>NW_006399785.1:3259703-3271903 GCF_000299155.1 Elephantulus edwardii
CAGATTGTTGATAAATCGTCCACCAATCTTGACCCCACATTTCTCCTCATACAGCCCAGCCTTCCAGATAATGTGTTCTGCATATAGGTTGAAAAGGTATGGAGATAGGATCCATCCGTGGCGTACGCCTTTCCCAATTTTGAACCATGCAGTGTTCCCTTGCTCTGTATATATGTACACACACACACACACACACATTTTCAATTACCCAGTATGACAGGTGGAAGATGTTTTACACTTTACATTGTTGTTGTTATGTGCTGTCGAGTCGCTCGTGGCTTATAGTTACCCTATGTACATGTACAACAGCTCTCAACTCTGCTCTGTCCTGTGCCATTCACACTGTCTCTGACACTTCCATCCCGATTACCCCAGTCACTGAATCAATCCACCTCATAGAGGGTCTTCCCCTTCTGCGCTGTCCCTCCACCCTCCCAAGCATGATGGACCGGTCCCTCCTTACAACATGTCCACACTGTGTCAGACGAAGCCTCAGAATCCTTGTCTCCAAGGAGCAGCCTGGTTTAACCCTCTCCAGGATGAATCTTTACCTTACATAGTGAAAACAAACATTAAAATAGTAAAGAATTTTCAAATGTCATATAGTAGATGTTCTTATTAGGAGCTTTTGAGTCAACTCACAGTGACCTTATGAATAATAAATCTTAACCCAGTCCTATCTTGTCTATCCTTACTATCTCTGACACACTTGAGCCCATTGCTGAGGTCATCTTATCAATCCATCTCATTGGAAATCTTCTTCTCTTTTGCTGACTATACATCTTTCCAAGCATGATGTCCTTTTCCAAGGAATAGCCACTCCTAGCAGCATGCCCAAAGTATGTGAGATGAAGTATCAACATCGTTGCCTGTAATGTACACTCTGGCTTTATTTTCTCAAAAACATATTTGTATCCTCATGCTCATTCTATAAACAATAATGGTTTTATACAGTATTTGTCCTTGTTAGACTGAGTTAGTTCACTCAGCATAATGCTCTCCAGTTCCTCCCAAGTTAGATAGTAATTTACAAAATGATTGCTCCTGCTTCCTGCGTAATATTCCATTGTATCCATTGTATGAATGTATCACAGCTTGTATTTAGACATCTGGGCTGTTTCTATGTTCTTGCGATGGTGAATAATGCTACTATGAACAGTGGTGTACAAGTTTCCTTTTGAGCCTCAGGTCTCATTTTCTCAGGGTAAATTCCAAGTAATGGAATAGCTGGGTCATATGGAAATTCTATGTTCAGCTTTTTGAGGAAACACCAATCTGTCTTCCAGAGTGGTTGTACCATTGTATAATTCCATCAATGATGTGAAACGGATCTATCTCACCACATCCTCTCTAACAGTTATTACTTGCTGTCCTGTTAAACATTGCCCCTGCTACTGGAGTAAGATGGTATCTCGTGTGGTTTTAATGTGCATTTCTTTTATTGCCAGTGAGTGTTAATCCTAGGGTTGCACAATTCAGTGGATGGGGAGGGTGAAGGAAGTGGGAAGAGTCTTTTCTGAAAAACAATGTATTGAATCTTTGTAAGAAGATCAGAATAAACACACACTGACACAAGACAATGCACAGAAATGATTACATAAAACTAAATGTACATGAATGATACAACATATATGAATAATAGTATAAAAGTGAATGATGGTATGAATAATAATAAATTTAAAAAAAATTTTTTAAAAACCTACCCAGGTCTTTAGAGAGGGACATCATGCTGGGTAGAGTAGAAGGACAGCGCAGGAGGGGAAGACCCTCTATGAGGTGGATTGATTCAGTGACTAGGGTACTCGGGATGGGTTTGTCAGAGGCATTGAGATTGGCACAGGATAGAGCAGAGTTTAGGGCTGTTGTACATAGGGTCGCTATGAGTCGCAAACAACTCGATGGCACATAACAACAACAACAACAACAACAACAACAACCCATGTGTTTGTTCTTCTGGCTGGTCCTGTGATATTCAGTACTCTCCTCCAATACCACAACTCAGAGGCATTAATTTTTCTTCCGTCATCCTGTTCATTGTCTACCTTTCAGATGTATAGCAGGTGACTGAAAAGGATGAGGCTTGAAAGAAGTGCAACTTAGTCTTTAAACTGGCATCTTTGCTATTTGGGACTTTGGAGAGGTTCCTGACAGCAGACTTACCCAATGCAATACATCACCTGGTCCCCTGACTGCTGGTACCAGGGATGTTGATTGTGGATCCAAAGAAGATGAAATCATTGACAACTTAAATGTCTTCTCCATGCATCACGATGTTGCTTACTGGTCCAGTAGTGAGGATGTCTGTTTTCTTGATATTAAAATGAATCCATATTGAAGTCTGTAGTATGCACTTCAGGTCTTCTTTAAATTCAGCAAACAGTGTTGTGTCATCTGCATGATCCAGGTATGATAGATAGACATTTTCTCTAAAGATAGATATTCTAGGCATTAGTAGGTTAAATGGACTGATACTAGCCATTTGTAGTCAGATGACCATATTAGCTACTTTGCCAGGAATGAAAAGTTGAAGAATGGTGTGACATTCATATTTTAAAAGGCCCTTACAAGATCTATCTGAAGTACAATGTTTTGAATAATAGAGTAATATCCATAAGTGTATAAAGAAGATATGTTAATACAACTGTTATTCAAATATGCACATCAACAGATAAAGCCAATAAGGAGGGAATATAAAGGAATTAATTAATTGGAATAAGAATCAGAGAGAAGAAATAGGAAAAGTATGATTTCATTGTGCGTATTGAAGCTAATGTTATAGAACAAATATGTGCGAATGGTTGAGAAACCAATTTGTTGTGAAAATTTTTGCTCAAATCACAATAAAAGAAAAAAAAAATAACTAAAAACAGAGGGAGACCTGGCAATACCACAGCAACTGTTGAATGAATGTCAACTCATGGCACCTTCAAATGGGTCAGAATAGAACTGTGTTCAATAGAGATCTCAGTGTTCAGATTATCCAAGAGGCTGGGCTCTATGAGGAGAATTGTGGCATCAGGATAGGTAGAAGGTCTATTAACAATCTCCGTTATGCAGATGACACAACCCTGCTTGCTGAAACTGAGGAGGACCTCATGCACTTGCTGTGAAGGGTCAAGGACTGCAGCCTTCAGTATGGACTAAGGCTCAATGTCAAGAAGACAAAGATTCTCACCACTGGACCAATTGGCAGCATCAGGATGGATGACGAAGAGATTGAGAATGTTCACAGCTTCAGTTTGCTCGGCTCCACAGTCAACACTCTTGGCACCAGCAGTCAGGAAATAAAAAAGCATATCGCAATGGGAAAGTCTGCTGTTAGGGACCTCTCAAAGGTACTCAGGAGCAACAGTGTCTCTCTGGAGACTAAGGTGCTCCTGATACAGGCCATGGTATTTGCAATCACTTGTTATGCATCAGAGAGTTGGACAATGACTAGGGAGGACAGAAGGAGAGTGGATGCTTTTGAGCTGTGGTGCTGGAGAAGGGTACTGAATGTACCATGGACTGCCAGGAAAACAAACAGATTCATCTTGGAGAGGATTAAACCAAGCTACTCCTTGGAGGCAAGGATTCTGGGGCTTCGTCTGACATACTTTGGACATGTTGCCAGGAGGGACGGGTCCTTGGAGAGGGATATCATGCTTGGGAGGGTGGAGGGACAGTGCAGGAGGGGAAGACCCTCTATGAGATGGATTGATTCCGTGACTGGGGTAATCTGGATGGGTGTGTCAGAGGCAGTGCGGTTGGCGCAGGATAGAGCAGGGTTTAGGGCTGTTGTTGTGCATAGGGTCGCTATGAGTCGGAAACGACTCGACAGCACATAACAACAACAACAACATATATTACCGGGCGTTTCTTCCAAAGTGCCTCTGGAAATTGAACCACTAGCCTATTATTTAGTAGTTACTGCTCTATTTATACCTCCCAGGGACTCCCTGAGAAAGAGAACTGTCATTCAAGCGCCTTGCTTATCCAAGCCCAACAGTCTCTACCAAACAGAGTCTCTTCATGAAATCTACTCACTTCATCCTCCAAATCTGAAAAAGCAAACAAAACTACACTTGCATACTCAATACCTACGGTGTTAATTCCTGATGACTAGGAAATGTTCTTTTGCTTTTTGTTTTTTAACTTTTACAAAGGAACGTCATCTAATCTCAGTTCATTATGTTATGGTTTTTTATATATTTATAATTGTGTGTGTGTGTGTGTGTGTGTGTGTGTGTGATTTTAATGAAAGTTTACCGGAAAGCTGGATTTTTCATTCACTTATTGTTGTACATTTTCCTCCTTAAAATTAAGAAAAAAAAATACAAAACAGAAACCCACTCATCGTTGCATAATTTCCTCTCCCCCCCTTCCCTAGTCCACTTTGCTATGCACCTCTTATTCTGGACTGTTGTCATACAATTAAGGCCTAATCATATACTCTTTTAAACAGTTTTTCCTTCATCTGTTCCAACACAATGTTCATTGTTCATTTATTTTTCATTCTTTTCTTAGTTTCTCCCCATACGCCATGTCAATCCTGTTTTATAACAGTGGCATTATGCAGTATTTGTCCTTTTCTGACTGGGATAGTTCATTAAGCATAATGTCCTCCAGGGCCACCCAAGTTGTGTAATATTTGATGAGTTGTTTGTTTTACAGTGAGCCATAGTATTTTATTGTGTGAATATACATAGGTTTTTCTTTCCATTCATTTGTTGATGGGTACTTGGGTTGCTTCCATCTCTTTGCCATTGTGAACAATGCAGCCATAAACATGGGTGTGCATTTGTTTGTGTGGTGGTTATGGTTTCTTTAGGGTATATTCCCAGTAGTGGAATTGCTGAGTCAAATAGTATTTCTATTTCCAACTTTTTGAGAAAGTGTCATACTGCCTTCTATAGTGGTTGCACCTTGTCACACTTAAAAAAGCAGTAAGGGTTCCCACTTCTCCACAACCTCACCAGCATTTGTTGTTTACTGCTTTGTTGAACTATGCTATTGTTAATGGGATGAGATGATATCGCATAGTTTTTGATTTGCATCGCTCTTAGAGTGAGGGATTTTGAACATTTACTTCTTTTTAGGGTGAAGTTTCCATTACTTGATAACTTTTCAAAGCTAACTAATGACTTGTTATTCACTGAAGAGAGTTGAAAATATAGAACAGTAAAAATGAATTATTTTACAATTACTGAGTCATCACTGGGCCAATAGCAATATCATGACAGATGGAGAGAGGATTGATATTGTTGATTATTTTATCTTGCTTGGATCCACAATCAACATTCTCAGCACTAAGAGTCAGGAAATCAAAGATGAGTTGCAGTGGGGAAATATGGTGTCTGTTACGCCCCACGGGGGTGCCCCGAAAAGAGTTCTGCCAACGTCTGCAATATACAACGAATGCCTTTATTCTCTATATATAGAGGCTCTCTGTGCCTCATACCCACCACGCTCGAGAAAGTAAGAGAGTGAGATCCTGCCCATCCCCTGCTTATAAGGCCGTTCTGATGTCATCTGCTCGGGGCGGGGTCATTGGGAACGTGTTTGGTGGTTAGTGGTTGGAATACTCAGTCATTTGCCTCGGCTTTTGATTGGCGAACTTATTTTGCCTGCCCCCACCTACCGCGTGCTTCATGAGCTGCTTTCCAGTTGTCATGTAGCCTTGGTAATCATTCACTTCTAACCTGATAAGGAGACTGGCTGGCGCCTCCGAGTTTACCCTGCTTTTAAAGCTAAGAAGTTTTATGGTCCCCATGTCTACTTCTGGAGTTAATAATTCTTGTTCAAGGTTGAATCATGGCAAGGCTTACGGGGGTCAGGGAAAGGTCTCCTCCGGACTCCTGAAACTCCTGCCATTCCTTCAGTGTGAAGAATCTCACAAAGGTGCTAAAGAGCAATGATGTTAGTTTAAAGACTAAGGTACACACGATCGAGGTCACACTCTTCTCAATTGCTTGCTGTGCATCTGAGAGCTGGGTAATGACTAAGGATGACAGAAAAATCAGTACCTTTGAGTTGTGCTGGTGACGGGTATTGAACATACCATGCTACCATAAGAACAAATACATTTGGGCATGTTACCAGGAGTGACCAGTCTTTGGAGAAGGACGTCATACTCAGAAGGGTAGAGGATCAGCGCAGAAGAGGAAGACCTTGCATGAGATGGATTGATTCAGTGACTGTGGCTAGATGGTGCGGTTAAACCAGGACAGGATAAGATTCAGAGAGCTATTCATAGGCTTTCTATGAGTCGTAGTTGATTCAACACGAACCACCAACAATTATGTTCATATAAATAAATTCATAAAATTTCAAAAAAAAAATTATGTTCACATAATAAAATTCATATATTTGTTGTGTTGTTTTTTTCTGAAAAATCAACAACTTAGGGTCCATTTTCAAACACACCCAGAAGAAGTAGCTGCCAAAAACATAAAGAACTCTCTGGCCTCCACTGTGCTTTGGAATGATCTTTCCAAACTGACCCAAAGTATCCTGAGAGTTTCATGTGCTATCAAAGCAATTTTCTATTAACTAAGTTAATTACTAGATATATCAGACAAATCATCCCAGCTAATAGTTTTCACAGTGTGTTACTACTCCATCTGGGAAATTAATACCAGCTTCCTGAGCAATTTCTGCTTAGCAGTATGCAAAGCAATCAATCTATTCCCAAGATAGGCAGCGGTGATGAGGAGCGTGTGCAGTAAGGAAAGAGTAATGAAGAGAAGGGTTAGTTGGTCATCTACAGAGAAGTCTGTCCCTTTCCACATCCAGAAGTTACATGGATATTGAAACCATAGTTACAGATCAATACTTCCTTTGCTTGTTCTGTTCTGGTGCATTGTCGAGTTGGAACAAACTCATAGCTGACACTTCATAGGGTTTTCAGATACTTTGAATAACATTGGGAGAGATTTCCCGTCTTTCTCCCACCAGCAACTGGTAGATTCAAACCACATACATTAGGATCATCAATGCAATTTCCTATCACTAGACCACCAGATTCTGCTTTAATGCTATTCCCCCTCTATCTCAATTCTTTGAAGACAGAGGATCTTTTTTTTTTTTAAACTCTTTCTTTGTAACTGTTGTCATTGTCATGTACATTCAAGTCCAAAGCAACTCACAGCTGGCCCTCCAGCAGTTCTTCAGAAGTTCTTATCATTTGCTATGCATCAGAGAGCTGGAAAAGAAATAGAGTTGACAGAAGAAGAATTGATGTCTTTGAGTTGTAGTGGAGTTTAAGAGTACTGAACATCCCAGGGACGGCCAAAAAACAAGTATGTCTTGGAGAGGATGCAGCCAGAGTGCTCTTTGGAGGCAAGGATCACATACTTTGGCCATGTTGCTAGGAGGGACTCTTCTTGGAGAAGGACATAATGCTGGGTAGGGTGGAGGGTCGACCAAGGCAAAGAAGACACCAGAGGGATTGACATGTGCTCTTCTAGTGTGTCAGGAGGTGTGAAGATGGCACAGGATAGGACGAGGTTCAGAGGGTCACCGTGAGACTTATTTGATTCAACAGTACCTCACCACCACCACAAATTACATAAGAGGAGATTGCTCCTCCTTCTCTCATGGAGAAGCCGGTGGATTCAAACTATGGTCCTTAGGGTTGGCAGTGCAACTCCTCAGCACCAAGTCACCAGAGCTCCCTTACAATTGAGAAAACAGGTCAGAGAGTAGTACAGTCATGTTTCCACCCCACCAGGTTGTATTTCTTCTTAATGACAGGATTGTTGCTGCTGTTCGGTACCCTTGAGATACTTCTGATTCATAGCGACCCTTTGTACAACAAAACAAAGCACTGCTCAGTCTTGTGTTAGGCTCAAAGTCATTGTTCTCCTGAGTCAATTGTTGCACTCATCAATCCTTCTTGTCGAAGATCTTCCTCTTTATTGCAGACTCCTTATTCCACCAAGCATGATGTCTTTCTTGATTAGTTGACCCCCCTTGACAACATACTTCAAGTATCTGAGACCATTTTTCACTATTTTGCTATTAAAGGGAATTCTAGATGCATTTTTTTTCTGATAAATTTTTGTTTGTTCTTTTAGTAAAGTATATATTCTTGCACAACTTCATAACTCAAAGCCATCAATTCCCTTTTCGTTTTCTTTATTCAATGTCCAGTTTTCTTGCACATATGAGACAACGCAAAATACTTCGACTTGGATGAATCTCACTTTAAGTCTTTGACAGGACAGCTTTTCGCTATAACAATTTTAAAAGGTTCTTTTCAGCAGATGCACCCAATGTAACAGAGACAAAGGTTTTACGATTCTGCTTCCAAGGGCGTTGACTACAGATTCTAGTAAAGCAAGATCCTTGACAAATTTCATTCTGGTGTCATTTTTCATAATGTTTCTTATTCATCCAGTTAAGAGGATTTCTATTTCCTTTATGTTGAGATATAATTCATACTAAAATCTTTGATCATCAATAATTGCTGAAAATACCTTTTTGCGTGTAGCAAGTAGAACTTGTCTTTTGCATACAACAAGTTGTTATTGATGCTTCCTCCAATCCTGACCATACTTTCTTCTTTATATAATTCAACTTCTTATTTGCTCAGCATACAGATTGACTAAGTATGGTGAAAGGATACAACCTTGAAGCCCACTATTCCTGATTTTAAACCATGTAGTATTCTTTTCTTCATTCAAATAACTGCCTCTTGCTCTGTGCACGGTTTCCACATAACCACAGCTAAGTCTTTCAGAATTTTGGCTCATCTCAATGTCATTCTTTTTTTTTTTTGTTATTTTTAAATTTTTTTTTATTTTGTGTGTGTGTGTACTGTCAAATCGAATCTGACTGGTACGGGAGGAGATTGTCACTCCTTCTCCAGCAGAGCATCTGTTGGATTTGAACCACATACCTCTGGGATTGCAGTGCAGCTTCTTGCCACTAGGCCAACAGAGCTCCCCACACAATGTCATTCTTAATTTGTTATTATGCATCCAGTGAAATCCCTCTCGGTTGTTAATACCACGTAGGTAATTATCTACAATATTGTTTAGTTTCAACCAGGATCCATTTGATCTTCTTTCCTTATCATCTTCTAAATCAGACTTTAAATTCTGGCACTTCTCAGCCTATGCAGTACTGTAACAATTTTTAATTGTTTTCAAAAATATTTTACTTACATATGATATTGATGGTATTGTTGAGTAATTTGATTTGACCACACTCTTTTGGAATAGGCACAGATATGGATATCTGCCCGGCTGTTGACAGTTTAGATGTTTTCCAAATTTCTCTGCATAGACAAATGACTAGGAGTGCTACTGTTTACTGAAATGCCTCAGTTGGTATTGTATCAACTCCTGTAGGTTTTGTTTATACTAAAGTAAAAACAGGGAGCTCTGGTGGCCTAGTGGCAAGGAGCTGTGCTGCAATCCTGAAGGCATGTGGTTTGAGACCACCAGCTGCTCTCTGGGAGAAGGATGGGCAATCTCCTCCTGTGCGATTAACTGGTTCTGAAAACCCACCAGTGCGTCAGCTATGGGTCAGTTCTGACTCAATGGTACACAACAACAACAACAATATCTCCAGTGCATCCGTACATATTCCTTCAGTATTATTCTTAATCATATATACTTCTTGAAACATTTAAGCATACAGGTCTCTGTGTATTCCTTTGGTCTTTTTGTGATACTGAATATTTTGCCAATAGAATCCTTCAGTCTTGCAGCTCAAAGCTTGAATCTTTTCTTCAGTCCTTTGATCTTGATAAATGCCATGCATATTGCTTGCTTTTGGGTTTCTAACTCCCTGTCTTTGCACATTTCATTATAATACTTAGCCACTTTTTGTTGTTGTTGTTTAAATTTTACTCTTATTTATTTACTAAGTTTGAATACATTGTTTTTCACATAAGATCCTTCCATTTCCTTCACCCCAGCCACCCATTGAATTGTATAACCTTATGATTAACACCCTACCCCTCCATCCTCATCTCTTTCTTTCTGTCCCTCTCCCCCACATTGGATCCTCATACTCATTATACTATAATGGTTTTATACAGTATTTGTCCTTGTGGAACTGAGTTAGTTCACTCAGCATAATGTTCTCCAGTCCCTCCCAAGTTAGGTAATAATTTACAAAGTCATTGCTCCTGCATGCTGTGTGGCATTCCATTGTGTGAATGTACCACAACTTCTCAATCTATTCATTTGTGGCTGGACATATGGGCTGTTTCCATGTTCTTGTGATGGTGAATAATGCTGCTACGAACGCTAGTATACAAATTTCCATTTGAGCCTCTGTTCTCGTTTTCTTGGGGTGTATTCCAAGCAATAGCTGGATCATATGGAATTTCTATGTTCAGCTTTTTGAAGAAACACCAAACTGCCTTCCAGAGTGGTTGTACCTATTGTGCAATTCCACTAACAATGTAAAAGAGTTCTTTCTCACCACATCCTCTCCAACATTCATTGCTTTCTGTCCTCATAGACTTTGCCACTGCTACTGGAGTGAGATGGTATCTCATTGAATTTTTTTATTTGCATCTTTCTTATTGCCAGTGAATAATGCCAGAGCATTTTGTTTTTCATATGTCTGTTGACCATTTGAATATCTTCCTCTGTGAAAATTCTTCCCATGTCTTTTAATACTTAGCCACTTTTTAAAATCCTCTGTTTTGCTTTGTTAGTTCCTCATTTTCTTTCTGGAGGAAGAATATGGCACTTGCCCCCCACCCCCAACTGATCACTTCTTTAGAAACCTGATAACATCTAAGCTGGTCATATCAAAGACCAGACCAGACAGTGGATCCTGAGAAGGGAATGAGCCTCCTCAAAATAGCCCAAACCTAACTTAATTAACACTCCAAATTCCGAGAAATACCATCTTAGTCCTCCCCAGGACCTTTATAAAAAGGAACACCCCCAAAACTACCTGCACACCATTCTGATCCTCTCCACCCACTGTGTGGTGCAATAAAGGCCTGTTTGTTTCTTGGGACCAGTTTCTTTTTTTCTTTCTCTTTTTTCTAACAGTTTCTCTTTACATTCTTGTGCTCTATAACAAGTTGTAGACTCTTTTCTAACATCCAATCAGGTCTTTTCTGTACTAGCAATGATCTTCACTTTTTTCCTTATTTCATGACCTTGATGTTATTTCACAGCTTCTCTTCAGTGATTAGTGTTCTGTGCACCCTTTTTTATGTGGTCTCTAAGTTCAGGTGGGAGATACTCAAGGTTGTATCCTGGCTTTCACAGAGCTGTTAATTTTTTTAATTTTTTTCCAACAACTTGATCTTGAATTTGAGCATGATCATCTTTTCCACAAACAGCCCCCTTCTTTGCTATGCCTGCAGATGTTCTAGAGCTTCTCAGTGGTCTCTTGTGGTAGTTGCAATTTATTTCCTTCATATGTATCACACCTGATGAAGTCTGTGTTTAAAGCCACCGTTTGTGTTTTTAAACCATCTATCTGCAGTGACTAAGTCAGTAGTGATAGAGCAGTCTATCATGGGATCTCTGGTGGCTTTTCCATCACTAATTCCATATTTTGCAGTCACTAAATACTTTGTTTCTAACTTTTGTAGATCAACATCAAAGTAGCACTCAAGGACCTGTAACACTATAGATAGGGTGATATTGATAAGTTCAGAATTTTCTATTTAGGGGAGCTCTGGTGGCCTAGTGGCAAGAAGCTGCACTGCAATCCCAGAGGAACACGGTTCAAATCCACCAGATGCTCTGCCAGAGAAGGAGGCGCATATCCTCCTGTACCAGTCAGATCTGATTTGACGGTACACGTGCACAAAATTAAAAAAAAAAAAAGAATTTTCTATTTAGGTATTAGTTATAAAACTATAGTTATTTTTCTTCAGCCTGCAAAACTAGTTGCTTAGCCTCTGAATTCTCTGTTTCCTGTCTTTAGTCATGTTGTTGTTGTGTGCCATCAAGTCGCTTGCAACTCATAGCGACCCTATGTACAACATCCCTAAACCCTGCTCTGTCCTGTGCCAATCGCACTGCCTCTTACACACCCATCCCAATTACCCCAGTCACTGAATCAATCCACCTCCTAGGGGCCCTTCCCCTTCTACGCTGTCCCTCCACCCTCCCAAACATGATGTCCCTCTCCAAGGACCTGTCTCTCCTTGCAACATGTCCAAAGTATTTTAGATGGAGCCTCAGAATCCTTGCCTCCAAGGAGCCACCCATTTTAACCCTTTCCAGGACAAA
>NW_006399785.1:3272188-3279764 GCF_000299155.1 Elephantulus edwardii
AATCTCTTCCCCATCCATCCTGATGCTGCCAATTTGTCCAGTGGTGAGAATCTTTGTCTTTTTTACATTAAGCCCCAGACATACCTGTCTTCCTCTCTTGCGTTGTCTTTTCACACTTCCAAATACGATGTCCCTCTCAAAGGTCTAGTTCCTTCTTGCATCATGCCCAAAGTATGTCAGATGTTCTGTGAAAGTATTAAAAATCCTTGCCTCTAGGGAGCAGGCTGGTTTTACCCTCTTCAAGACAGACTTATCTGTTCTTCTAGCAGTTCATGCTATATTCAATACTCTTCTCCAGCACGTTGATTCAAAGTGTTGATTCTTCATCTATCATTCTTAATCATTTTCTAGCTCTCTGATGTATAGCATGTAATTGCAAAGATCACGGCCTGAATCAGGTGTTACCTTAGTCTCTAGACTGGTATCATTGCTCATCAGTACTCTACAGAGTACCCTGACAATCACTTTTCCCAGTGCAATTTGCTTTTGGTTTCCTGGCTGCTGATACCAAGAGTATTGATTGCAGAGCCAAACAAACCAAAGCTGTTAGCCATCTCAAACTCTTCTCCATCTATCATGATGCCCTGATGTTGTGCTTCAATCCATATTTAAGGCTGCAGTTCTTGACTTGTACAGCAAATGCCTCAGGTCCTCCTCCATTTCAACAAGCAAGGTAGTGTCAGAACCTGCACAATGCAGGTTGTTGATAAGTCTTCCTCCAATCTGGATGCCACATTCCTCCTCATGAGAATGGTTTGGTTTGCTTATAAATTGGAAAAATATGAAGATAGGAAACATCTCTGGCATACACCTTTCCTAATTTTGAACATGTAGTGTTTTCTTGCTCTGTTCTGACGACTCGCTCCTCGTTCAAGTATAGGTTTCGCATTAGCACAACCAAGTGTTCTGGGTTCCCATTCTTCTCAGAGTTGGCCACAGTTTGTTGTGATCCACACAGTCAAATGCTTTTGCATAGTCAGATATTTATCTGGCACAATCTGCCTTCAGCCAAGAGCCATCTAACACTGGCTATAATATGCCTTGTGCCATGGCTTCTTCTAAACCCATCCTGCAGTTCAGGCAGTTCTCTATTGATGTACTGTTCCATTCATTTTTACTTTTTAAATTATTTTCAGCAGGGTCCTTCATGTGATATTAATTATATTGTTTGATAATTTTGACACTCTGTAGGGCTACCAATTTTTTGAAATGGGAATAAATATAGATCTCTTCCAGGAAGTTGACCAGGGAATTGTTCTCCAGATTTCTTGGTGCAACTTTGTGAGCACATGTAGGGCAGCATCTCTTTGTTGAAATATGTCACTTGTTATGCCACCAATTTCTGGGGGCCTTGTTGTTTTGTTGTTGTTGTTGTTTTGTTTTCTTTTGTTTTTTTTCCAAGTCTTTCAGAGCAGCGTGAACTTCCTTCTTCATCATTATTGCCTCTTGTTCATACGTTGTTTCTTGAAATTCCTCTGTGTCAGTCAATTCTTTCTGGTCAGTGATTCTGTATACTCCTTCCATCTCCTTTTGATGCTTCCTGGAGCATTCAACATTCTTCCCATAGCATCCTTAAGTATTGCAACTGATGGCTTAAATTTGTTCTTTAATTCCTTCAGCTTAAGAAATGCTGAGCAAGTTTGTCCCTTTTGATTTTCCAACTCCAGCTCTTTGCACATTTCTTTATAATGCTTTGCTTTGTCTTCCTGTGCTGCTCTTTGAAATTATCTATTCAGCTCTTTGACGTCTTGGTTTCTTCCCTTTGCTTTGACTTCTCAGCACTCTAGTGAAATATTCAGAGTCTCTTCTGACATACATCTTGGTCTTTTCTTCTTCCTGCTTCTTTGTAATGACCTTTTGCATTCTTCATGGAGAATGTTCTTTATATCCTCCCACAGCTCATCCAGTCTTTGCTCATTAGTATTCAAGGCCTCAAACCTGTTACTGAGATGAACATATTAAATTCAAATCTGAATTCAAATGATCTTACATCTTTACAAAGAAAGGTTAATTGGTGTATGTAATTGGAAAAAGATAGTAAAACAGTGTTTATGACATCTCCAGCAGGCTTCAATAATAACTATGAGATATCATACTGTTCTTTTTAAGCCCTCGTGACTCCAGCAAGGAAATATGAATCAATCAGTGAGGAATTTTTTTTTCCAAACCAAATTCATGGACTGACCCACCAATATCTTGTAAAATAAATACTGACATTCCCTAAAGAAAAGAATAGAGCAGAACTACAGATGGCAAAAAATTCTCATTATCCTAGCTCAAAAGTCTCTCTTTTGTGCTTATTAAAATTCTTGGCTCCTAACTTATCATCATCTTTTTTTCCTTGACCTTCTAACATTGTCCATGAATGTGTGTTTCAGGATTTCTTAACTTTTTAAATATCATTATATTTTCTTTCCACTCCGCTTCAACAGTCCACTCTGCTGGGTAAAACCTGGACCACATCATTACCTTAAATGACTCACCACCTCTGTGAAATTTTGATGTGATTCTTCTGACCAAAACTTTCATCCCTACTGCTGGTTTTTAGCTTCTTATCTGATAACATCTTGCTTACTGACTTTCCAAAGCAGGGTTTGATTATCACCAGCACTTTCATAGTCTCAGCAATCTTAAAATGAAGGCGATGTGGATGACAATCCACGCTATCTCTTTAAAACTTCCTACTTCTTTACCTTTGCAGTATGACTATACCTAGATGAGTTTCTCATTGCTGTGTAGCATGTTAACACCAACTCAGTGGCTCAAAGCATCTGAAATGCAATTCTCTCAAAATCTGGAGGCCGAAGTTTGAAATTAATCTGCTGGAACCAAAATCAAGATGTGTCTTTCTGCAACTGAAGATGTAATTTTCAGAGGAAATATTGGAATTCTGGTGACTTAGAGGCAAGAAACTGTGCTGCAAACTCGAAGACATGCTGTTGGAATCCATCAGCTGTTCTGCGGGAGAAGGATGGGCAATCTCCTCTCATGCGATTAACTGCCTCTGAAAATCCACCTCAATGGTGCGTAACAACAAAAACAACACAGTAATGGGTAAGATGGGTAATATACAAACATAAAATATTTGGAATATTCTGGTAAGTTATGCAGGAGTCAAGCCACCTAGACTCTTAATTTCCCAGAGAAAGAAGTAAGAAAACAGAGAAAGCAGAAAGTAAAACTAGCAAGATTTAGGTCCAAGTACTTGTCTCTGTCTGAGAAGCACTGAGGTTGACAACTAACTGATGAACCAGAAAATGAAAGCATATGTGAGACATTGAAGGGGGAGAAAAAAACGACGTGAATCTTTTTTTCTTAGAACAAAGTTTATAGCTTCATCCCTTGCTGGAAAGAGTAAAAATTGCTATCTGAAACTTCACAGTGTGTTAATATAACATGAGTTTTGAAACGAGCATCCTGCTGGCTGCAATAATGTCTTCACTAGATTTATGATTTTACGTCTTGCAAAGCCACAGGCTCTAAAAATGAGCACTGTGCAGGTGTCAATGGAAAGAACAGTGGAAGTGGCAGATTTCTGTGACTTGGTACATCTTTGCTATATCTCGAGTTTTGAAACATCTGTAAAAAGTCGAGATTTGCGTACATCCCAAACCCAAGGATGGAAAGTTGATTTCAAGTTCTAGTAACAACACAGGACAGGATAGAAATGCCCAGTAAAGTTTCTAACTATGAAAATATTCACAAGGACAGACTGCACACTCTTGTTATGGAGGTTAGCTTTCAATATGACTTTTCCTGCCCATTATTTGATGCATCCTATCTCCATCCTCCTCAGTACTCTGCAATAATTTCAAGAAGTCCCTAACTGCAGATTTTCCCTTTGCAATACGTCTCTTTGTTTCCTGACTGTTGATACCAAGGATGTTTATTGTGGATCCAAGTAAGATGAAGCTGTTGACAGTTTCAATCTCCTCTTGATGATCAATCTCCGTCATGATGCTGCCTATCAGTCCAGTGATAAGAATCTTTGATTTCTTGGCACTGAGATGCAATCAATACTGAAGGCTGCATTCTTTGTTCTTCTGTAACAAGTGCTTCAAATCTTCCTCACTTTCAGCAATCAAGGCTGTGCCATCTGCATAATGCAGGTTATTGATGAGTCTCCCTCCAATTCTGATGCCTCACTCCTCTTCATAGAGTCCAGCTTCTCAAATAATTTACTCAAAATATAGATTGAGTATGTATAGAGAGAGAATACAATCCCGATCCACTCCCTTCTCAATTTTAAACCTTGAAGTGTTTCCCTGCTCTGTTGGCACAACAACCTCCTGATCCAGGTATAGGTTCCACATGAGCAAAATCAAGTGCTCTGGGCTTCCCATACTTCTCAAAGTCAGCCATAACTTGTTATGAGAAACAAGTCAAAAGCCTTTGCATAGTCAATAAAGCACAAATAGACATTCTTCTGGTAGTCCTTACTTTCAACTAAGATCTATTTGACCTCAGTGATAATACCCCTGATGCCAGAGTCTCTTCTAAATCCTGCTTTATTATTTTAGTTACTGAGGATTAATGATGTCAATTTGAGGACTAAGATGTGTTTGATTCAGGCCATGGTCTTTCCGATCACATGGTATGCATTGTGAACTAGATAATGAATAAGGATAACAGAAAAAGAATTGACACCTTAGAGCTGTGGTGTTGGAGAAAAGCTCTGAACATTCCATGGATGGTCAAGAGAACAAACAGATATGTCTCAGAGAGGGTGCTGTCAGACTGCTCTTTGGAGGTGGTATGATGAGGCTTTGCCCCACATACTTTGGGCATGTTACCAGGAGAGGCTATTCTTTGGAGAAAGACCTGATCCTGGGAAGGGTAGAAGGTCAGCGAGGAAGAGGAAGACCCTCAAACATATGGATTTACACATGACTTCTGCAGTGGACTCTTGTGTGTCAGGAAGTGTGAGAGTAGAACAGGATTCAACAGGGTTCAGATTTCTTGTTCACTTGTTCATAGGGTCGCTATGAGTCATACTCAACTCAATAGCACCTAACAACAACTACATCTCCATACCTTTTCAACCTAAATATGGAACAGATCACCTGTGAGGCTGAGCTCTATGAGGGAGAATATGGTATCAGGACTAGAGAAATATTCATCAACAACCTCTTTTACACATATGACACAAACTTAGTTGCCAAAACTGAAGAGGACCTGAAGCATTTGATGTAGAAGATTAAGGACTGCAACCTTCAATATGGACTGAAGCTCAACATCAAGAAAACAAAAATTCTCACCACTGGGCCAGTTGGAAGCATTGTGATGGATGATGAAGAGACTGAAATTGTTAACAGCTTCAGCTTGCTTGGCTCTACAATCAATACTTTTGGACCAGCAACTAGAAAACCAAAAGATTAATTCTATGGGGAAAATCTGCTCTCAGGAATCCCTCCAGAGTACTGAAGAGGAATTATGTCATTTGGAGACTAAGATGAACCTGATCCAGGCCATAGTCTTCACAATTACTTGCTATGCATCAGACAGCTGGACAATGACTAAGGATGAGAGACGAAGAATTGATGTCTTTGAGTTGTGCTAGAGAAGAATGTTGAACATATCATGGACTAATATTTGTTGTTGTTGTTTGTTGTTGTTATGTGCCGTCGAGTCGCTTGCGACTCATAGCGACCCTATGTACAACAGCCCTAAACCCTGCTCTATCATGTGCCAATCTCACTGCCTCTGACACATCCATCCCGATTACCCCAGTCACTGAATCAATCCACCTCATAGAGGGTCTTCCCCTCCTGCGCTGTCCCTCCACTCTGCCCAGCATGATGTGTCCCTGTCCAAAGACCTGTCTCTCCTTACAACATGTCCAAAGTATGTCAGGCGAAGCCCCAGAATCCTTGCCTCCAAGGAGCAGCTTGGTTTAACCCTCTCTAGGATGAATCTATTTGTTTTCTTGGCAGTCCATAGTACATTCAGTACTCTTCTCCAGCACCACAGCTCAAAGGCATCAATTCTTCTTCTATCCTCCCTAGTCATTGTCCAACTCTCTGATGCATAACAAGTGATTGCAAAAACCATGGCCTGTATCAGGCGCACCTTAGTCTCCAGAGAGACACTGTTGCTCTTGAGTACTTTAGAGAGGTCCCTAACTGCAGACTTTCCCATCGCAATTCATTTTTTGATTTCCTGGCTGCTGGTGCCAAGAGTGTTGACCATGGAGCCGAGCAAACTGAAGCTTGTTTTGGACAGGGTAAAATCAGTCTGTTACTTGGAGGCAAGGATTTTGAAGCTCTTACATACTTTGGACATGTTGTCAGAATGGACCAGTTCTTGGAGAGGGATGTCATGCTTGGGAGGGTGGAGGGACAGTACAAGAGAGGAAGGCTGTGGGTAGATGGATTGACTCAGTGACTCGAATGAGGGTAGGTGTGTCAGATACAATAAGGTTGGCTCAGGGTTCAGACCTGTTGTAGATAGGGTTGCTATTATTTGTAAGTGACACAATGGCACATAACAACAAGAACAACAATATAGATAGGGAGGAATATGGAAATGATGCATGCTTGCCTATCTACATGGTGACTATTGGCTCCCTACCATTCCACAAGGGGACTGTCAGGTCCCAGAAATCTCCAAGGGGATTAGCTAGTCTCACCCCTGAAGTGAACAAGCCAGCAGCTAGACACAGACAGCTCTTCCGTCACCATTGAAGAAAATGCAAGACAATGTAGGATGCCTATGTTGCTCCAGCCACAACTACAGCAGTTGCATTTATGGCTGAACTGGAGACCTCACGGGAGATGGGACCTTGAGTGGGGGCAGCAGTGGGGGTGCTGGGAAGCTAATATTGGTAGGACTGAGAACTTTTTGGACAATAGATTTTTGAAGTCAATTTTGGCAAGGACTAAGAACTTGGTAACACTGGCCCGAAGCCATGAGGCTCGAGGTTGAGGTACCTGTGTGCACATTTTGGGAGCTATTTTGACTATATTCTGTTATTAACCTGGATTATAACCTTTAGACTTATTTTTCTATGTGGTCTATGAGCTTTTGAATCTAATTTTTGATCCAGAAAAGCAGTACAACTAGTGTTTAGATAATTAGAAAGAGATATAGAGCATGAGGGACATGTCTGATCTCATGGGAACTGGTTTTGTGATACTGATGCTGTTCACAGGAACAATTCTCCTTTGTGAAGTTGGTAAAGGTCAGACATGGCCATAATCACATGGCTCTTTCTTTCTTGACAATTATCATGAAGAGTGGCAGGTGAGTTTGAACTGCTGACCTTTGGGTCATCAATCAAGTGCTTTACCAGTACACCACCTGGGTTCGATATCTATACATCTATATGTGTGTATACACACACACACACTTAAGAGCAAGAAAAAAGATTCTCACCACTGGGTTGATGAGTAGCTTGATGATGGATGAAGAAGAAATTGGAGTTCTTGAGAACATCAGCTTGCTTGGTTCTATAATCAACACTGTTGGCACAAATAGTAAATCAAACAAAGAATTGCACTGGGAAAATCTGCTCAAAGGGACCTCTCCAGAGTACTAAAAACTAACAATGTCAGTGTATAGACTCTGGTGTGGCTGA
>NW_006399785.1:3280463-3288191 GCF_000299155.1 Elephantulus edwardii
TGGTGCTGGAGAAGAGTATTGAGGGTACCATGGACTGCTAGGAAATCAAGCAGATTTATCCTGGAAAGGGTGAAATGGGGCTGCTCCCTGGAGGTAAGGATTCTGAGGCTCCATCTAACATACCTTGGACATGTAAGGAGGGATCGGTCCTTGGAGAGGGACATCATGCTTCGTGGGGTGGAGGGAAAGCGCAGGAGGGGAAGGCCCTTTAAGAGGTGGATTGATTCAGTGACTGGGACAATTGGGATGGGTGTATTGGAGACAGTGCAATTGGCACAGGATAGAGCAGAGTTTAGGGCTATTTTACATAGGGTCGTTATGAGTTGCAGGTGACTCAACGGCACATAACAACAACAACAATAATGTACAAGAGAGCTCTGATAGTTTATTGGTAAGAAGTTTCACTGCCATCTCAAGTGCATTTGGTTTGAGTCTACCAGCTGCTCTGTGGAAGAGAAATGCCCTCTTGTGAAATTTATTGCCTCTGAAAACCCACTGGAGGTCAGCTTTGAGTCCGTTCTGGGTTGAAGGTATATACCAACAACCTATGTATAGGTGTGATATATACACAGAGAGAGAGAGTGATGCAGCACATATTAATCATCCATGATATCCAACTGCATGTACATCACGATATCATAAGCTTATCCAGAAATCCCAGCTGGGGAAGAAGACATAGAAGGCGTGGTGGATGTGACTGGACTTAGGAGATATAACAGTTCTCTGCCTGCAATACATGCATCTCACAGCTTTTAGAAACACTGAAATTGCATATAAAGCATATAATGGTACGTTAGATACATAACATATATAAATATATGTATGAGTAAATATATACAACTAGTCGTAATAAATATCTATGTTATTGGCTTGTGTGTTTATGTACAGTAAACTTTTTATCATAATTTAATGTAAACTTTCTTGACTTAGAAGTGAAAAGTCGACAGTATAAAGCTCTATGATTCTGCATGTAAGCAGCGTTCCACCTCATTTCTAATGCATCCCTTGTGTGTCATAGCTTTATCTCTGTTTCATTTTCTTTCAAAAATATTACCATAAAGTGCATCATAATTCTCAAAGGCAGCAAAATCTGTGCTGATGGTAGCGACACAAAGGAGAAGCATCATTTTGGAAGTGAATAAAAAGGTTATTAAAAAACACAAAGGTGAAAAATCAGCAAATGCTGTTGCTCATAGTTTAGGAATTGTCTATACAATGTCTAGTGGCTTATTGGTAAGAAGCTGCACTGCAATCCCAAAGGCGTGTGGTTCAAACCAATTAGTTGCTCTGCAGACAATCTCCTTCTATGTGATTAAACCGCCTCTGGAAACCCACTGGAGAGTGAACGGTAGATTGATTCTGACTCAATGGCACACGACAACGATACAATATTTAAATTACTTAACATACCGTTTCACAGAGTATGTTCTGAATTCAAAGTCCCATATTGAGCATATAACTATGAGTGTGTATGTGTAAGTACTTTTATATGTACAAAAACAGAAAAGAAACTTAGACGACACCCACAATGGGCGTAAAAATAAAAATAAAGGCATAAGCTACAATATCACCTTCCCAACATTCCAAAAGATTGTTGTTGTTGTTGTTATGTGCCATCGAGTCACTTGCAACTCATAGCGACCCTATGTACAACAGCCCTAAACTCTGCTCTGTTCTGTGCCAATCGCACTGTCTCTGACACACCCATCCCAATTACCCCAGTCACTGAATCAATCCACCTCATAGAGGGCCTTTCCCTCCTGCGCTGTCCCTCCACCCTCCCAAGCATGATGTCCCTCTCCAAGGACTGGTCCCTCCTTACAACATGTCCAAAGTATGTTAGACTGAGCCTCAGAATCCTTGCCTCCAAGAAGCAGCCCAGTTTAACCCTTTCCAGGACAAATCTGTTTGTTTTCCTAGCAGTCCATGGTACATTCAATACTCTTCTCCAGCACCATAGCTCAAAGGCATCAATTCTCCTTCTATCCTCCTTAGTCATTGTCCAACTTTATGAGCAAAAGATATTAGCTCCTAAAATAATATATATACTATCATGTATGCTCTAAAAGTATACATAATAAAAAATCTTAATTATA
The DNA here is from genome assembly GCF_000299155.1 of Elephantulus edwardii. Lineage (NCBI taxonomy): Eukaryota > Metazoa > Chordata > Mammalia > Macroscelidea > Macroscelididae > Elephantulus > Elephantulus edwardii. The sequence goes on from NW_006399785.1 coordinate 3,282,560, forward strand.
TTATTATTATTATTATTATTAATTGTTGTTATTTACCACCCAGTAGGACTGACTCATAATTGACCCTCCTGTGGGTTTTCTGAAGCTGTAAATCACACAGAAGGAGATTTGACTATCTATGTACCTTTGACTGGCAAAACAGCTAGGCCACAATAGCTCCCTTATTAATCATAAGTATATGAAAAAAAAATTGAAAAAGTAACTCATTAATTAATCATTCTGAATTATTTACATATGTTGTTGATATGTGTCATTGAGTCACTTGTGACTCATGGAGACCCTATGTACAACAGCTCTCAAGCCTGCCCTGTGCTAAGCCAGGCTCACTGACCCCAACACATTTGCCCTAGTTAATGTATCAATCCTATCAATCCATCTTATCTGGGACCTTCCTCTCCTGTACTGTCCCTCCATTTTTATGAGCCTTAATGTCCTTCTCCAAGTCTCTTTTGGCCACATGACTAAAATATGTGAGATGTACAGTCAAGTCAATTCTTACTTTTGCATGTTGTTCTTTTTTATATATGACTATTTGTTTATACGTTATCTGTTACATATGACTATCTCTTTGCTAAATGAACAAATTCAAGCTTTTATTTGCAAAACTTAAGGATGCATTGGGCAGAATATTAAATGATCCAGTAAGCATTAAAAGAAGATGGAAGGAGTGTGTACAAAATCATTGTACCAAAAGGAACTGACTGACACAGAAGAATTTCATGAAACAACGTATGAGCAAGAGACTGTGGTGATGAAGGAAGAAGTTCAAGCTGCTCTGAAAGAATTGGCAAAAAACAAGGTTGCAGGAATTGGTGATATACAAACTGATATATTTCAACAAAGAGATGCTGCCCTAGATGTGCTAACCAAGTTGTGCTAAGAAATCTGGGAGGACAGCCAACTAGCCAGAAGAGATCTATATTTGTTCCCATTCCAAAGAAAGGTGAGCCTACAGAGTGTGGAAATCATCTAACAATAGCATTAATATCACATGCAAGCAAGATTCTGCTGAAGATTATCCAAAAACGACTGGAACAGCACATCAAAAGAGAACTGCCTGAAGTGCAGGCTGGGTTTAGAAGAGGCCATGGTACTAGAGATATTCTAACTAATGTTAGATGGATCTTGGCTGAAAGCAGGAAATACTAGAGGAATGTGTATCTGTATTTCATTGACTATGCAAAGGTGTTTGACTGTGTGGATCACAACAAACTGTGGCTGACTCTGAGAAGAATGGGAATCCCAGAACACTTGATCATGCTTATGTGAAACTTTTACTTGGACCAGGAGGCAGTCGTCAGAAGAGAGCAAGGAAATACTGCATGGTTCAAAATTGGGAAGGGTGTATGCCATAGAATTGTCCTATCTCCATACCTTTTCAATCTATATGCTGAACAGATTTTCTGGAAGGTTGTGCTGTATGAGGAGAAATATGGCATCAAAATTGGAAGAAAACTCTCTGCATTATGCAGATGGCAAAACCCTGCTTGCTGAAATTGAGGAGAACTTGAAGCTCTTGCTGCAGAAGGTCAAGAACTGCAAATTGACATTCAATATCAAGAAAAAAAAATATTCTCACCATTGGGCCGATTGGCAGCATTATGTTAGATAGTGAAGAGATTGAAATTGTTAACAGCTTTAGTTTGCTTGGCTCCACAATCAACACTCTTGGTACCAGCAACCAGGAAATTTAAAGATGAATTGCATTGGGAAAGTCTGCTGTCAGAGACCTCTCCAAACTACTGAAGAGCAACAATGCCAGTCCGGAGACGAAGGTGCACCTGACACAGGGCATGGTCTTTGCAATCACTTGCTTTGTATCAGGAAGCTGGACAATGACTAGGGATGATAGAGAATTGATGCCTTTGTGCTGTGGTGCTGGAGAAGAGTATTGAATATATCATGGACTGCTAGGAGAATGAACAGTTTTGCCCTGACGAGGGTAAAACCAGGCTGCTCCTAAGAGGCAAGAATTCTGAAGCTCCATCTTACATACTTTGGACTTGTTGCAAGGAGGGACCAGTCCTTGGAGAGGGACATCATGCTTGGGAGGGTGGAGGACCGTGCTAGAGAGAAAGACCCCCGATGAGATGGACTGATTCAGTGACTGGGGATTTGGGGGCAGGTGTGTCAGAGACAATAAGATTGGCACAAGATAGAGCAGGGTATAGGGCTGAGTTGCTATGAGTCACAGGCAGCTTGATGGCATATTAACAACAAAATCATCTGTTTGCTCTTTGTTTTGTTGTGTTCATGTCCTGGGAAACAGAGCAGCTTATTTAAATTTCCAGTATGTTTTCAACATTTGCTCAGCTGAACAAACACACGGAATGTAAATACTGCAGTTGAAAGGTGTCATGAGGCTAAGATCATATCTACTCTGCTCTTTCAGCACACAACACACAGGGCTTGATACAGAGTTGATGCTAAATGAATATCCACTGGAGCTATGAGGAAATTAAAGTCTGATGGGACAAAAATGAAGAGAGAGATTCATTGTCCAGAATGAGACTGGGAACATTGGTGAACACTTCATGTAAAATGCATCTTCATTTTCTCCAGAGTCCCCTGAAGCAGATGTAGTATTCCTACTATACGAATGGGAAAGGCCTTCACCCTCAAGATAACTTTGTTGTTGTTGTTAGTTACGATAGAGTTAAGTGTGACTCATAGAGACCCTATGAACAATGAGTCTGAACCTTGTCCTGTCCTGTGCCATCCTTACAATCTCTGACACACTCAAGCCCATTGCTATAAGCACTGTGCAAATCCACATTGTTGACAGTCTTCCTCCTCACCATCGCTCCAACTTTCCAAGCGTGATGTTCTTTTCCAAGTAATAATCTTTCCTAGCAACAAATCTGACATATGTGAGATAAAGCTTAATCATCTTTGCCTCCCATGAGCACTCTGGCTGCACCTTCTCTGAGATATGTCTGTTTATTCCTTTGGCAGTCCATGACATAGTCAGTATTCTTCTCCAACACCACAGTCCAAAGGCATCAATTCTTCTATCATCGTAGTCATTGTCTAGCTCTCAAATGCATAGTAAGTGACTGAAAAAAGGCCATGGACCTAATCAGGCGCACCTTACTCCTCAAACTGATATCATGGCTCATCAATAGTTTAGAGTGGTCCCTGACTACAGCACTGGTGACTTAATGATAAGAAACTGTGCTGCAATCGCAAAGACTTGTGGTTGGGATGCACTAGCTTGTCTCTGGGATAATTGTAGTCAATCTCGTCCTGTGTGTTTAACCCAGTGGGGTGTTAGCTACGAGTTGGTTCAGACTCAGTGATACACAACAACACCAGGGACAAAATTAACATAACTAGCAGGTTTGAATTAACTAATCTTTACTTAGATGATTACATTCATGGCACAATTGCCACCACTCTAGTCCTTGGAGAATTTAAGTCTTTCTCATTTCAAGGGTATCTGTATATGATTTTTTTTTTTCCGTTTAGCCTTTCCCTTTTTCTGCCTCATTATAATTTCTGCTCATCCTTGGGTCTTGTTATGAATGTTGCTTCCTCAAAGAAGTCTTTCCTAATATATTTGCTGCACTGGATTGGGTCCCCAATTTTTCAGTGATGTATCTGATCTTCTGTTGTAGGATTTTAGCCTGCCTCCAACTAAACAGCTATCCATGCAATCCTTAGATTGAAGTGTCCCTCCTCTCATAGACTTTAAGTGCCACGTGAAAGCTTGATTTGAGTTGGTGATTGTGTTATGCACAGTGCATAATATACTCTCTGACTCATATTGTTATTATTGTTGTTAGGTCCTGTTGATTCAACTACAACTCATAGTGACCCTATAACCAACAGGTCAGAGCCTAGCCCTCTCCTCCACTTGCTCACAACCTCCCCCATGCTCAAGCCCACCTTACGGTCTCTGTGTTAAAACGTCTCCTCAAGCATCTTCCTTGCTTCCTCTGATCTTCTACATTTTCCAGCAAGATTACTTTTTCCAAGGCTGCCTTTTCCTAACATGTCCAAAGTATATGAGATAAACTTTCATCTTCCATCCTTGCCTGTAAGGGGCAGCCTCAGTGCACTTCCTTCCAAGACAGATTTGCATGTTCTCCTGGAAGTCCATGCGGTATGCAATACTCTACCAACACCACAGTTCAAAAGCGTTGATTCTCCATTGGTCTTCCATCAAACAGGATGTCAAAACTATTGGATGAAGAGATGAATGGTAAGGAACCAAAGTCTTTCTGAGGTTAATGAATGCCCTCAGCCCTCCACAGACAGAAAAGAACATGTGCAGGTTTTAAGTCAAATCAAACTTGCTACGATCAAGACAAAGCTGAAACATGGCGACCCTTCACTGTCTTTCTGGATCTGTAAATCTTAAAGGAAGAGACTGTCTTTCTCTTGGGGAGCAGTCTGCATGTTGAAACTGCTGACTTTGCTGTTAGTGGCATGGTCTAGTGGAGAAGAGTTGGACTGCGAACTCAGAGGCATGAGTTTTGAATCCCCCAGCTGTTCTGAGGGAGAAAGATGGGGTCTTTCCTCCCGTGTAATTTACAGCCTCTAAAAACTCACTGGAGGGTTAGCAGTAACACTGTTCTGACTCAACAATATGTACTAACAATGGTGTAAGTACTACGCCACCAGGGATCACTGGGTTTTTAAGTCAAGAGTTTGTCAGATCCCAAAACTACACGCTAGAGCAGTAACTGAGAAAAGATTGGATTAGGATTATAAAACAAAATAAAAAATCCACCGATATTAAAGAAACTGAGATGATAGGGAATACATGTAAGTATAATTGCCATCATTAAATGGGGCAAGGGGTTCTAACGGGTTTCTAATGATCTCCAACACCAATGGTATAGTGGCTTTCACACATCCCAGGCGCCCTGCTGAACTCAGTTCCTAAATTGTCATAATTTACAGAAAGATAGCACCACGTTAGACAATATCATTATTCTCACTGTAAAAATTTAAAATGCTCCCACAGCAGAAGAGGCAAACTCGCTGAGCTCCTCTGCCCCTGGAGCCCAACCAAACACAGCAACAATTGTAAAGGTTTTCAGACTCAAATTGTGAAATGTTTGTTGTTTTCCTGCTTGTTTCCTTAAACTTCCTGACTTGAGGAGACTAAAATGAAATTGATTCAAAGCCAAAGAAGAAAAATGTACTGTGATTTTTTTTTTAATTTTTTTTTTTCATTCAGACTGGCTCCAGCTATGATCCTCAGAGTGGAGCAAAGAAGACTTTCCAATCCTTTTTCCCCCCCCTAAAACAGATAATTTACTTATAAAATGTGGATGGAAGCTCACTGTCACCTTTTATTAAAAGAAAATGCCTTTCCTGAAAGAAATGTGCTGGGACACACAGCAAGTTCAGGGAATGAAAAACTGAGGACTGTGGACAGACAAGCTGGTTTCCAGCTGTTGCAGAGAATGCTGCTGCCCCCTGGTGTCTCGATACTGTAATAAAACACTCTGGGATTCAGGAGGAAGCTGCAAGTGACAGGATGATGATTCCTTAGAAACCCAGAGAATTGTTTTGGTTTTTTGTTTGTTTGTTTTGCTCTCTTTTCTTCTCTTCTCTTCTCTTCTCTTCTCTTCTCTTCTCTTCTCTTCTCTTCTCTTCTCTTCTCTTCTCTTCTCTTCTC
>NW_006399785.1:3288291-3289275 GCF_000299155.1 Elephantulus edwardii
ATCTCTGAACCAGATTGGATTCATTCACTGGTCTCTCCCAGAGCCGGCATAATTACATCTTAGCTCTGTTTGTGGAAATCGGTGGCTCTGTCTCTGATTAAGAAAGAAACTCAGAAAACACCATCTTTTTATCCTTATTCTTGTCCTGTTCCTCAGAGACACTGAGTGATTGACAAAGTCATTGGACGAACCTCTTTTCTCCCAGGCACCGAGGTAGTTGGGGAAGTTTTCCTTTGTCATCGTTGTCAGGCCAGCCTTATCGATTGTGGCATCTTGTCCAGGGCACTTGTGAAATAGGTCCTCTCTGCCCACCAGGTGCTTCACAGCTTGAGTGTTGTTCATCTGTGCTTTCAAAAAGGCAGTCACTTCTGCAGGTAAGTGACGGTGACTGGGCCCCGAGCTCTGGGCTCTGAGACACTTCATTCTGCCCACAATGCAGGAAGGAGAGGGGTCAATGCTACCCCATTCCCTGGGAGGTTAGAAGCATTGAATTTCTGACACAACTTTCCTCCAAACAACTTTTGGAGTAATTATTTATGGTCCTCTTTAGAAAAGAACCTCTGAAGAACCACAAGGAAAAGCCAAAGGAAGATAGTTGTTGTGTACCACAAAATAGGAATCGACCCATAGCTGACCCTCCGGCGGGTTTTCAGAGACAGTTAATCACACGGAAGGAGATTGCCCATCCTTCTCCCGCAGAGTGGTTGTTGGTCTTGAACCACAAACCTTCAGGATTGCAGTGAAGCTTCTTGCCACTAGGCCACGAATGATCTCAAATATTTGCAAGGGGCGGGGCAAGGAATTTTGATTATGCAGAATAGACATTGTTTGAAGTTTCAGCAAAGCTTCAAGGACTGAAGTACTCCTGAAAATTGTAGCTGGCTATCCGAATGGATTGAGGCTCAATGTCAAGAAGACAAAGATTCTCACCACTGGACCAATTGGCAGCATCAGGATGGATGGTGAAGAGATTGAGATTGTACA
>NW_006399785.1:3289810-3313185 GCF_000299155.1 Elephantulus edwardii
GCTATGAGTCGCAGGCGACTCGACGGCACATAACAACAACAACAACACATCCGAAATGATACGGGAAAACAGATATGTCTTGGAGAAAGTGCAACCAGAATGCTCCTTGGAGGCAAAGATGAAACTTGGGCTCAAGTATTTGGGGCTTGTTACTGCTGTTATGTACCATTCAGTCAGAACAGAACCCTAGCTGACCCTCCTCAGACAGCTTTTCAGGGGCAGTTAATCACATAGGAGGAGGGTGTCCATCTGTCTCTTGTGGAGCAAGCAGCTCTTGGATTTGAACCACTGTGCCTTTGAGATTGCAACAAAGCCTCTTACCACACTAGGACAATAGAGTTTCCTAGTAGAGGCTATTCCTTGGAGAGGAACATCATGCTTGGAAAGGCGAAGGGTTGACAAAAGATAGGAAGACCTTCAATCAGGTGGATTGACACAGTGAGTGCAGCAATGGGTTTGAGTGTGTCAGAGATTGTGAGGTTGGCACAGGACAAGACAGGATTCAGATCTGTCATTCACAGAATTGCTATGAGTCACACACAGCTTAACAGCACCAAACAAAAGCATGGGAAAATGAGGGCGCTCTCGCGGGCTTAGTAGTAAGGAGTTCCTCTAGGGGTTTTCAATTTTCAAGGATTCTGTGTAAATCTGAACAAAGCCCAGCTCGTCTGTGTACAAGCCTCGTAATCTCTGCTGTGCTTGAGCCGATTGTTGTCACTGTGTCGATCATCTCATCGAGGGTCTTCCAATTATTCCCCTGATCTGCTGCTTTAACAAGCATGAATTCCTTTACCAGGAACAAGTACCTTTGATGATGTACATAAATATGTGAGATTAAGGCTCACAGTCTTTGAAGGGAGCTGCTGTTGTTACATGTCATCGAGTATGACTCATAGCAATCCTGTGAACAGCAGACCTGAAGCCTGTCCTATCCTATGCCACCTTATCACCCCTGACACACTTGAGCCCATTGCCACAGTCATTGTGTCAGTCCAGCTCCTTGGAGGTCTTCCTCTTTTTTCACTGACCCTCTGCATTTCCAAACATGATGTCCCTTTCTAAGGAAGAACCTCTCCAACATGTCCAAAGTGTGAGAAATGAAACTTTACCATCTTTGCCTCCAAGAAGCACTCCGAGTCTACCTTTTCTAAGACTTATCTCCACTCATTCTTTTGGCTTTCCATGAGATAGTCAATGCCTTTTACTAACATCCCAACCCAAAGGCATCAATTCTTCTTATTTATCATTCATTCTTCTGCATTGTCTAGCTTTCAAATTCATAGCAAGTGACTGGGAAGACTGTGGCCTGAATTAGACACACTGTAGTCTTCAAACTGGTATCATTACTCTTCAGTACTTTGGAGAGATCCCTGAGAACAGACTTGGCCAAAGCAATGTGTCTCCTGATCTCCTGATTGCTGGCAGCTACCAAGGGTGCTGATCACTGATCCCAGCAAGATAAAATCCTTGACAATTTCAATTCTTTCTCCATCTAACACGATGTTGCCTATTGGCCCAGTGGTGAGGACCTTTGTTTTCTTTATGTTGAGATGTAACACATTGCAAAGGACATAGTCCTTGATATTCTCTGAAAAACATTTCAAGTCCTCATCACTTTTAGCAAGCACAATTTTGTCATCTGCATAACACTGATTGTTGATTAATCTTCCTCTGATTCTTATGCCATGTTCCTCTTCACAGGGTCCAGCTTCACAAATTATTTCCTCAAAACAGATTGAATAGATATGGAGAAAGGATATATTCCTGATGCACACTCTTTCTAATTGTAAAACATGCAGTGTCCCCTTGTTCTATTCAGACAACAGTTTCTTGATCTAGGTATAGATTTTGCATGAGCACAATTAAGTGCTCAAAGATTCCCATTCTTCTCGATGTTAGCCATAGTTTGTTATGGTCCACACGGTTAAATGCCTTTGCGTACTCAATAAAAGACATATAGATAGTTTGCTGGTATTCTCTGGAGATTAAAATTAGTTCTGTAGAGCCAAAATAGAACCTTGATTCGATCCCTCCTAAATTTAAGAATCCTCTCAAGAACAGATTTGAGGAGTTGAGCACCAGTGATTGAAGACCAGAGGAACTGTGGGGTGACATCACAGGGATCATTGATGAAGAGAGCAAAAGGTCATTGGAATGACAGAGAAGAAAGTTAACCCTAAAAATGGGTGTCAGAAGAGACTATGAAAATCACACTACAGTGTCAAGAATCCAAAACAAAAGAAAGATATCTCAAAGCTAAAGAACTGAACAGAAGATTTCAAAGGGTAGTTTGAAGAGACAAAGTAAAATATTATGAAATATGCAAAGGGAATAAAAAGGGAAGAATTCACTCAGAATTGCTTAAGCTGAAAGAAAGTAAAAACAACTTCAAGTTTTGGATCACAATACTGAGAGATTCTGTGAGCAAAATTTTCAATGATCCAAGAAGCATAGAAAGAAGATAAAAAGAATATTCCTACACAATATGAAAAAAGTAATTTGTCAACACTGAAAAAATTCACAAAGTACCATATGAAAAAGAGTCTATGTTAATGAAGGAAGAAGTCCAAGGTGCACTAAAGGCATTTGAAGAAAAAAAACCTAAAATAAAATAATAATAAGGCCCCAAGAATTGATATAATACCAACAGACATGTTTCTACTAACACATACAACCTGGAGGTGCTCACCAGTCCATGCCAGGAAATTTGGAGGCCAGCTGTCTGGTTAACTTACTGGAAGAGATCCATATTTGTTTCCATTCTCAAGCAAGGGTATACAATAGAATGTGGAAAATATAAAAACAAAATAAAATTTTTAATATCACATGCAAGCAACATATTGCTGAACATAATTAAAAAAATGTCTAGAAATGTACATTGACAGGAAAATTCTAGACGCTCAAGTGGTGTTTAGAAGAGCTCATGACCCAAGTTATCTCATCACTGATGTCAAAAAGGGAGCTGAGAAACCAAACAAGAATCTCATGGTATCCACACAGCTGGATCTGGGGTTTCGCCATTTAGGTTTCGAAAACTCTCCCCCAGTTGTGGAATACCTGGGCCTCTTTATATTGCCCTGCTTCTAATAAGATGGCTTTTAAGAACAACCAAGTTTCAAATGAAGGAAGAACAGGAGCAGGACTTCCAAAAGATCGATTTTCCTGATCATTGAGTTGTTGCTGTGTGCCATCAAGTCAGAAAGAACTCCTGGCTGACCCTCCAGTGGATTTCAGAGACTCTAACTCACTGCAGAAGTAACTGTCCAGCTTTTTCCTGCAGAACAGCTAGTAGATTGAAACTGCAAGCTGCGGGGTTGACACTACACGTTCTTACCACTAAGCCACCAGAGCTCACTAGTCATTAGTCGTTCTTTTTAGGTGTCATCAAGTAGAGTACAACTCAACGCAACCTCATGAACAGCCGTATTGAATCCTGTCCCATCCTGTGCCATCCTCATCATCTCTGACACACTAGAGTCCATTGCTGTAGTCACTGTGTCAATCCACCTGGTTGAGGATTTTCTCTTTTGACATCCCTCCACCATCACAAGCATGATGTCCCTCTCCAAGGAACAGCCTTTAAAAATATGGAACACATGGGTGTGCATTTATCTGCTTGGATGGCTTTGTTCATAATAGCAAGGAGTTGGAAGTAACTTAAGTGCCCATTAACAAATGAATGGATAGAGAAGCTTTGGTATGTTCATGCAATGGAATACTATGCTGCATTGAAAAACAAGGAACTCATGCAATATTATTCATAATGGGTGACCCTGGAGGACATTATGCTGAGTGAAATATCTCAGTCACAAAAAGACAAATACAGCATAGTGCCACTGTTGTAGAATGGGACTGACATCAGGGTTGGGGTAAGACTGAGAAAAACTGGGTAAATTATGTATACTGCATTGAAACAGATGAGGGAGAGAACAGTTTAAAAGCGATATATGATAGGGTATTATAGTTATCACAAGAGTCCAGAATGAAGGCTGCACAGTGGAGTGTATTCGGGGATGGTAGGGGGGATTGTATACCAATGAAGGAGTTTTTATTTTACTTTCCAAACAGAAGAGAGAACTGGAGGGGGGAAGGGTGGACAGGGAGAAAAGTGCAACAATGAATAAATGGAAATCCAAAATCTCTGTTAATGTTCATTAAAATTAATGAAATTTTAAAAAAATGAAACACTTCATGAATTTATAGGGCCATTCTAATCTTCCCTGTATCATTCTAGTGTTAGTACATGCGCTGCCGAAGTGAATACAGTCAATAAGTATTGTTGTTGTTGTTATGTGCCCTCGAGTTGCTTGCGACTGATAGTGATCCTATGTGCAACAGCCATAAAACCTGCTCTATCAGTCATTAAATAGGGTAGGATAATATGGGAAGACAGCCTAGCCTTCTAAAATACAATGTCTGAACACAAGACACTCCACCCACCACTTTCATTGTACCAGCCCGTTCACATCCTCCTGTCTGTGAACTTGGTTCACATCCTCCTATCTGTGAACTTGGTCATTACTGATGAAGGGTGTAGTGCTAGTGGTGGAGAATTGTTTTAACAGTTTCATGAACTAATTGGTGTCAGATACCTTGGTGTTGATTCTGACTAATAACAATGGTAACATAACAAGACAGAATAAAACTACCCTGTAAGATCTCCACACTGGTATCTACAGGGAAGCAGGTTTAAAACCACTGGCCCTTCAGTCAGCAGGAAGTATGTAGTGCTTGTAACACTGAGATTCCTCAATCAACTAACTAGTGAGAAATACTTCAAAATCTTAGAGGAAGAAATGCATCTCTCCTGTCAAAATCTTATAAAATTATTCTAGCTGACAAACTTGGATCTTGAAAATGTACCAGAGGAAAGAAAAATGACACTCTTTCTCAAATGTTAAATACACATTGACAGTGTTTCATTATCTGTAACATATGATGAAGGCTGACAAAAGTGCAATTTATTAATGCTTCCTTCTGCTGGGATACTTCTGCTGGATTCTAGATTCCAGAACCTTCAATGTAACAGAATAAGTATGCTGTGGAGATAATAAGTACTGGAAAATAAGCCTAGGTAATCACTTAATAAAATTTAAATAATTCCTTTATAAATTAGCAAAATATTCAAGAACAGATTAATTTATATTAAAGTAAGAACTATTAATTTTATTATTAAACTAAATAGGAATAAGCTTGGAAGGAGGAGTGGCATCAACTTCTGTAATAGCTTGCCTCCGGAAACCCTATGAACCTTGAGAGAGGATGAAAGTCATACAAGCGTCGAGGAATCTCCTTCATAGGGTCGCTATGAGTTGCCTGTGACTCGAAGGCACTTAACAACAACAAATAGAAATATAAAAGTGTACATATGTAATATAAATAATTAAGTTGGGTTATAAATTTCAATTGTTTCATCACCATCTAACTGGTGGGGCAAGGCCATAAGGCATTGGAAGTCCAGTGTTAGAATTTGCTCTCACCTTCCATGAGGAACACTCAATCGTATTACTTTAAAATGTATCTCATGAGTAGCCATCATTAACCATCCAAATTTCCCTAACACTCCACATGTTTCCAGTGGAAATTCCAGATTAAGAGGAAGTAGGAAGAAAGGTCTGGCAATTTACTTCTAGAACTTAGACAGTGATCATTATGTGAACCATAGGGCTTTCATCTACAGATTATGGGCATTGTAGCAGCTTGAACAGCTTTTATTTCATTGTTCCTGGGGCCTCCATGAGTCATTGGTAACTAACAACAACAAAAAAACTAAATGGCAAGCTGTGGCTGACTCTGGGAAGAATGGGAATCCCAGAACATTTGATTGTGCTTATGGAAAACCTATCCTTGGACCAAGAGACAGTTGTCAGAACAGAGCAAGGAGACACTATATGGTTCAAAATTGGGAAGGAGGTACACCAGAGGTGTATTCTGTCTCCACACCTTTTCAATCTGTATGCAGAACAGATCATCCAGGACACTCGGCTGTACAAGGAGGAATGTGGCATCAGGATTGGTGGAAGATTCATCAACAACCTGCATTATGTAGATGAAACAACCCTGCTTGTTTAAACTGAGGAGGCTCTGAAGTGCTTGCTGCATAAGGTCAAGGACTGCAGTCTTCAATATAGATTGTAGCTCAACATCATGAAAACAAATATTCTCACCATTGGGCCAATTGGCAGCATCAGTATGGATGGTGAAGAGATTGAGATAGTTAACAGTTTTAGTTTGCTTGGCTCTGCAGTCAACACTCTTGGTACCAGCGGCCAGGAAATCAAGAGATGAATTGGATTGGGAAAGTCAGCTGTCAGGGACCTCTCCAGAGTACTGAAGACAATGACATCAGGCTGGAGACTAAGGTGCGCCTGATCCAGGGTATAGTCTTCTCGATTACGTGCTATGCATCAGAGAGGTGGACAGTGAACAGGGATGATAGAAAGAGAATTGATGCCTTTGAGCTGTGGTGCTAGAGAAGAGTGTTGAATATACCATGGACTGCTAGGAGAACAAACAGGTTTGTCCTAGGGAGGGTTGAAGCCGATCTGTTCCTTGGAGTCAAGGATTGTGAAGCTTCGTCTGACATACTTTGGGCATATTGCAAGGAGGGACTGGTCCTTGAAGACGGACATCATGTTTGGGAGAGTGGAGGGACAGCGCATGAGAGGAAGACCCTCGATAAAATGGATCTATTTAGGGTAGTGGGAGTAGGTGTGTCAGAGATGAGGTTGGCACAGGATAGAGCAGGTTTAGGGCTCTTGTACATAGGGTAGTGATGAGTCGCAAGCAACTCAACAGCACACAACAACAATTTGCATAGTCATTATGAACAGGGGAAGTTTGTGCTCTTTGTTTGGTCTTATATCACAGAATATTTTTTGAAAACAATATTCTAGTGTTTTAAAATTTAAAAAAAGGTGATGATGCACAGGGTTGGTAATCATGGTCACACAATTTGATGGGGGGAGGGAGGAGTGAGTAAAGGAAATGGGAAAGATCCAGTGTGAAAAACAATATATACGAACTTTGTAAGCAAACAGTCATGAAATAGAAATTTTATTTCAAAAAAAGTCAATTTCCCATTCCTATTCTGAGTTTATCATTGTCCCCTGAAGAGACTAATAGGATGTGTTGTTGTTATTATTGCTGTTACGTGAAATTGAGTCAGCTGTGACTCATAGAGACCCTATGAACAATCGCTCCTGAGCTAACCTCACCATCTCCAACCTCCTGAGTCCATTGCCACAGTCACTATGTTGATCCACCTCACCCAGTGTCTTCCTCTTCGGTGCTAACTCGCCACCCTTCCAAGCATGATGTCCTTCTCCAAGGACCGGGGCTCTTCCTGATACCATGCTCAAAGTATGTGAGACAGAATTTAAAAATTCTTGCCTCCAAGGAGCAACCTGGTTTCACCCTCTCCTGGACAGTTCTGTTTGTTTTCCTGGCGATCCATAGGATGTTCAATACTCTGTCAGGAACCACAACTCAAAGGCATGACGTCTTCTTCTGTCTTTCTTGTTCATTTGTTTCTGACACACAGCAGCTCCATGTACAGCAGAGCTAACCACGGTCCGCTCCTGGGTCATCCATCCTCACAATTGCTACAGTTGTTCAAGCCATTGTAATAACCATGAGCTGAACCCACGTCTTTGAGAATCTTTCTCTTTTCTGCTAACCTTACACTTTATCAAGCTTAATGGCCTTCTCCGGGGACGAAACCTCCTGACGACGACACGGCCGACACTTTAGTTACACTTGCTTCCAAGGAATATTCTCATTGCACTGTTCTAACACAGACCTTTTTATTTTATGTTATTTTGGAAATCTCACTTAGAGTTTTATGTTCTTCACTAACAACACAATTCAAAGGTATTCATTCTTCCTCCGTTGTCCTTAGTGTTTAGTTTTAGGTGCTTATCAGGCAACTGAAAATGTCATGGTTTGAGTCAGGTGTGCATTAGTCTTCAAAGTGATGCCTGCTATTTAAAATGTTAAAGATATTTTTGTAGAAAATTTGTCTACTATAATATGTTGGGTGGATTCTTGACTGTTGCCTCCATGAACATTGACTGACTGTTGTTGTTATGTGCAGTCGAGCCGACTTTCCCAATACAATTCGTCTCTTGATTTCCTGTCTACTGTTACCAAGAGTGTTGGCTGTAGAACCAAGTAAACTAAAACTGTGAACAATCTCAATCTCAATCTCTTCCCCATCCATCCTGATGCTGCCTATTGGCCCAGTGGTGAGAATCTTTGTTTTCTTGATGTTGAGCTTCAATCCACATTGAAGGCTGGAGTCCTTGACCTTCTGCAGTAAGCGCTTCAGGTCGTCTTCAGTTTCAGCAAGGAGGGTTGTGTCATCTGCATAACACAAGTTGTTAATGAATTTTCCACCCTCCTAATGTCACATTCCCCCTTGTACAGCCTAGTGTCGCAGATGATCTGTTCTGCATATAGATTGAAAAGGTGTGGAGACAGAACACATTCCTGGTGTACCCCCTTCCTAATTTTGAACCATTCAGTGTCTCCTTGCTCTGCTCTGATAACTGCCTCTTGGTTCAATTATAGGTTTTGCATAAGCACAATCAAATGGATTGCCATTTTTCTCAGAGTCAGCCATAGCTTTTAGTGATCCACACAGTCAAAAGCCGTTGCATAGTCAATGAAGCACAGATAGACATTCCTCTGATGCTCTCTGCTTTCTGCTAAGATCCATCTAACATTAGCTATAATATCCCTAGTACCACGACCTCTTCTAAACGCAGCCTGCACATCTAGCAGTTATCTGTTGACGTGTTGCTGCAGTCATTTCCAGATAACTTTCAGCAGAATCTTGCTTGCATGGGATTGTTAGATAACTTTCACACTCTATCGGGTCACCTTTCTTTGTAATGGGAAAAAATATCCATCTCCTCCAGTCAGTTGGCCAGCTGGCTGTCCTCCAGGTTTCCTGGCACAATTTAATGAGCACATCCAGGGCAGTGTCTCTTTGTTGAAATAAATCAATTGGTATGTTGTCAACTCCTGGAGTCTTGTTTTTTGCCAATTCTTTCAGAGCAACTTGAACTTCCTCTTTCATCACCACAGGCTCTTTCTTGCTCGTACATTATTTCATGAAATTCTTCTGTGTCAGCCAATTCCTTTGGAACAGTGACTCTATACTCCTTCCACATTCTTTTAATGCTCCTCGGATCATTTAACACTCTGCCCAACGGATTTTTAAGTGCTGACACTCTTGGCTTGAATTTGTTTTTCAATTCCTTCAGCTTAAGAAACGCTGAGCAAGTTCGGCCCTTTTGATTTTCTGCCTCAGGCTCTTTGCCCATTTCATGATAATATCTCGCTTTGTCATCCCGAGCTTCCCTTTGAAATTTTCTGTTCAGATTCAAGTAAAATGATGCAGCAAGGACCATACTGCACAAGCTTGCTGTGACAGAAAGAACGTCAGTGTGCTGTACATCAATAAAAGCCTGCTTCCTACACATGTTGTGCATCACTG
Source organism: Elephantulus edwardii (assembly GCF_000299155.1). Classification (NCBI taxonomy): domain Eukaryota; kingdom Metazoa; phylum Chordata; class Mammalia; order Macroscelidea; family Macroscelididae; genus Elephantulus; species Elephantulus edwardii. The sequence goes on from NW_006399785.1 coordinate 3,299,313, forward strand.
CTGCTTCCATTCATTAAAGAGGGTGAGTCGTGGCCCCAAACAATCAATGATAACCCAGGAAGGTAGTCATTTATGTTCAGAAGTGACAAGTTTTGATCAACAGTCCTAAAACCCTCTCACCTGGAATCGCATTTCCCTCACCTAGTTCAATTCACCTGTTCTTTTGTGCATCTATCAGTTGCATTGTTTCATGCTCTTCTGAGCTTCTACTTCTGAACTAGTTGGTACATAGTCATTTTAAGTATGATCTCTAACAATTGTATTAATTAGGAAGATAACTCCTTTCGTAAAGTTGTCAGGCAGAGGGATTGCTATCCTTTTTTTTTTTTGCAGGTAAAAAAATTCTACTTCTTTCTCTGTTCTGGCCTGAGTGTTCCATGTCTAGACTTTGTCTTTCTCCCCACAATCTGCCTATTAAATCATATATACGATTAGGTTTTATTGTAATGACATGAGTCCAGAACGAAGGCTGCATAGTGGAGTGGACTTGGGGGGAGAGATTGTATAACAATGAAAGAATTTTTCTTTTACTTTTCAAAGAGAAGAACAAACTGGAGAGGAGAGGTGGGCAGGGAGAAAAGTGCAGCAATGAATGAATGGAAATCCGAAGTCTCTGTAAATTTTCATTAAAATTTATAATAATAAAAAAGGGGGGAGAGGAGAGCAGTACGAAAAAGATGACAACTTGATATTTCTTGTGTTAAAAACCCAAGGCATCTGGTTTAAGTTCCTCACAGCCACTATTATGATGTTCTCTTCGATGCCAGGGATTTGTGTGAGGGTTTATCATGTGCAAAGACGATTGAAAGATATGACCTTTATTAAAAAGCCTTGTGATCTTTTAAAAATAACTTGCAAGGATCCCCAAAGAACTGCTTCCTCCACAGGCGTTTTTGGTTTTGATTTTGCCGTATTATTTTGGTGCCAAAATTATTTTTAAATCCTGACTATGTTTAATAGTATTTGTGCAGCAAGGAGAGGAGATTGTTCCTCTTTTCTAGTGCTACTCTAACACAGAAATCCCAGGCAGAAGGCTTTAATGAACAGGGCCTTATTTTGTCACAGTTCTGGAGGCTAAAACTCGAAATCAGGGGTTCATCCTGTTGACTCCTCCCTGTCACTAGTCATGGTTGCCCATAGTCTATTGGTGTTCCGCGGTTGCAGCGGATCCTCACAAAGCATCTGTCACCCCAAGTCTGACTCTAAATTCATTCCTGTCTTTTCACAACTCAGCGATTGGTTATAACTATCGTACCTACACATGATCTAACTAATATGCTGATTCTCTCCACGAGTTAACTCTCCAACACATATCTTGTTGTTGTTGCCTTTGACTCACAGCGACGCTACGTTCAACAGCACTAAACCCTGCTCTGTCCTGTGCCAATCTTATTGTCTCTGACACGCCTACCCCCCATAATCTCAGTCACTGAATCAATTCATCTCATCGAGGGTCTTCCTCTCCTGCGCTGTCCCTCCACCCTCCCAAGCATGACGTCCCTCTGGTCCCGCCTTGCAACATGTCCAAAGTATGTCAGACGGAGGAGCCAGAATTTCACATGTTACAGACATACACAAGGAGACGATGATTTAAGAAAAGAAATTTCAGTGAGTGTTGTTATTATTGTATGCCATCGAGTCAGCTCAAACTCATTGTCATTGCTGTTAGAGGCCATTCACTCTAAGATGCATAGCAATCCTGTGAAAACCACAACAGAGCTCTGTCATATCCTGTCCTGTACCATCCTGACTATCTCTGCCATGTGCAAGCCCATTGTGGCAGTCCCTGTAATCTCCCTCATTGAGGGTCTTCCTCTCTTTTCCTGACCCTTATCTTTCTCAGCATGATGCCTTTTTCCTAGAACTGACCTCTCCAAACTGCATTCCCAAAGTATATGACACTAAATGTCACCATCCTTGCCTCTAAGGAGATCCCTGGACACACTTCCTCCAAGACAGACTTGTTTGTTCTTTGGGTACTCTTTCATATATTCAATGCTCTTCAACACAATTCAAAGACACTGATTCTTCTTTAAGCCTCCTTATTCATTTTCCAACTTTTTTATTAGGAAGTTCTGCAAGGCTTTCTTACAAAGTGGAAAGACAAAGACCAATGATGTCTTTCAAGAATTACTTTGGTAGTAGTTTCATATACAAATATAGGTTGCACTTGAAAGTGTCCTTCTCAATACTTTCACCGCCTACAGCATGTGTCATGTACTCATCGAAGCTTTGTTGGAAGAAAAATTTATTTAAGTTAATGAATCAAATGCTTATAGTTTTATATTGACATTTATGTCCAACTTGTGGCCCTTCTGTTCTTTGATGACATTTGCAATCATTGTATTTCCCCTATTATTGCAGGTTAGCCTTGATGATATTAGCTGGAGTGGAAGTAATTTGTACTGCTAGGTAGAAGACGTCACTCATATCTGCTTCATATGCTCATTGAATTATCCTGCCCTGACATTATTTTTTGTTCAGTTAGTTGGAGTACCATAATTTAACCAGGAGCACTGGTAGCCTAGTGGCAAGAAGCTGTGCTTGAATCCTAAAGGCACACAGTTTGAGGCCACCAGTTGCTCTATGGGAGAAGGATGGGCAATCTTCTCCTGTGTGATTAATGGCCTCTGAAAAGGCACCTGAGGGTCAGCTATGGGTCAGTTCCGACTCTAGGGTACAGAACAACAATAATGATGTTGTTATGTGCTGTTGGGTCATTTCTAATCCATAGCAACCTAATGTATAACAGCTCTGAAGCCTCCTCTATTCTGAGCTAACCTTATTGTCTCTGACCCACCCACCCTTCCTTATCCCAGTCACTGAGTCAATCCATCTCATCCAGGGTCTTCCTCTCTTGCACTGTCCCTCTGCCATTCCAGGCATATGTCCCTCTCCAAGGAATGGTCCCTCCTTGAAACATATACAAAGTTTGTCAGACAGAGCTTCAAAATCCTTGCCTCGAAGGAGTAGCTTGGTTTCACCCTCTCTAGGCTGGGCCTGTTTGTCTCTTAGCAGTCTATGGTATAGTCAATACTCTTATCCAGTACTACAAGTCAAAGGCATCAATCCTTCTTCTATCATCCTTAGTCATCATCCAGCTCTCTGATGCATAGTAAGTAATTGTGAAGACCATGTCTTAGATTAGGTTCACCTTAGTCTCTAGAACGACAGCATTGCTCTTCGATATTTTGAAGAGGTCTTTGACAGCAATTTTTTCCTAGTGCAATTAGAAAACTGGCTGCTAATACTAAGAGTGTTGATTGTCTAACCAAATAAGCTGAAACTGTTAACAATCTCAGTCTCTTCACCATCTGTCATGATGCTGCCAGTTGGCCCAGTGGTGAGAATATTTGTGCAGTGATATAAAGGATTTAAAGCACTGGGAGAGAAAATGAATTTAAGCAAGTATAGTCTCAAATCAAGGAGGAAGTTCTGTGACTGATTAGTCATGTCTGCTATGGGTATGGCATATAGAAGTGGTGACATTGTGTGCCAGGAGTTTGCCAGAACTGCTCTCAAACTCAGATTTTGTGAATAGCCTTCTACTAGCATTCCACGCAATTGCATTGCATTGGCTTGAAGAGTTTTTGGAACTCACATTATAGATCTTTTTCCAGGCATAATTTCATGCATCTAAAAATGATTTAAATATTCAGCATAAACTTGAAGCAAACCAAACATATGATAAATTCTTTCTCTTCCATGTAGGAGTGTGTAAGAATACAAATAAATGCAATGTATTATATTTTTAAAAATCTAAAATCTCTTTGCATCGAGTTAGAACAAACTCGGTGCCGACCCTCCAGCATGTTTTCAGGGGTTGTAAATTCCAGAGTACAATATTGTCTCACTTTCTCCTGAGGGGGCCCTGTTAGAGTTGAACGGCCAAAGAGGTTCTATCTTTGTGTTCACAGGGTGACTTCATACCAACTACACTATCAGAGCTCCTTCAACATATTATAATCAAGCCTTAATTCACACTGGCAGTAACTGTGTTGATTGTGGATCCAAGTAAGATGAAGTCATTGACAGATTTCATCTTCACTACATCCAGTGGAGAGATTTTTTGTTTTCTTGATGTTGAGATGAAATCCATATTGAAGACTGTATTCTCTGATCCTCTGCAGCAATTGCCTCAGATCCTCCTCACTTTCAACAAGGTTGTATCATCTGTATAACACAGGTTGTTGATGAGTCTTCCTACAGTCTTCTTCATAGGGTCCAGCTTCTTGAATAATCTGTTCAACATACAAATTGCATAGATAAAAGATAAAACTCTGATACACATCTCTCTTAATGTTAACCCATTTTGTGTTCTCTTGTCCTGTCCACACAAGAGCCTCTTGGTCTGGCTGTTGGTTTCACGTGAGTACAATTAAGTGTTCTAGGACTTTCATTCATCTCAGTGTTAGCCATAATTTGTTATAATCCACACAGTCAAATGCCTTTGCATTGTCAATAAAGCACAAATAGACATTTTTTTCTTGTATTCTTTGCTTTCATCCAGGATCCACCTAACTTCAATAGCGGTATCACTGGTTCCATGGCTTCTTCTATATGCAGTTTGAACTCATAGTTCTTTGTGAGTTCTTCAGCAGTATTTTGCTTGCATATGACATTAACAATGTAGTTCAATGATTTCCACTTTCTGTGGGATCACATTTCCTGGGAATGGGGAAAAAACGTGGATCTCTTCCAGTCAGCCAGGCAACTGTCCTCCGAATTTTCTTGCATAAACCGGTGAATATGTCCAGGGCTCCATCTGTTAGTTGAAACGTGTCAATTAGCATCCCATTGGTTTCTGGGGCCTTATTTTTTTGCCAAATGGCTTCAGTGCAGTTTAAACAGAAACAGAATCTCAGAGACAAGGATATTCCTTCAGAACTGCTAGAGAGAAATCTTTCTACTAAAGCTGGTGCCTGGAATTCAGACTTGGAACCTCCTTAATTGTGAAAGTTATTTGTCAGTTCATCGTGTTAGGGGAATGAGCTACATGTTGATAATTACCTCATAGCTTAAGTATCTATATTATTGCTTATTTATCATTGTTTCTTATTAATACAGCACTTGTCTATCAATTTGCTATACTGAGGTAGCTTGTGAGTTGCTGTGATGCTAAAAGTGTGCCACTGGTGTGTCAAATGCTGAAAAGGTCACTCATAGAGGACAAGCTTTAGTACAGCTTCTAGATTAAGACAGACTAGAAAGCAGGATAGGCACTCTGGTGTCCTACTGGTAAGAAGCTGTCTACAATGCTGAAGGTATGTTGTTCAAATCCACCAGCTGTTCCTGGGAGAAGGATGGGCAATCTCTTCCTGTGCTAATTATTCCTCCTGAAAGCCTACTGGGAGGACAGGTATAGGTCAACTTCAACTCAATTGTACCTAATAACAACAAGCAGGCAAGATTGACCATTTATTCCTTAAATGCAGACCTCAGAAAACCCTCTGAACAATAAAGAAGAAATATGGACAGTTATAATATTAGAAGTAGAGTCCAGATTGGAAGTCAATCAAAATAAAGAGAAACAGTAGATGGAACACGGATTGCATGAACTATAAATATTGGGAAACTGGAAGTGGTTAGAAATGAAACAGAACACAAAAACACTAACATTCTAGGCATTAGTGATTTTATGTAGTGATTTTCTCCATATCTGTGGATTCTCATGAATCTATGAATTCATCTAGTCAGTTTTGACGTGTGCTCATCACACGTGTTTCACTAAAAACACTCCATGGAATTTGCTTGGCTGTCATCTTTTTAAATTATTGTTTTGTTTTATATTAGTTCACATAAAATTCATATACATTGTGTTTCACACATTCCTTTATTCACATTGTGTTTCATATGATCATTCCATCCACTGTTTTATAAAGTTAATCATCATTGATCTATGCTTAGTATCACCCTATCTTTTCACATCCTGACAGGATCTATCCAATTTCTTCAGCCCCATCCTTTGGCTTCCATCTTTATCGAAGCTAACTGATAGTTCTTTCTTCCACGAAGTCACTCAGTGGGCTTCAACCGTCAGCCTATAGGCAAATAGTTGGGCATAAACTATCTGTTCCACCCAAGGACCTGAGAGAAAAGAAAGGACCATTAGGAAGCATGTCTGCAAGGCTCATACAGACATTGTTGTCATGCACCATCAACTTCGAATCATCTCAGCCGAGCCTCCAGCAGGTCTTCAGAGACAGTAAATTGCACAGAATAGATTGTCCATCTTTCTCCTGCAGAGTAGCTGGTGGATTCAAACCGTGTACCAATTCAGTCATTTCACAGCCATTGATTGTCTCAGTGATGAGTCCAAAGTACATAAGTCAACATCTCGGCACTCTTACTTCTAAGTTGTATTTCTTTTAGGATTACTTAGAAGAAGCCATAGTTCAAATGGTCACAAGAGGAAATAAAATCTATGTTGCTCTGATGAGCTGTGCGTCTATTTAAGCATCAGTGTAAAAACACTGAGCCAGATATTGATTACTATTCAGCAAATCTATGTTATCATCCTTTTATTCTGGGCACACAATGAGGCTATATTCTCCCGTCAGGATCTCTTGTGGTTGGGGATGTTAATACTACGTTATCGGATGTGTACCACTTCCAGATCTGATTCATCAAAAGCCCACAGGTGTGCTCCGTGCTATCTTCCGGTTCTGTATGATGCAAGCAGTGAGGCTGTGGAAGCTGCATGCTGAAGGTACTGGAGCCTCCTTTAGCCATGGCCCTCTTAGAAACTCCAAGGGCAACTGCCAGGTACCTGTTTCTCTGTCCAAGATTAGGATATGAACAAGAGATAGCTTTATATTTGATTTATTATGTATTTGAGTGCCTATATGTAGGGAGCTCCAGCAAATAGCTGACCTAGTCCATAGGCAGTTTACAAGTCTATAGGCATATGACCAAAGGCCACTCTTCTCTCGCACTTTGAATCCACCACTGGTTTCCCGGAAGAAAGGTGGGACATCTCTTTCTGTGTGATTTATAAAGCCAACGGGTCAGCTATGAGTTAAGATTTGTTTGTTTATTTGCTTTCTTAATTAGTCATAACAACAAGTGTTAACCCAATCATTGAAGCTGCATTACATGTGCACACACACAGCATAGTAATCCATCATTAAAGGAGAAACAGCTATTCAACAAAAGAGATGAGGGAAACATATTAGAAACACACCATCTGCACTACTTTCTAATTAGCTAATTAACTAAAGTCTTAGAGAGAATTTTCATCTTTCCTCTCCTGAAATTAGCAAAATACATGCTGTCGTTATGTGCTGTTAAGCCTCTCATGACTCATAGCGACCCTATGTACAAGAGCCCTGAACCCTGCTCTATCCTGTGCCAACTTTACTGTCTCTTACACACCTACTCTTATTACTCCAGTCACTAAATAAATCCATCTCATCAATGGCCTCCCTCTCTTTCTCTCTCCCTTCACCCTTCCAAGCATGATGTCCCTCTCCAAGGACTGGTTTCTCCTTGCAACATACCCAAAGTATGTTAGACAAAGCCTCCGAATCCTTGCCTCTAAGGAGCAGCCTGGAAATTCAGGGGGAGTTTTTTTGAGAAAACAACAAATCTACTCTCCAAAGGAAGTATTTGCTGTGGAATGTCAGGGACTGCTGTCTTCAGTGTGGATTGAGGCTCAATATCAAGAAAACAAAGGTTCTCGCCATCATCATGGATGGTGAAGAGATTGTTCACAGTTTTGGTTTGCTTGGATCCACAGTCAACACTCCTGGCACCAGAAGTCATGAAATTAAAAGATGGAATATGATGGGAAAATCTGCGGTTAAAGACCTCTCCAATGTACTGAGGAGCAATGATGTCAGTCTAGAGACTAAGGTGCACTTGATACATGCTATGGTCTTTGTGATCCCTTGCTATGCATCAGAGAGCTGGACAATAACTAGGAATGATAGAAGGAGAATTGATGCCTTTGAGCTGTGGTGTTAGAGAAGAGTACTGAATATACCATGGACTGCTAGGAGAACAAACAGGTTTGTCCTGGAGAGGGTGAAGTTGGGCTGCTCCTTGGAGACAAGGATTCTGAAGTTTTATCTGACATACTTTGGGCATTTTGCAAGGAGGGATCAGTCCTTGGAGAGGGACACTATGCTTAGGAGGTTGGAGGGACAGAACAGGAGAGGAAGACCCTCAATGAGATGCATTCAATCAGTGACTGGGGTAATGGGGGTAGGTGTGTTGGAGACAATGAGATTGGCATCAGATGGGGCAGGGTTTAGGACTATTGTACATAGGGTCGCTATGAGTCACAGGCAACAACACAACAACTCTGCAAAGGATAGCTTGGCCCTGTGGCCTCAGCAAATTATTAGTAGGACAATATACAAGGTCAATTATTAATCAGTCTCAAGTTACTTTACCTGTGGGACACAAATGGGAATGAATTGAATTCAGCTCTTTACAAAAGCCCTGGTGGCACGGTAGATTAAGTACTGGGCTGCTAACCCCAATGTCTATGGGTAAAATCCACTATCATTATCATGAGAAAAATGAGGCAGTCTGCTTCTATAAAGGTTGCTAGCCTTGGAGAACTCATGGGCAATTCCATTCTATCTTATAAGGTTTCTGTGCATTAAAGTCAATAGTGGTGACTTTGGTTCTTGGTCTGTTTCTTTTGAGACCTTCTTCTATAGAAGTTTAAAAGTTTTTGAATCTTGTCTTTCCTAGATGCATCTCTCATGGTACAGTCCAATAGGGCAGCGTGTTACAACCGTTGACCAAAAAGCTGCAAGTATTTGGCAAACTGATGCCACCAGCAGCTCCCTAGAAGGAAGATAGACAGTCTCCATCCATTAAGAATTCATAGCCTCAAACTCATGATGAAGGGTCCTCTTTGAGTTAAAACCACTCTTTAGTAGGACTTGGGTCTCATTCAAGGTCACTTGTTGCAAAATCAAGTCTATGTGTACCCATGAACATGGAATGAAAGTTCCCATTTAGAGGAAACTCTGGTGGCCAAGTCCATAGGGAGATGCACTGTACACCCAAATGTGGAACTTCTCTGGCAGCTTAAATTCACCAGCAGCTCAAGAAAAGAAAGACAGATTTGATCTCCTCAAGCAATTTACAGCATCAGCAAACCCGCTGGAGGGTCATCAATGAGTCACTTCCAACTTTATAGCAATGAATTGAGTGAGTCCTCTTTCTAGCTTCTTGGAGTTCCCCAGACACTCCTAGAGCACCCAGTTCCCTCATTCAGGTTTGGATTGTGTGGATGAAAGAAGCCTCCAGAGGAAAGAGGGCATGGTTTAGTAAAAAACATGCTCAGGAGGGGCTGGTCCTTGGAAAAAGGGATCATGCTGGGGCAAGTGCAGGGTTATCAAAAGGGGAGAAGACCCTCAATGGAGTGAATTCACACAGTGCATGCAACAGTGGGCTTGAATCTGGTGGAGAACACGAACACAGTGCAGGATAGGGTGAGGTTTCCATTTGACGTACACCGGGTCGACTTGATGGCACCTAATTGGGAGATTAAGATTGTTAACAGTTTTAGTTTGCTTGGTTCCACAATCAACAGTCTTCATACCAGCAGCCAGGAAATCAAGAGACGAAGGACATTGGGAAAGACAGCCGTCAGGGACCTCTCCAGAGCACTGAAGAGCAACAACATCAGGCTGGAGACTAAGGTGCTCCTGATCATCAGAGAGTTGGACAGTGACTAGGGATGATAGAGAATTGATGCCTTTGAGCTGTGGTGCTGGCAAAGAGTATCAAATATATCATGGACTGCTAGGAGAACAAACAGGTTCGACCTAGAGAAGGTGAAACCAGGCTGCTCCTTGGAGTCAAAGATTCTGAAGCTTTGTCTGACATACTTTGGGCATGTTGCAAGGAGGGACCAGTCCTTGGAGAGGGAAAACATGTTCGGGAGGGTGGAGGGACAATACGGGAGAGAAAGACCCTCAATGAGATGGATGAATTCAGTGATTAGGGTAATGGGAGTAGGTGTGTTGCAGACAGTGAGGTTGGTACAGAATAGAGCACAGAATAGGGTTTAAGGATCTTGTACACTGGGTTGCTATGAGTCGCAAGCAACTCAGCGGCACACAACAGTGGCCTAGTTGTAGCAAGGTGTACTACAGTCCTTAAAGTACATGGTTCGAATCCATCAGCTGCTCCACAGAAGAAGGATGAGTAGTCTCTTTCTATGTGGTTTATTCTTAAAATCTACTGAAGGGCCAACCATGGGTTGGTTCCAACTCGATGATACACAACAACAATCTATTACCATCTGTCAAGATCTTTGCTGCATGAGAAACAACATAATACCTTCTTATTTCACTAACAATATACATGATTTCTTAAAACCAACATTGAGTTCTCGAACATTCCAGAACAGCTTGTTAGTACTCATCATGTGTAAACATGTTTACCCCTGCATTCTTTTTCCAATCTGTGATAACTGGGATGAAGAGTATCTGATAGTGAGTGTTCCCTCCTTCCCTTTGTCATAATGGATGGGTAGTTACCGCCCTTGGAACAGCTTTGCACAGGAGACAGCGCTGCTCCGAAATGTGCAAAAACCAAAAACACACACCAAAAAAAATCCTTTTATGAACATTTTACTCACATCGGGTTTTTGTCATTTTCTCTAGGAATGCCCCAGTGGTGTTGTTAACGAAGAAACTTTCAAAGAGATTTACTCTCAGTTCTTTCCACAGGGAGGTAAGTACAAACTCAGACTTGCTAACACACCCTCAAAAGTCAGAATTATGGTTTGCAGTCTTCAGTTTGGTTTAATCTTTTATGGCAGGACTATAATTTCAATCTTTATGAAAAATAATTAATGCATAGCCTACAAGTGTATGTGATTCTTTTTTATGTATCATAAAAGTAAGCTACTTTAAAATCATCATCACCCCCAGAATTCACTCTTGCGTTTAAAACCACCAGCATTATTTAAAGTGGGCCTGCTATGATGTTTATTAAATACTCAGTGCCTCCTGACGGTGATGACTTGATACTTGATGCCACTAAACTCTTCCAAAGCCTTGTGGTTCTTTTTAAAATATTCTATACACTTTTATATTGGTTTGCATACAACATTCATGTACATTGTGTTTCACACATTCCTTCATTCATATTGCATTTCATTAAATAATTCCCACATATTGTGTTTTATAAAATTAATCATCATTGATCTATGCCCAAAATTAACTTGTCTTTTCAGATCCCCACTGGATTTTTCCCCCCTACATATTGTTGTTGTTGTTATATGCTGTTAAGCCTCTGTAACTCATAGCCACACTATGTACAACAGCTCTGACCACTGCTCTATCCTGTACCAAGGTCATAACCTCTGACACACTCATCCCCATTATCCCAGTCACTGAATTAATCCCTCTCATCCAGGGTCTTCCTCTCTTGTGCTGTCCCTCTACCCTCCCAAGCATGAGGCCCCTCTCTACAAGGATTGATCTCTCTTTGCAACATGCCCAAAGTATGTCAGACAGAGCTTCAGAATCCTTGCCTCTAAGGAGCAGTGTGGTTTCACCCTCTCCTGGATGAACCTGCTTGTTCTCCTAGCAGTCCATGGTATATTCAATACTCCAGCACCACAGCTCAAAGGCATTAATTCTCCTTCTTGCATCCCTAGTAGTTGTCCAGGTTTTGTTTTCCTTTTCCAACCCTCAAAAGTAGGGCAAATAGAGAAATATTGTCCCTTTAAAGATGTGAAATCTTAATGTTAGGGAGAGTAAATTGTCTGTTGCAATAACATATCTGAATTGTGATTTTTGTTGTTGTTAGATGCCATCAAGTTGAGGATGGCTCATTGTTGTTGTTGTTATGTGCCGTCGAGTAGTTTCCGACTCATAGCGACCCTATGCACAACAGCCCTGAACCCTGCTCTATCCTGCGCCAACCGCACCGCCTCTGACACACCCATCCCGATTACCCCAGTCACCGAATCAATACATCTCATAGAGGGTCTTCCCCTCCTGAGCTGTCCCTCCACCCTCCCAAGCATGATGTCCTCCTGGCAACATGTCCAAAGTATGTCAGACGAAGCCCCAGAATCCTTGCCTCCAAGGAGTAGCTTGGTTTAATCCTCTCCGAGATGAATCTGTTTGTTTTCCTGGCAGTCCATGGTACATTCAGTACCCTTCTCCAACACCACAGCTCAAAAGCATCCACTCTCCTTCTGTCCTCCCTAGTCATTGTCCAACTCTCTGATGCATAACAAACGATTGCAAAGACCATGGCCTGTATCAGGCGCACCTTAGTCTCCAGAGAGACACCGTTGCTCCTGAGTACTTTAGAGAGGTCCCTAATAGCAGACTTTCCCATCACGATACGCTTTTTTATTTCCTGACTGCTGGTGCCAAGAGTGTTGACTGTGGAGCCAAGCAAACTGAAGCTGTGAACAATCTCAATCTCTTCGCCATCCATCCTGACGCTGCCAATTAGTCCAGTGGTGAGAATCTTTGTCTTCTTGACATTGAGCCTCAGTCCATACTGAAGGCTGCAGTCCTTGACCCTCGCAGCAAGTGCATGAGGTCCTCCTCAGTTTCAGCAAGCAGGGTTGTGTCATCTGTATAACGCAGATTGTTCATAGATCGTCCACCAATCCTGATGCCACAACTCTCCTCATAGAGCCCAGCCTCTCAGATAATCTGCTCTGCATACATGTTGAAAAGGTATGGCTCATAGAGACCCTATAAACAACTGATAGGGACACTGCCTATCCTACGTCACCCAAGGAGTTGTCAAATCAGCTCTAACTCAGCCTAGTTCATAATGTGCAAGGTGACCGACTGAAAGGTTGATAGTTCAAATCCACTAGTTTCTATATAGAAGAAAGACGGCCATTCTCCTCCCATAAAAATCTATAGCCTCACAAGCTAGGCAGAGGTTCACTGTGAATCACTCAATAATGGCAGTGAGATCTGGGTTAGAAAACAGATTTTTCTGTAACTTCACCCAGTGCACTTTCAGGGCTTTTCTCCCTCTCAGTAACTCTCTGTTGTGTGCCCTCGATCTGAAAAAAAATATAGTGATAACAGCACTCTAGAGATGGGTTTAACGTAACAAAAGCACAAAGATAATGCAATGGCACCTACAGAGATGTCAGAGACACAAGGAGAGACGTGCTCTGAGCTGGACTTGATAGATTCACCTTCAGTCAGTCACCCAGCAGGAGACCGACTCAAACTCGTCACACAATGTTCGGTGTGTCCAGCTATGTGTTACTTGCTGATCGTCTGAGACCCACAAAAGCAATTAGCTGCCCTCTCTTCCTAAAAGAATATTGTAATCCAGAATGGATATAGACAGAAGACAGGCAAAACCAACATGACATTGATCGCATTGCACAAGTGACCATATAATTGTCATCAACAGAGGAGCGTGGGAAGCTGTAGTATGAGAGGTAGAGCTCCGATGGGAAGTCACTCAAATATGAGGCAAAACAGCTGTCAACGACCATAATAATTGGAACATGAAAGGTACATGGCATGAAGATAGGCAGTCCGGAAGTTTTAAAAAATGAGATGGAATGCATGAAGATCGGCATCCTAAGTATTCATGAAGTGAAATAGACGAATATGGACCACTTTGAGTTGGATGATTACGTGATCTACTATGCCAGGAATGACGAACTGAGGAAGAAGGGTGTTACATACAATATGAAAAGGAAATATCAAGGTTTATCCTAAAGCACAGTGTGGTGGGTGAGAACATGGTATCCATATGCATACGAAGCAAACCTGTTAACAGGACTGATTGCTCAAATATATACACCCACAATTAAAGACAAAGAGGATGAAATTGAAGATTTCCACCACTTTTTGTGGTCTGAAATGAATCAAAATGCAATCAAGATGCATTTAATTTTTGG
>NW_006399785.1:3313900-3315727 GCF_000299155.1 Elephantulus edwardii
AGAGAAGAAAGAAAATCCAAAATAAATGTCAGAAAAAAACTATAAAAATTGTGTTAGTGTCAAGAAGCCAAAACCAAAGGAAAAGATGTTGAATTAAAAGAGTTGAAAAGAAGATGTCAAAGGGAAGCTTAAGAAGACAAAGTAAAGTAGTATAATGAAATGTGCAAAGAGTTGGAGTCAAAGAATAAAAATTAAGAACTTGCTTAGCAATTCTCAAGCTAAAAGAACTGAAGAACAAATTCAAGCCTTGAGAAAGTGTACTTGATGATGCCGTGGACAAAATCTTAAACAACCCAGGAAGCATTAACAGAACCTGGAGAGGATGCACAGATTCATACCAAAAAATTAGTCAGCGTTGACAAATTTCAGGAAATACCACATGAAGAAGAAGTAATGGTAAAAGAAGGAAGATGTTCAAGCCATGTTGAAGCCACTGATGAAAAAAAAAGTCCCAAGAATAGACAAGATATTGTTTGGCATAACAGAACAGGACAGGATTTAGGTATGTTGTTCACAGGGTTACTCTGAGTCATGCTCAACTTGACAGCTCCTACCAACAACAAAATACTAGAGACTACAATCATAATATATTGTGTCACTGTGACCAGTAATCAACTCAATGGTATGTAACAATAACAAAATTATTAACAACAGCACCCTCTACCAATCTCATTGTAGTCTCATGTTGCAGTCATTATGTCAATCCATCTGGTTGAAGGTCTTCATTTCTTTTACTGACTTTCCACTTTTTGTAACATGTTGTCTGTTTTAGTAGCCTACACAATTGTAATGATATGTCCCTTGTCTGCATTAATGAATGACAAATTTGGAAGAGAGAGAGATATGGTGTGACTTTTTAAATATCTGCTAATTGTTAAGTCTGGGACTATTTCCAGGCTGGGAAGTTGAATAGAACAGCCAGATTCTGCAAAGGTGTGTTTTCTGGTTTGGAGTTGAGACTAGGGTGTGGTTTTTGTTCACAACAGGGTGTGAGCTGATTGAATTTGTCCGCATATTTAAAAAGCCTTTTGGGCTGGAGGGCCTGATTTTTGTGGATCTTACAATAAAAACCAGCTTGGAAGCAAGTGTGGCACCCACCTCCAAAAATAAGCTTGCCTCCAGAAACTATGAACTTGGAGAAAAGATGAAAGTTTTGTGTCAAGACTTTCATTCGTAGGGTCACTACCATTCTTCTATATCTCTACGGCACTTAACAACAACAGTTGTGTTGTATATATCATTTATACATGAATGTCAATGATAACAACAATATGAACAGCAGGAATAGCAATAATAACCAAAATAAAATTATAAAATTCATTACTGTCCCTCAAAAAGAAGAGGTTTTCTCTGGAAGTTTTAAATCCCCAGGAAGGAGACTGCTCATCTTTTCTACCTGAAGACTCTATTGAATTCCAGTCTCTAGAGAGGCATTGCCTGTGGCTTTGCAGCGCTTCTCCCTGGGAGCAGACAACCAACATCTAGTATTTGTTGAGTTTGCTGTACTGGTTGATTTGGGATAAGACTACAAATATAAATCTTGGGGGGTTTTTTGTTGTTTTTTTTTTCCAGAGAAAGAAGACCTCTTTAAAAAAATGCATAGGAAATTCAATAGGATGTCATGGAGCAAAGGAAGACAGTAGCATCAATAATAATTATAGAACAAAGTGCCAAGTAATCCGATAAAGTGATTACTTACTTTGCCTTTTATGAAGCATTGATTGACAATGAAGGTAGAACAAGAATGAATAGAACATATAAATCAATATTGTTTTTGTTGTTGCTATGTGCCAGCAAGTGAAGTATGACTCAGAGCACGTCTATGAA
>NW_006399785.1:3317432-3318768 GCF_000299155.1 Elephantulus edwardii
TAGAAAGACATTTTCTCAACATAGTGAAAAATATATATGTAAAACCAAGAGCCAACTTCATTCTCTAAAGGCATTCCTCTTGTGTACAGAAGTCAAATAAAGATGTTGACAATCAGCCTTCCTACTTAATATTGGATTGTAAATAATTGCCAGGATGGTGCAACGAGAGAAGGAATAAGAGGCATACATATCAGAAAAGAGTTGGTAAAACTGTCATTACATGAAGACAATATGATAATGTACATAGAAAACTACAAAGATTCAATTCAAAACTGTTAGACCTAATAGACCAACAGAGTAGCTAAATGCAAGATCAATATAAAAAAATCAGGAAGATCCCTCTACCATAACAAGGAAAATACAGACAGAAACTAAGAAAGCAATATCATTTACAATAGCCAACCACAAACAGAGATACATGGATATAAACCTAACTAAAGACACAAAGGATTGGAGGTAGACTCATCAACAATCTGTGTTATGCAGATGAAACAACTCTGCTTGCTGAAACTGAGGAGGACCTGAAGCACTTGCTGCACAAGGTCAGGGACTGCAGCCTTCAGGATGGATTGAAGCTCAATATCAAGAAAACAAAGATTCTCACCACAGGGCTGATTGGCAGCATCATGACTGATGGTGAAGAGATTGAGATTGTTAACAGCTATAGTTTGCTTGGCTCTACAATCAATACTCTTGGTACCAGGAGCCAGGAAATTAAAAGATGAATTGCATTGGGAAGGTCTACTGTCAGATACCTCTCCAAAGTACTGAAGTGAAAAGATGTCTGGAGACTAAGGTGTGCCTGATACAGGTCATGGTCTTTGCAATTACTTGCTATGCATCAGAAAGCTGGATAATGACTAGTGATGATAGGAGAATTAATGCCGTTGAGCTGTGGTGCTGGAGAAGAGTATTGATTATAACATGGACTGCTAGGAGAACAAACAAGTTCGTCATTGAGAGGGTCAAGCCAGGCTGCTCCTTGGAGGCAAGGATTCTGAAGCTTCCTCTGACATACTTTGGACATGTTGCAAGGTGGCTTAGGCACTGGAGAAGGACGTTATGCTTGGGAGGGTGGAGGGACAGTGTAGGAGAAGAAGACCCTTGATGAGGTAGACTGCTTCAGTGACTGGGGTAATGGGGATAGGTGTGTTAGAGATGACGAGATTGGCACAGGACAGAGCAGAGTTTAGGGCTGTTGTATATAGGGTTACTATGAGTCACAGGCAACTTGACAGCAGATAACAACAACAACAAAGACACAAAGGACTTTTATAAAGGAAACTACAAAACACTGCTGTGAGAAACAATAACAGACTTAAATGTTGTTGTTGTT
>NW_006399785.1:3322247-3333900 GCF_000299155.1 Elephantulus edwardii
GATGGCTTCCAGTCACTTGATCAAGTAGTTGTCCTCCAGATTTCTTGGCACAACCTAGTGAGCACATTCAGGGCAGCATCTGTTTGTGGAAATATATCAATTGACTCCTTGATCTCAAAACCTCCTGTATTGTTTATTTTTGTTATGTGCCTTGAGTCACCTGTGACTCATAGCAACCCTACGTACAACAACCCTATAACCTGCTCTATCCTGTGCCAATCTTATTGTCTTTGACACACTTACCCCTATTACCCCAGTTATTGAGTCAATCCATCTCATTGAGGGTTTTCCTCTCTTTCATTATCTATCCATCTCCCTAGCATGATATTCCTCTCTAAGGACTGGTCCCATCTTGCAATATATCCAAAGTATGTCAGACTAAGCTTCAAAAGCCTTACCTCCAAAGAGCAGCCTGATTTCATCCTCTCTAGGATGAACCTGTTTGTTCTCCTAGCCATCCATGGTATATTCAACACTCTTCACCAGCACCACAGCTCAAAGGCATCAATTCTCCTTCTAACATACGTAGTAATTTCCCAGCTTTCTGATGCATAGCAAGCAATTTCATAGACTATGGATTGTACAGCTGTAATAATCAAAACAGCATGATACTGGTAAGATAATAAACACATAGACAATGGAACAGAGTCAAGAACCCAGAAATTCTACCTTCACACAAGTACCAAAATTTAACCTTAAGACTATCCCACCTGAATTTAAGAACTTTATCAGGAACAAATTTGATACCTTCAACACTAATGAACGAACATCAGATGAGCTGTAGGGAGATATCAAGAATGTCGTCCAGGAAGAATGTAAAAAGTCATTACAAAGAGAGAGGAGGAAGAAAAGATGGATATGGATATCAGAAGAGACCCTGGGTATTGCACTAGAGTGCTGAGAAGCCAAAGCAAAGGGAAGAAATTGGAAAGTTAAGAGCTGAACAGAAGATTTAAAAGGGCAGTTTGGAAATACAAAGCAAAATATTATATTGAAATATGCAAAGAGCTGGAGCCAGAAAATTAAAAAGGATGAACTCACTCAGCATTTCTTAAGCTTTAGGAACTAAAAACCAATTTGAGGACTTGAGTTGCAATACTTAAGGATGTTATGGGCAGATATTTAATTATCCAGGAAACACCAAGAGAAGATGAATGAAGTACCAAAAAGAATTAGCTGACACAGAGGAATTTAATGAGGCAACATGAGATCAAGATACAATGATGATATAGGAGAAAGTTAAAGCTTCTCTGAAGAAATAGGAATTTAAAAAAAAAAAAACCAAGGAATTGGTGGAATACCAGTTGACATTTTTCAACAAAGGGATGTTTCCCTGGATGTGCTCACCAGTTTGTACCAAGAAATATGGAGGACAACTACCTGGACCCTTGACTGGAAGAGATCCATATTTATTTCCATGGGGGGGGGGGGAAAGGTGATCTGATAAAGTGTGGAATTATCAAACAATACAGCTAATATCAGACACAAGTAAAATCCTGCTGAAGATTAACTGAAAAGGACTGAAACAATACATCAACAGAAAACTGCCAGAAATACAAGCTGGGTTTAGAAGAGACCATGGCACTAGAGACACTATAGCCAATATCACAAAGATCTTGGATGAAAGCAAAGAGAACCAGATGAGTGTCTATTTGTGTTTCATTTACTATGCAATGGTGTTTGTGTGCATCACTACAATTATGGCTAACATTGAGAAAAATGTGACTCCCAAAACTCCTGACTGCTAGTGCTAAATGTTTACTTGCACTAGCAAGCAGTGATCAAAACAGAGCAAAGGAACACTTGCATGGCTCAAATTCAGGGAAGGAGTGTGTCAGAATGTATCCTGGCTCCATACCTTTTCACTCTATTTGTGAAACAGATCATTTGGAAAGCAGGACTCCACTGTTCACGGGGCCTGAAGCAGGCTGCCTCCACCAATGTCTGTAGAGCATTGAACTAGTGGGTCATCTGGATCGGAGGGTTGATGGGGGCGCACTAGCCCGGCTTGATTCAGGCCATGGTCTTCTCAGTCACCTACTACACTTCAGAGAGCTGAACAATGAATAAAGATGACAGAAGAAGAATGTATGCCTTTGAGTTTGAGTGCTGTAGAAGATTACTGAATATGCCATAAACTGCATTATATATATAATCTCTTGGAAAGGATGCAGCCAGAGTACTCCTTGGAGGCAAGGATGACTAAGCTTCATCTTCTATAGCATGGCTATGTAGCTAAGCAAGGCTATTCTTGGTGAAAGGATATCATGCTTGGAAAGATTGAGGGTCAGTTAAGAAGAGAAAGACCTCCAATAAGATATATTGGCACTGTGACTCCATCAATGGGCTCTAGTGTCTCAGAGATGATGATGATGATGGTACAGGAAGGACATGATTCAGTATGGCTGTTCATAGGGTCACTATGAGTCATACATGACTTGAAAGCACCTAACAGCAACAATAACAACCTGCAGAAAACTGAAGCAGGATCAACACCTCACACAGTACAAACAAATCAACTCAAGGAGTATCAGAGACTAAGGGTCAAGCTCAAAACCAATTTGGAATTTTTAAAAAATAACTACCTTATATATTTCTAAACGGTTTCAAACTCATGGAATTATCAAAGAAAGAGAATGTTTACTGTCTGTCAAAATGCCTGTGAATATTCCAGTATTAATTTCAAAGAATCTAGCACAGATGGAAATCTTCAAGTAATTTTTTAATGTGTCTCTCAAATGGAAGTTATTACATGCTAAAAACTCACATTGGAATTTTATCTTTATTTGAATTTAATATTTCTGCATTACAGAGCATCTGCTTTAGCATAATCCTTTTCAAGGAATTCTGTTACAAAACCCAAAAGGATTTGAGGAAAAATCACCTTTGCACTCTTGAAACCTGATTATTCATGTTAACTGAATACATAAATCTAGAAAATAGCAGGCATTACTGGAGAAAATGAAATATTCTAAAGAATTATGACTTGTAATTTGAAACATTAATATTTTGCTTGCAAATTATACCGTGCAATGATGGTAGAAAAGGGGGAAATGTCCTATGTAAAAAAACCCTAAAAACTCAGACCTCTTACTCCCAGATGGCAGACACATTCATGTTAAGCTTATCCTCAGTTTTCCAGAGACTCATTTCTTTAAGCTGCTGGACTGAAGACAACACGTTTCTCTTTCTATGTGGTAACTAACAATGATGGATCCTTGAATCCCAATGTCTCACCATTCCCTCCAGGAAACTGCTTTCTTTTAGCAACAGAACCCCCTGCAATTTGTACTGTGTCAGTCTCTTGGACAATTGCTCCTGCTTAGAGAGACAGTTTCCCTCACGCAGCTTGTTTGCTGTTCTGGGTGTGAGCACATGGACTGAACAGAGAGCTCTTGCTTGTTGGGGTTCACTATAAAATAAGCACTAAGAAAAGGCCTTGTGGGTGCTGTCATCTGTACGGGAACAGCAGTCCTTGATAAACTCCACATCCAAAAGAAGCTTTCATGGGCCAGCTCTTCGTTTCCTACGTATTCTTAAATCCTGTTCCAGGGAAGCCTCCTTGGATTTTCTTGCTTTTGTAAGAATGTTGAAGACATTCAAACGGGTCATCATCAAGTCAGTTCTAACTAGTCACCCAATAAGCACTGCTGAAGGAATGAACTAATGAACCCAGATTTGAAGACTAAGTGCAAAAGGATGCTCTGGTGACCTAGTGGTAAGAAGCTGCACTGCCATCCCAAACGAACATGGTTCGAAGCCACCAAGTAATTCAAAGAAGAAAGATGCATAATCTCCTTCTGTGCCATTAAATTGTCTCTGAATACATGCTGGAGTCAGCTATGAGTTGGTTCCAACTTGATGGTGAACAACAGCAAGTGAAAAATGTCATAAAAGAAGAACAACCAAGATGCACCTTACAGGCACAGACAGGGAAACTGTCTCACATGCTTTAAAACATGTGCAGGAGGCACCAGTTTCTGGAAAAAGATAACATGCTTGGGAAAAGAGCACCATTAAAAAGATGAAGACTTTCAACAGGCTGGATCGACACCGTAACTGCAACAGTAGGTTTAAGTATGACTGCAAGACGACACGCAACAGGACAGAGCAAGGTTTCAGTCTATTTTCATAGAGTCATTAGGAGTTATAGTTGACTCGACGGGACTTCACAGAAATAAGTGCACCTGTAATGTGAGGTATTTACTGGGTTCTGAAGATGTAAATATTTGTAACAAACAACAAAACAACTCCTGCGCAATGGGTGTCCTTATACCCTTACAAATAGAATACTAATAGAGAAAGTTCATTTGCAAAGTGATTTATAGAGGACCTATGAACCAGAAATTTCTTCTCACAAATATAAACCAACCTTCTTATTGTTGTTGTTATGTGCCACCCAGTTGCCTGTGACTCATAGTGACCCTATGTACAAAAGCCCTAAACCCTGCTCTATCCTGTGCCAATCTCACTATCCCTGACACACCTACCCCCATTACTCCAGTCACTGAATCAATACATCTCATTGAGGGTCTTCCTCTCCTGTGCTGTTTCTCCACTCTCCCCAGCATGGTGTTCCTCTCCAAGGACTGGTCCCTCCTTGCAACATGTCCAAAGCATGTCAGAGGAAGCTTCAGAATCCTTGCCTCCAAGGAGCAGCCTGGTTTAACCCTCTCTATGATGAACCTGTTCGTTTTTTTAGTTATCCATGGTATATTCAATACTCTTCCCAGCACCACAGCTCAAAGGCATCAACTCTCCTTCTATTACTATGATAGTAATAATGCCATGAGTTTGATTTTATGCATTAACCTTCTTCTGTACTTTGTGTTTGAATTTAGGTAGGCCTTGCTGTTGTTGTTGTTGTTATTGTTGTTGTTGTTGGTGGTGGTGGTGATGGTGATGGTGTTGGTGGTGGTGATGTTGGGCTGTAGAGGTGATTCCAGCTCATAGTGGCCCCAGATGAAAGAGAGTTCTCTGGCTGGAACCTTTGCGGAAGCAAATCACCAGGTCTTTCTCCCACAGAGCAGCTGAATGAGTTGGACCTGCCAGACTTTCAGTTATCAGCCAAGAGCGTAATCATTGTACTGCCAGGATACTTCTTGATATAGCAGCTTTCAAATTGATTTCAGCCTGGAACATGATAATTTGTTGAAATATTCTGAAATGTGTATGTGTCAAGGACTTTTTCAATCAAGAGGTTGTGTAGTTTCATCACAGTCATCAATAAATCAGTGGATAAAGAATATTAGACTAGGTCAAGAGGCCTTGAGTTTAAGTATAAACTGATCCCACTGAGAGATTTGTTTCTTTGAGTCTCAAGATGTTTCTCTGTAATATGGGCAGTTCTGACCTGATGAATCCTCAGTTGGTGTTAGGATGCCTTAATTTTGTTACAAACTCTGTTACTAACTAGTTATTTAATTAGCATGACAGAATAATAGATGCATTTGAGTTGTCCTTTTGATGAAGAATACTGAGCATCCCCTGGGTTACCAAAAGCGCAAACAGATATGTCCTGGGGAAATTCTAAACAGAGTGTTCTAAACAGAGAGGCAAAGATGGTGAAGCTCTGTCTCATATATTTGGAACATGTTGTTAGGAAAAGCTATTCCTTGGAAATGGACAACACCTTGGAAATGTGGAGGGTCAGAGAAAGAGGGGAAGACCCTCTATGAGTTGGATTGATAGTGTCTGTAATAATGGACTCAAATGTGTCAAAGATAATAAGGATACTATAGGATAGGACAGATTTTAGATCTATTGTCTATAGGGTGGCTATGAGTTGTACTTGATTCAATGGCACTTAACAACAAGTTATCTTCCACCACGCATCTGTCAGTTTGTCAGACTGTTGTGGTTTGTGTGTTGCTGGAAGGCTGAAAGCTACACTGTTGGTTTTTCATATGCCAGGAGGGTGGACAGACTCCTGTGAGGATTTCAGACTAAGACAGACCTTGAAGCAGGACTAATTCTTCATTTCCTAAGTAACAAGTCCTTGAAAATCTTGTGAAAGTCAGTGGAACATTGTCCAAGGAAAGGTTGGAAGATGATCCCCAAAGCTGGAAAAGCACAAAAATATGACTGGGGAACATGGTGGCTGCAATAACAAGCTTCCACACAGGACTGGGCAGAGTTTCAGTCTGCATAGTCTAGGAGTCAGAGCCAAATCCACAGTGCCTAACATTAGGCTACCTTAGCCAAAACACTTAAATTGGCTACATTTCAGTAAAATATAAATATCTAAGAGAAGCCCCAAAGCTTGTACTGTTACAAGAATCCTAGGGACTCTGTTGGTCTAGTGCTAAGAACTGTTGCTACAATCCCAAAAGCACAGGGTTCAAACCCACCAGTTGCTCCACAGGAGAAGAATGGGCAATCTCCTCATGTGCGTTTTACTGTCTTTGAAAACCCACTGGAGGGTCAGCTATGAGTGGGGTCTACTCAATGGCACACAAGAACTGCTGCAATGCAAGAATCAGTGTTCAGTCTCCTCTTGTGTGATTGATTCACTGCCTCTGCAAACCAGCTGGAGGCTCAGCTATGGGTCAGTTTTGACTTGATTAAACTCAGCAACAACCACAACAGTGGCCTAGGAAGAAGCTGTGCTACAATCTGGAAAGTTTGTGGCTGGAATCTGTGGAGAGAGATGGCCAGTCTCCTCCCATGTGATCAACTGCCTCAGACAACCAGCAGAGGGCCAGCTATGGGTCTGGTTCAGGTCGAAGGTACACAACAACAACAACAACTTCCTAATTAAAATTTTAAAAATCTAAGGCACTCTGGTAGCTCTGGTAGCCTACAGGTAGCACGCCGTGCTGCATTTCCAAAGGCGTATGGTTGGAATCCACCAGCTTCTCTGAGGGAGAAGACTGGACATCTCCTCCTGCACAATTTCCTGCCTCTGAAAACATCAAAGAGTCAAACGTGGGTCAGTTCTGACTTGATGGCACACAACAGCAAAGGAAGCTCGTCCTATCAAAACCAACATTTACATTCATGCTATGTAAAGAAATATGGAGAGAAGGTACATCATTTGAGGACTGAACTGTTCTGAACTCAAGAACCCAGGATACAAGCTGCTCATTCTTTCAGCGAATATTTAATGAGTCCTGAGGACAATGAAAGCAGATCGTAGAAGTTATGTGACAGTTTTCATTTCCACCACTGCATCCTCTTGGGGCCAAGTCAGATGTTACCACTATTATTGTTCCTGCCTCTCACACAATCCAAATATGTCCTGGAGAAAGTGCAGCCAGAGTGCTCCTTCAAGGCAAGGATCCTGTACTTCTGGATGTTGCTCAGAGAAACTATTCCTTGGAGGGGAACATCATACTGGGAGAGGAACAATATGCTTGGGAAGGTGGAAAACCTTCACCAGATAGACCGGCATGGTGATGGCTACTGTGGGCTCTAGAATGTCAGAGACTGGGAAGAAGGCAGGATAGAGCAGGATTCTGATCTGTTGTTCACAGGGTCGCCAAGGGTCGTACTAGACTTGGTGACAACTAGCAATAACAACATGACAACATGTATAGTCAAAGCTAGTGGAAACATTCCACTTCTTTATAGGTTTTTTAGTGTCTCCCAATACTTGCTACAGATTTCAAACACCATCAAAAGTTCCACTGTCTTTTGTGACATAATTTAACAGGTCTTCATTCACTGTCTACTTGCAAAAGGCTCACATACACACACTACGAACGTCTCATAAAGATGACAACTTTTTTTCCGATTAAGCTATATAGTATGTGTAAAACTTATACAAAAGATGAAATCAATCCTGGAGGGTTAACAGAGAAGGGAAGGAAGGAAGAAGGGGGTAAAAATTAACATATAGGCAAATCGGATGACAAGAAAGGCAATAAAGAATAAGGGTTTGATTAGACATAACAATTAATGTTATAAAATAAAATACCTATGAGTGATTCAATGAAAAATGAAAAATGAATGTTGTTGTTATGTGCTGTCGAGTCACCTGCAACCCTACACAACAGCCCTAAACCATGATCTATCCTGTGCCAATCTTATTGTCTCTGACACGCCTACCCCCATTACCCTGGTCACTGAACCAATCCATCTTATCAAGGATCTCCCTCTCTTGGACTATTCCTCCACCCTTCCAAGCATGACATCTCTCTCTAAGGAATGCTCCCTCCTTGCAACATGCCCAAAGTATGTCAGATATAGCCATAGCATCCTTGCCTCCAAGGAGCAGCCTGGTCTCACCCTCTCTAGGATGAATCTCTTTATTTTCCTAGTCCATGGTATATTCAATACTCTTCTCCAGCACCACAGCTCAAAGGCACTAATTCTCCTTCTATCCTCCCTAGTCATTGTCCAGCTCTCTGATGCATAGCAAGTAATTGCAAAGACTATGGTCTGAATCAGGCGCACCTTAGTCTCCAGACAGACATCATTGTTCTCCAGCATGTTGGACAGGTCTCTTGCAACAACTTTCCCAATGCAATTTGTCTTTTCATTTCCTGGCTGCTGATACCAAAAGTGTTGATTGTGAGTCAAGCAAACTAAAGCTGTTAATAATCTCAATCTCTTCACCATCTATAATGGGTAAATGTTATGCAAATAAAAATGTATACCACATTTCCTTATGGTAATTAGATTGTCTAAGGAAAGAATCACAAAATTACTAATACATATTGAACCCTGCCCAGGGCCAGTACGAGCCCACATACTTACATAGTATCTTGCTGATTGTTCATGACCCTTCTACGAGGAACATATTGGTGTGGTTCTCATTTTGGACATAAGGAAACTGAGTCACAGAATGCAAGCTCTCATAGATAGAGTTTTGGGTATTTAAGCTTTAAATGAAATGTAAATGCTAGATCCAATCTTATGACCAATTATTATGAACAGTGGCTGTATCTGTAATTTATCAAGGCTGGAAAACTGGCTTAACCTTCAGGATATTAGCCAAGGTACATTTAGAAGAACAAAAAGTCCTCTGTATCACGTTAGTACAAACCTTGAGATCTTATTTCCCATGTGCCAAACTTTAAAGCTGGAGTAACCCCATTTGAAAAGAAGTCATTATCGCATGCCCATGATACCTTGATTTTAAATTTTTAAAATTTGCCAACACATTTGCTCTGAGCCATTATTCATTGCGAGTAGCGCTTGCTAAGGTAAAGGCATTTAGCCTGATTATATAAACAGTAACAAGAGACTTGCTTAATGAAGTTCTTTATGAAATATGCAAATCCTCCTCTCTCTTGCCTCCCCCTAAAATAAGTTTAACATGGTACCTATCAACTTATATCTCCATAGGGTGCAAAGAAGTTCAAGAAGTCCATGAAAATTATTGCTGAGAGCAAAATAACTTTGCAAATAAAAGTAGACTCATTCTTAATAACTCTCTATTGGAACTTTGCAGCAGCGCACTAAGTTAACTAAGGTCAAGGCACCAGGCTACATGCAAAGAATTACTTCCTCTAATTCCACCAATACTGGATAGACATCCTTTGCAGACATATCTGTGTCACACACTATTTCACTCATTTAAGAAACGGGATAAATTGTGTATACTGCACTGAAACAGATGAGGGACTGAATAATTTAAAAGCGATGTATGATAGGGTATTAAGGTTATCACAAGAGTCCACAACTAAGGTTGCGTAGTGGTATGTACTTGGGGCGGTGGGAGGGGTGCGGGGGGATTGTGTACCAGGGAGGGAGTCTTTCTTTTACTTTTGAAAGAGAGGAGCGAACTGGGGGGTGAGGGCTGGGCGGGTAGAGAAGTGCAGCAATGAATGAACGGAAATCAAAATTCTCTGTAAATGTTCATTAAAATTATTTAAAAAGTTAAAAATAAAACATGTAAATACTGACAGGAAAAACTCATGCACCATGAATTACTGTAACTGGAAAATCATATTGTCTAACCTATAATTAAAATAATTTCAGGGGGGGGAAAAAAGAAACTAATTGTGGTACCTGAAAAACCTACTGAAAAAGTAGAATGATTCACAAGTGTGAAATGAGTGTAGCAGTATCTCTACTGAGGTGACAAGTGAAAGAAAATTCTAGTGTTAGTTGCCTTCAAGTCAGTTAACATAGTGACACCATATTATATGTGTTATTATGTTTACTATAGAAGAAAACAGTGCTTGGTCTTACAACCTCCTCTTACTCATTTCTATGTTTGAGGTCATTGTTACAACTGCTGTTGTCAATCCATCTCATTGAAAGTCCTTCTCTTTTTCATTGGCCTTATGTTTTACCAAGCACAGCTCCCTTCTCCAAACACGATGTTCAAAGTAAGTGAGACAAAAATCCCATCATCCTACGATCCAAGGGACATAACTGTATGTCTTGTAAGATGGAAAGAAATACCATCATGATTTTGAGGAACTGGGTATAAAGCAACCTTCATGAAATATATCACCTTGAATATTATGAATCAAAGTGGTGAAGTTTTCAGGGAAAACAATACTTAAGAAAACATTGGGGTGTGGAGTGGAAGAGAAATGTGGTGACTTCTGACCCCCCTTGTTTGGGGAGGTGGATACATTCTCTACTGCTCTCCTGACTTAGCTTCTTAATAGCTTTTGCAAAAGCAATTCATAAAGTAAAAGGAGAATAGGAGTTTTATTAAATCCCAGTAAAAACAAAGGTTAAATGATAGATGAGACTTTAGGCGGAAGGTAATAGGCTAGAGCCAATAAGCTGAAAGGTTATAATTTTTTTAATATTAAAAAAAGGTTAAGATAAAAGGCTAAGACCCATGAGATAAAAACATTTACAATGATCCTGTAAATCTGATCGAGAGTCAAGGACTGAAGGAAGCGCTTGAAAAATGAAAGTCGTGTCTTAAGAAAGTAAAACAATAACAGAAAATATAGAGGCTTTTAAAACAAGTAAGACAGAAAGCTCAGGGATCAGGAAAGCGAAAGAGGAACTGAAGAGCAGGAGGGAAGGTAGGAAGAGGGAAACTGAAAAGTCAGGCAGTTCAAATCCACCACCCTCTCTGCAGGAGAAGGATGACGTAATCTGTTTCTACAAAGATTTACAGATGTGGGAACCTGGTAGGAAGTTCTAGTTTACCAGGGGGAGACTTTGAGGGTTGGAATTCCACTCTTTGGTGGTAGGTTTTGTTTGACTTTTGTCGATGTCATCAGGCAGCATCATGAGTCAGCAGGACAGAGAGCCATCGAAAGCTGACCACTCAGAGCCTCGAAGCACCACAACGTGGACAGTGGTAACCACAGCCTAGAAATCCATGGCCAGAATAATCACAGAGACTCGCCACACTAGATCCAGCTCCACTCTGTCAGGCCAGGTCAAAGGCTGAGGACATCTCTCCTGGTCTTCCCATCAGAAAGACTTGAGCTCATGTTCCAATTCATTTATTTGTGATATCAGCTTTCTTCATCTCTCTGAACCCCCACTTCCTCATGTGAGTTTTTGTGTTGTTGTTGTGTACTGTCAAGTCAGATCCAACCCATAGCTGTGTTTTCAGAGGCAGTTAATCCCACAAAAGGAGATTACCCATCTTTCTCCCAAGGAGCAGCTAGCAGATTCGAACAATGTGCCTTGGGGATTGCAGCACAGCTTCTTCCCACGAGGCTGCCAGAGCTCCCTATGCTATTTGTTTGTTTTAACTTTTTAAAATTTATTTATTAATTTTAAT
>NW_006399785.1:3335184-3336587 GCF_000299155.1 Elephantulus edwardii
GTTATGGTCCACACAGTCAAACGCCTTTGCATAATCAATGAAGCACAGATAGACTTTCCTCTGGTACTCCCTGCTTTCAGTCAAGATCCATCTAACATTAGCTACAATATCCCTAGTACCACAACCCCTTCTAAAACCCAGCATGGACTTCTGGCAGTTCTCTGCTGATGTGCTGTTCCAGTCGTTTTTGGATAATCTTCAGCAGAAATCATGTGAAATCAGCATGTGAAATCAGTGATATTGTTCTATAGTTTTCACACTCTGTTGGGTCACCTTTCTTTGGAATGGGAACAAATATAGACCTCTTTCAGTCAGTTGGCCAAGTGGTTGTTCTCCAGATTTCTTGGCACAACTTGGTGAGCATGTCCAGGGCAGCATCTATCTGTTAGCTGAAATGCGTCAATTGACATAGCATCTGTTCCTGGGGCCTTATTTTTTGCTATTTCCTTCAAAACAGCTTGAACTTCTTCCTTCATCACCATAGGCTCTTGCTCATATGTTGTTTCATTAATTTTTTCTGTGTCTGCCAATTCCTTTCGATACAATGACTCAGTATATTCTTTCCATCTTCTTTTGATACTTCCTGGATCTTTTAATGCTCTGCCTAAAGCATCCTTAATTATAACAACTCGAGGTTTGAATTTGTTCTTCAGTTCCTTGAGCTTAAGAAATGCTGAAGGAGTTCAGCCCTTTTGGTTTTCTGGCTCCAGCTCCTTGCATATTTCATTGTAATATTTTACTTTGTCATCCCACGCTGCCTTTTGAAAACTTCTGTTCAACTCTTTAGTATCTTGAATTATTCCTTGTGCTTTGGCTTCTCTATGCTCCAGTGCAATCTTCAGAGTTTCTTCTGACATCCATTTTGGTCTTTTCCTCCTCTTCTGTCTTTGTAGTGAATGTTTGCACTCTTCTTGGATGATACCTTTGACATCCTCCCACAACTCATCTGGTCTTTGCTCATTCATGTTCAAGGCCTCAAACCTGTTCTTGAGATGGTTTTGAAATTCAGGTAGGATAGACTCAAAGTGGATTCAGTTTAATTTTCCTCAGCTTCAGCTTGAACTTGCATATGAGAAGTTGATGGTCTGTTCCACAATCGGCTCCGGGCCTAGTTTTCACAGCTGATACTGAGCTTCTCCGGTGATTCTTTCCGCAGATGTAATCACTCTGATTCCTGTGCATACCATCAGGCGAGATCAATGTGTATAACCTGCATTTATTTCTCTCAAAAAATGTGTTTGCGATGAATATGTCACTGATTGTGCAAAATTCAATCATTCTATCCCCAGCTCCATTTCTGTCTCTGACTCCATGTTTTCTGACTACTGATTCTTCTTCTCCATTCCCAACTTTTGCATTCCAGTCATCTTGATTGCATGTTTGATCAATCTCCAACTGTAAAA
>NW_006399785.1:3338617-3340606 GCF_000299155.1 Elephantulus edwardii
CTTGATTATAGCAACTCGAGCAATACCTAGTATGTCAATATTTATGTGTTCCATTTCCTCCTTAACAATATCTAATTTTCCTACATTCATGGTTCTCACATTCCATGTTCCTATCGCTAGTGTGTGCTTACAACTGTTCCTCTTCTTTTGTATTTCCGTATTCAATTGCCCTTCCTATCATTTCTACGTGTGTTCTGTTGTACATAGGGTTTTTAGAGGCCTGCTATTTTGGAAATGGATGGCCAATCCTTTTTCCTAGTGTGTGTCTATCTGAATGTTCAGTTTTATAGAAATATCCAACAGATGAGCATTTAACAGAAAAGCTGAAAATATATCCCTTATTGTGGAATTAACTATTAGTTTCAGTGTTGTCCCTGCCCTTGACAGAGTTGCCCTGACCCACTTATTTCTTTGCTCCACCATCCATCAAGATACCCCTCCACTTCTACCCACTCCTTTCAACATTTATTTCCCATTGTCTAGCCCTTGATCTGATTCATATATCCCTTTTCATATATCCTTTTTAAACAGATCTCTCCCTCATGTGTTTCAATATAATATACATCATTTCTTTCCTCCTTTTCTGTCTTCCCTCATTTTTAAAAATAAAAGTATATAAAATAATAATAAATAATTTAAAAATAATAAAAGTCTAGTCAAAATGAAGATACTAAAAATAGCAATTCATTGTTGTCTCATGATCAGTTTTTGTTTTGTTTCTTTACATTTTACTTCATGAGATAGTCTCTAAGACAAATGATGTATTTGATCCTAACGTGCACCTTCAGTCCTTATAATGGATCCAGTCATGGAGGCAAACAAAGAATTTCCAGTAGAAACTCACAGGCAATCTCTGTCCCCAACTGTCCCCATGTAGACCGATCATTCCTGAGAATCTCAACCCCTTGCTCTCTACTGAAGGAGGTTTGACAGTGGGAAAGGAGGCAGAAACTGAAGAATGTGTATATGCAAATCACTGAAGGATGTGTATATGCAAATCAACCTTTTAAAAAAGTGGAAGGGGATGGAAAAAAAGGTATTATATAAATGAACATTGGATTTTTGTAGATTTAGAAAGCGTGTGATTCTTCCTTTGGTCACTGCTTGATCGGAAGAACTGAAAGGCAAGGTTTGCCCTGCTTGCTAAAAGTAGAATCTGAGAGTGGGTATTGGAGCTTGGTGGAGGAGAAAGATTCAGCCCCACCCCGTACTCTGAGGAGAGCTACATTTGAAGGGATTTGTAGAGCCACCTTGGACTTTCCATTGAAGAGATTCACATTTGAAAGAAGGGTAAGCAGAAAAGGAGAGAAGGAAAAAAGAAAAAAAGGGAAGGAAGAGGCTGTTTTTGTAAAACTGGGTCAAATTGTTTGGCTTCTGAGGCAGGAAAAAGCTGGTGCCCCTCAGAGCCCTCTGCCAGGACCTGAGCTTGCAGGGAGTTGGGGAGTATGCTTACTCGTAGTGATCACCTGGCTCCACAGGAATGGAAGTGGGAGGAATGCAACAATGGAGAACAGGCTGAGCTTGGACGAGTTCCTTCAGCGCTGTCCACCTAGCCTGCACAGATGCACAGGGAAGCGATTTGGCTTGAGGAGCAGGGATTCATGAGGCTTGTTGGCATGGCCCTGTGGGTGGGCTATGGCTGAGTAAAGAGACCAATATGTCTGGAACTCAGGGAGAAATGTGGCTCCTGAGTTTGAGGCTGATGCCCATTTGAACCTAGTCACAGATGGTTGGGGATGAGTTGACCAGAAGCCAAGCAGATGAAGAGAAGTTGATCTAGGCAGTGAGCTAGGATTGGCTGCTGCACTGTCCACCTACTCTGGACTGGACTTTGTTGTGGATGCAGGTGTCCAAAGTTTCCAAGT
Organism: Elephantulus edwardii; assembly: GCF_000299155.1. Taxonomy (NCBI): domain Eukaryota; kingdom Metazoa; phylum Chordata; class Mammalia; order Macroscelidea; family Macroscelididae; genus Elephantulus; species Elephantulus edwardii. The sequence goes on from NW_006399785.1 coordinate 3,340,483, forward strand.
TGACTAGAAGCTTCTTTGGCAAAAGGGATCTGCTTGTTCTCTCAGAGTCCTGATTTGGTAGTGATGAAACACTCAGAAATTGGCTATCGACAGAGAGAAAACAGGACATGAGGCATGAAGTAGC
>NW_006399785.1:3341136-3342867 GCF_000299155.1 Elephantulus edwardii
AAGGATGTAGGTTTAATTTTCCTGAATTAAAGGAGGAACAGGTGTTTGGGCTGCCTAAGGAAAATGTGTGCCAACAAGATTTGTTTCATATCAAAGTACTGGGTGCGATGCATTGACAGTTTGCTTGTAAGAGGCAATCTCTCTCAGCTGGAGACTTTCCACAGACAAGTAACTCAGGAAAGCTCCAGAAGACAGAGGAGAAAGAGGAGGGATTAGAAGGCTCACTTAGACTTCTAGGAAGGGTTCCTCCACTTACTTCTCCGAGTTAGAGAATCCTGAAGGGCACCAGGTCTTCGGAAGGTTTGGTTAGATGATATCGAGTGAGGTTCCACAGGGGAGTAAAGCAGGCAAAACCTCAGTGGCTAAACATCCGCTTCCTTCAGTCATGTTCAAAGTCACTTTTGATTACTTTCAAATCGAGCACGACTCATAGTGACCCTATGGACAAAAAGCCTGAAGCCCCTCTACAACTATCGACGTTTTTCCAAATTCATAGAGTGTCTGGAGGCATGTTACTTAGAAGTGGATGCCACTCCTGCTTCCAAACCTGTCACAGTATATTATTGTTGTTAGGTGCCATTGAGTCGCCTGCGATATAAAACGACTCTATGTACAGCAGCTCTGAACCCTTCCCTGTCCAGAGCCAGCCTAGCTGTGTAAAAAATCGAGTAAGACTCTGGTGGGGTTTTGGACTAAGAAAAATTGGCCTTTTATAAGGAAATAAACAGTATGGAGGCCGCCCTCAACATTCAGCTTCAGCTCATCTCTGTGCCAAAAAGACTTAGGTAAGACCTAGACCTATTGACTCGCTGATTTTTCTTTCCTCCCTTTCAGACTCTACCACATACGCACACTTTCTGTTCAATGCCTTTGATACCGACCACAATGGGGCTGTGAGTTTCGAGGTAAGTCTGAGACAATTTTTTGTGAATTTTGAGGTTATGCCATAAACAATTTAATAGACTGTACTTTTAGAGACGCTGAAGGGGTATTTAAGCACTGAAGGGGGAAAACATAGTAATTTGGTCATTTCTGAGAAAAGGGGGAAAGAAATGCCCCAAACCACTTCCTTTTTCTCCCTGAATTTTTAAGGAGCTGATTTTATCTTTGGGGGAAAGTACCAATTTCCATCTCATTTGGTTTTCTTTCTGGTTTTTACACCTGTGTGTCTGAACTGTGAAGAGAGTTCAGGTAGCCAACAATCCTACAAGGAAACCATGCATTTAAGCAGCTTAGCTAACGGGACAGCGTGCCAGTTACTTCTGGAGACTGGGGAGGTACAGGCAAAGCCAGAGACTCTGCCCTCCAAAGACCTCACAGTGGGAAAGACATATGAAAACAATGAAATATAGAAAAATGCTAAATTCATTACACTGGTAAATTTTACAGAGACACAAAGGACATGGTTTTAATTAAGAATTTTAAGTGGCCCTAAGTGTAAAATATCCTACATTGTTCACAAATTCTTGTGTATATATATATTTATATAAAGTAAGATATGTCCTGAATATTCACATAGTTAAAAAAGAAATATCAATTATTCATTGCTATGGGGTCTAAACTGAGTCATAGCTAGACACGCTAGCAGACCTTCAGAGGCTATAAATAGCCTGGGAGGAGATTGTCCATTTTTCTCTCACGATGTCAGTGGTGGGTTCGAACCACCAGAGAGGGGAGGCTTTTGAGTTAGCAGTGAAATACCTTTCAGAGTTTACCACTGTTGTTGTTGTT
>NW_006399785.1:3343675-3346761 GCF_000299155.1 Elephantulus edwardii
TTACTACTAGAGCTTCCTGAAAGCAACCTAGTGATACCATTTATAGGACACAAAGTGTTGTGTTTAGACATAATCAAAATGAAGTGAAAGTGTTTGGAGAAGAAATTATTCTCATGTGTTGTAAAGACTGCCCCGCTTTTATGTTGTTTGGGACATTGCGGAATCACAAATATCTCATCCATTTGCTTATATTCTCAAGGACTGTACTTGTGGCCACTCTTTATGTGTAAAATTCCAGTTCCTTCCTTTAAGATGTGTATATAACGGGAGTAAGGGGATATGATGGGATACACTTTACTGGGGCTTAAGGATGGTGTGGTTTGCCCATGAGAAGACGTTTCAAAGGATGCAGTGATACAGGACAGCAGAAGATGGACTGTGATTAGCTGAGACAGACGCTGGAAAACAAACAGCGGAGGCAGCCGCGTCAGGGAAGTTGGTCCAATGGGATTGTCAAGCTCTGTCTGAAGGACAAGCAGGAATTGACCAAGATGACGAATACTCTGGTAAGAGTGAGGAATGAGGCAGAGGCAGCCCAGGTTATAGCAGACTTGGCAATGAAGGAAGTGTTTATAAATTGCCTAGGAGTTACGTGCAGATATGAAGCAGGCAGGGAGAAGGCAGATCCTGGCAGGTAGAATTCAGGATGCTAAGTAATTTCGACTGTCTTCGAGGAAAGAGGACAAGGAGACAGTGATGGATTAAAATCACCCTCAATCCCAAAATGTCAAGTTCTGACCCTTCATCTCAGGATATGAGCCTGTTCAGGAATAGTTTGTTATTTTGTTGTTTTTAAAAAATTCTTTAAAATTGTATTATGGTAGCAAGATCAGACCAGTGTAAGATGGGCTTAAACCTATCTGCATCTGAGTTCTTCACTGGAGGAAACAAAAAGACACACCCCAGGGGGGAAGACAGATTCTAGGTGAGGGCTACCTATGAGTAAAGGACAACCAAGGATGGCCAGTGGTCACCAGAACCCAGGAGAGAGGTTCATAAAAGCACGAATAGCTCAATGGAGGCTTTTACTTGGACTTTTAGTTTTGGGGTTTTTTGTATACTGTCAAGTCAGAACCGACCCACAGCTACCCTTTCAGCAGGTTTTCAGAGGCAGTTACTCACACAGGAGGAGATTGCCCATCACCTTCTCCAGAGGAGCAGCGGGCGAATTCGAACTGTGTGCCTTTGGGATTGCAGCACACCTTCTTGCCCCTGTGGGTATTTTTGTTATAGCACTAGGTAACTAACTGAGAGTCACTGAGGAATTTTAAGCAGAAAATTAATGTGCCCATTCTATATTAACCGAAGCAAGTAGCCAGTTGTCTTTAGTTCTGACACGTGGTGGTGACTCCTTGGGTATGAAAGGACATCTGCACTGTAAGATTTTCGGTGGCTTGCTGGGGTCATTTTAAAGTAAGTTTCAAGATCTTTCCTCCAAGGTGACCCTGGATGGACACAAACTTCTAACACTTTGGCTAATGTGTTAACCATTTCCATCATTCTAGGACTTCAAAGGAGTGTAATATTGAAAAGTTAATTAAAAAAAATGAAAAGTCATTGCCGTCAAGTCAATTCTGATTCACAGAGTAGAAAACATAGAACTTCCCTCAGGGGTTTGCAAGGTGGTAATTCTTCACAGAAGCACGCTGCCTCACCTCTGTCCCACAGAGGTCCGAGGCTCCGGTCGGCCACACTTGGGTTAGAAGTTGAATGCCTTAACCACGGTGTCACCATCACTCTGGAGGAGCAATGCAGCTGTAGAAGCTATTTATCCCAAGAACCCAGAGAGGAGCTCACAAAAGCCTGAACTGCGATAGAGGTTATATGAGAAAATGGAATTCAAAAGTTATTAAAATTAAATTGGCACAGTGACATTTCCACAAATGGAAAAGCAAAAATCAATGTGTGCATCGTCAGACCTCTAAGCGGAAGAACTTCAGGAGTCAGGATGAAAAAAGAAAAGGAAAAAAAAAGCTTTGTAAAATGTTAGTCAGAAGCCCCAGGGACAGCGGTACCCAAGGGCAGAAGGGGTGTTGGCTGCATAAAGATCCTGAGACAGAAACCTCGGCCTGTCATTGCCCATGACTTTCCCCAGAAGGTTACTGAGAAAAGTAGAAGCAGGCAGAAGAAGGTGTGTCATGAGAAGTCTGGAGAGGCAAGGTGGTCAACTGTGGGCTCGCCTGGTGGTGGAAGTAGCAGATAAAGGAGACCGGGGTGTGATATGAGAGGGTCACAGGCCCTAGTCTGCTGTAAGGCTTCTCCACTGATGGCTGATTGTGGAAACGTCATGGTCATCAGTCATCTTCTTAGTGTTTGATGCACATTGTCAACAAGAGTAATGCAAGCAATCCTTGCACAAGAAAATCATAGTTGGGAACATGGTAGATAGTGGAAGAAATGGAAGACCCTCCGTGAGACGGACTGAGATAGTGACTGCCACAATGGCCTTACGTCTCCCAGGAGAGATTAGGAAAATGACACAGGTTCTGGCAAGGTCTCACTGTGATGTGCATACGGGTCTCTATGAGTTGAATTCGACTTGACAGCACCTAACAACAATAATAGGGAGCTCTCATGATCTAGGAGTTAAGAAGCTGTGGTGCAATCCCAAGGGCAGGAGGTTCGAGTCCACCAACTGCGCCACAGGAGAAAGATGGTCGATCTCCTCCTGGGTCTGAAAACCTGCTGGAAGATCTGCTATAGATCAGTTCCAACTTGAGGGTCAGCTATAGATTGGTTCTGACTTGACAGCACACAACAGTGGAAGTTTGCATACAAGGGGTACAGCAAATCTATTTGTGATTTCATGACTGCAATTAAGTATGTAATCTCCCATCAATTTCCAGCTGCACCTAGTATCCAGTTTTATGTGTATGTTCAGTCTACTGTTAATTATGTATGCCCATGCTTAACATTGCCATTATAGCATTTATGTAAAATATCATTAATTATAATGAATGTTGAGTATAATTTGGGAAATTAATTACAACGGTTATATATGATAAACACATGTTGGTAAAACACATTTTCATGTAAAGGTAAGCTAGGGCCAATATTAAGCATTCAATCAAAATAAAATTTTTTTT
>NW_006399785.1:3347251-3349319 GCF_000299155.1 Elephantulus edwardii
GTGAAGATCTTCAATCAAAATAAAATTTAAAATATTTACTGTTGTGTTTATTTCTCTAATTTGATTACCTAGATTAAGGGGCACTGGTGGCCTAGTGACGAGGGGCTGAGTTAAAATCTCAAAGGCACGCAGTTTGAGACCACCAGCACCTCCTCAGGAGAAGGACGGGCAGTCTCCTCCTGTGCAATTAATTACCTCTGAAAGCCCACTTGGGAAGGTTGGTTGTGACCTGACAGTACACAGCAGATGGGTGGAACAGAATTGATTACCTAGGTTAACTCTAAAGAGAAAACCAATACCTGGGCACTGAGTAGTATTTTGAGTAGCAAAACGTGCTCGTGTACAAACGCAATGAGCAAACCTAAAGACAAATCCAGCAACACAGAAGCTGTGGTGCATGCTGTGCCTACGAGAAAAGGAGGTAGACGTTTGCCATGAAAATTTCCGGATAGATCAAACCAGACAGGTATTGAGGACAGACATAGTTATATTTAATTGTTGGAACCCGACCAGCAGTGGCTGTGACTTTCTCCACTGGGTATCTAATCCTGGTGGCACTGTGAATTAATCGCTGGGACACCAACCAAAAAAGGAGCTGTTAGAACCCAACTCTGTGTGTAAAAGGTGGCAGTCTATTTCCAGAAAGATTCACAGACTCACAAACCCAAAGGGGCAGTTCTGCTGTGCGTGTATGAGTGGAATTTCAACTTAACAGCAGAGAGTTCAGCTTCATTTGGGTTGGACCTTATTCACATCAATACAGGGTGAACTACCAAAGGCGTTGCGGAATCATGTGAGTGTGAAAAAAATTATTAGTAAGCCCTTGCTTCAGAGCCTAGCACCACATCCAAGTTAAGTATTTATTAGCTTTTAACTAGGAATTTTTCTAGGAAATAATGGCACTAGTCATCTCATTTTACAGTAAGATCCCTACTATTACAAGTATTCAAGCAAATGTGAGGTGACCACTATGTTGGGGATGCAATGGAAGAGATTTTCTAATCAACACTCTTGGCACCAGCAGCCAGGAAATGAAAAGACGTATTGTGATGGCAAAGTCTGCTCTCAGAGGCCTCTCCAAAGTACTGAGGGGCAACAAGGTCAGTCTGAAGACTAAGGTGCACCTGATACAGGCCATGGCCTTTGCAATCGAGAGCTGGACAATGACTAGGGATGATAGAAGGAGAATTGATGCCTTTGAGCTGTGGTGTTGGAGAAGAGTATTGAATATACAATGGACTGCTAGGAGAACAAACAGGTCCGTCCTAGAGAGGGTGAGACCAGGCTGCTCCTTGGAGGCAAAGATTCTGAAGTTTCGTCTAACATACTTTGGACATGTTGCAAGGAGGAACCAGTCCTTGGAGAAGGAAGGACATCATGCTTGGGAGGGTGGAGGGACAGCACAAGAGAGGAAGACCCTCGATGAGATGGATTGATTCAGTGACTGGGGTAATGTGGGAAGATGTGTCAGAGACAATAAGATTGTCACAAGATAGAGCAGGGTTTAGGGCTGTTGTACTTAAGGTCACTGTGAGCCGCAGATGACTCCACAGTACATAACAACAACAATTATAATGAGTACACACTATTTGTCAGTCACTACAGTGGCTCCTTAGCATTTGTATCAGAAATATTAACAGCTACACAATAGTACCACTGATTTATTTAGTAATAATGGTAAGTCAGACATGTGAAAGTTGGATAATGAATGAGGAAGACTGAAGAAGGACCTTGCACTGGAGAAGTACTTAGCCGACCGTGAACTGCCAAAAGAACAAACATGTCTTTCTTGAAGAAAGTGCAACCAAGCTGCTCCTTAGAGGCAAGGACAGTGGAACTTTGTCCCCACATTTTGGGCATGTTGTACAGAGGCACCGGTCCCTGAAAACTGACACCAAGCTGGTCAATAAATGAGAGGAAGATGCTCAATGAGGTGGATTGACACAGTGACTGGAACGTTGAGTTGGAGGAAACAGACCAGGTGGGGATGACGTACAAAGCAGAAAAGTTTCAATATGTCATTTATAGGGTCCTAAGGAGTCTTGTTGTTGTTATGTGCCGTTGAGTC
>NW_006399785.1:3349984-3351885 GCF_000299155.1 Elephantulus edwardii
AATTAACTGCATTAACTGCACCTTACTATTATGGTTATCCCTTTTTGAATAAAAGAGGAAAAGGGGTCATCAGAGTACTTAAGCAGTCTGCCCGAGTTCACGCAATGAGGAAAGCAGCAAAGCCAGGACTCAATCCCAGGCAGTGTGGCAGGTCTTAGCAACTCCGGGGGCTTCTTACCTGTGAGTTAAATCCAGTCTCTTATCAGAAACCTTAACAACCAGCTGAGATTAATTCAGAATCACTTACAGGTTTTACGATGGTAACGCTGTGCACACATTCTGCATTGCTTCATACACGAGAAAATTGACTACACACAGCCCCCAGTTGGGGATTATGTTCCATTACCTTGACTCTTAGGTATCTACATAACTTGAGAGTCTTCTGCACAAGAGATTTCTTTCTTTCTCTTCATGTATTCCCTCACTCACTCTTTCATTTAGACCAGTATGGACTTATGGCTGTTTACTTCATGCATTAGTTTCTACACCAAGATTACTGTTTATTGTCCAAATTGAGCCATTAGAAGTCTCTTCATTTGGCTACCAGATCTCTTGACAAGACTATGGAACAGTGTGCAGCATCACAGCAACGAGCTGTTCAGTTCAGCAAATAGACAAGAGATTGCTATATAATTTAAGAGCTATTCATTATTCATTAAATTTGGCCCAAGGCCCATAGGCTGGGAAGCAGGAGCTGTATCCACTTCCTAAACTAGATACCCCTGGAAACTCTACAAACTCTCTAAACTCTACAAACTCTCTAAACTCTATAAATGTACAGAAATGATGTTAGTTTCTAGAAGAGATCAGGTCTTTTGTGCAAAGCTAACTCTTAGTTGATTTGACTTAATGACACTTCACCACTGCTAAATGAGACTAGTGCTGTTATACCTGGAGAAACACTCTTCCACTTTGCACATTACTCTTTGTCAATGTGCTCTGTGAAGTAACCAGGGTTTGCTGTGATGCTGAACCTTGTGCCAGTGGGGTAACAAATCCCAGAATGGCTTCTCAATATGGACAATGTTTGGTGGAGCTCCCATTGTGAAACAGGTTTGGAAGCAGGAGTGGCACCCACTTCCTAAACCACGTGCCTCTGGAAACTGTGAACTTGAAGAAATGACGATAGTTATGGAAAGGCAGTAGGTCTTTTGTTCATAGAGACATTATGAGTCATGCTCGACTCGACGGCAATCAACAACAACAGCACTGCTAACCTCAAAGTAGAGCTTCTGTGGGGATGTAAATCCATCAGTGAGTGGCTCTGTGGGAGAAAGATGGGCAGTCTCCTCCCATGTGGTTTGCAGCTTCCCATAAGCCCACGGGAGAGGCAGCTGAGATTTGGTAGTGAGTCAGTGGCGAAGAGATTGAGGAGATTTTTGTTTTGTTTTGTTTGTTTTTTGGTGTTTTTGTGGTGGTTTTGGTTTTTTGGGTTTGTTTTTCTTTTTTTTTTTTAATTTAACCACACACCCAATTGTTTATGGACTATACTGATAATTTTATTTTTTTTTAATTTTATTCTTTTTTTATGTGTGTACCATCAAATCAAATCTGACTGGTACAGGAGGAGATTGCCCCTCCTTCTTCAGCAGAGCACCTGGTAGATTCAAACCACACACCTTTGGGATTGCAGTGCAGTTTCTTGCCACTAGGCCACCAGAGCTCCCTTATACTGATAATTTTAAAATGACTATTTGCTGTTGCATGCCGCTGAGTCAGAACCGACTCACACCTAACCCTCCAGCAGATGTTGACACTGAATCACATGGGAAGATAGAACTCAGCTTTCCCCCATGTAGCAGCTGGTAGATTTGAACTCTGACTGCTTTTGTTTTTGTAAACTATCGAGTCCACACTGATCTATCACACAGGAGGAGATTGTCCATCCTTCTTCCACAGAG
>NW_006399785.1:3352380-3364817 GCF_000299155.1 Elephantulus edwardii
CGAAGCACGCTTGCTCAAAGTGGACTTGAAGACCTTCAGTGAAATGCGTTGGCACAAAGGCCGTAACGATGTGCGGGAGCTCAGGTGCAAACGTGAGGATGGATCAGGAGCTGCTTTCCCTCCATTGTTCATAGAATTACAAGGAATCAAAGCCAACTGGACAGCACCCAACCAGACACTCCAAGTTCATTGTCATTGTCCCTGTCTCTGTCCAAGAATTATATTAGTCAATGCCTTCTTTGATGAACTAAGAATGTCATTAAAGGGCTTGCTTTGGTGCCTGGCATCAAATATACACTTGGTATACTGAATATACTTGGTATACCTTTGTTATCAGCAGTCAGGAAATAAGGAGGCATTGCACAGGGAAAATCTGCAGGTAGGGATCTCTCCAAATTACAGAGGAGTAATGATGTCAGTTTGAGGACAAAAGTGTATCTGATTCAGGCCATCGTCTTTCCAATTACTTGCTATGCATCTGAGAGCTGAGCAGTGAATGAGGATGACAGGGAAAGCATTGACAACTTGAGCTGTGGTGTTGGAGAAGAGCACTGAACATCCCACGGATGGCCAGGACAATAAACATATGTTTTGGAGAGGGTGTAGCCAGAGTGCTCTTTGGAGGCAGAAATGATGAGGCTGAAGCCACACATATTCTGGGCATGTTGCTAGGAGGGGCTGTTCCTTGAAGAGGGACATGATGTTGGGAAGGGGAGAGGGTTGACAAAGGAGAGGAAGACCTTCAGCCAGGTGGACTGACATGGTGACTGCCACAATGGGTGCTAGTGTGTCAGGAAGTGTGAGGATGGCGCAGGATTGTTCATAGAGTCACTAGGAGATGCACTTGACAGCACCTTACAACCACAACAATAAATGATAACCACTACAGTATTGGTTTTCTTACAGAGATTTTTTTTTTAAAGAGGAGGGGTTGCTTTGCTTTTTTACTTAGAGATTTTCTGCAAAAAATTCCCAATTAATATAATGAATCTGGTTCTATCATTACGTAGTTCATTCCCTATGATTGCACAGTCTATTTCCTATCATTTATAGCAGTCAAGCACAAATGAATGACTATTTTGTCAGAGATGCTAGGAAAGATTGCTACAGAAGTCCCAGGTATCGCATCCTACCTGAAAGAGCTTCCATGTATAATATAAAGGAGTCAGTCTCTATACTTTGGTTTGTGTGAGACTGAAATTAAATAATGTCTGGCACGTGGTTAAGAAATAAGTGGCTCACGGATATGTATTGTGGCAATATTTTTAATAAAATTTGAAATCCTCAAGTTTTTCATTAGGAGATAGTTTTGACAATGATATAATTATGTGGACATACACATGTGACAAAGAATGAAATTTTGGTTCCAAAAGTGTGAAGTGAAAAATGGAAAGTTCCAAACAGACTGTGAGACCATCTTTGATGGAGAAAAAACCGCATATATGTACACAGATGCATTACACTTTAGACACGCACAAACAGCTTTTTTTCCCCTTCAATTTTTATTATTTTGTATGTGTGTAAAATCAGATCTAACTGATACAGGAGGAGATTGTCCCTTCTTCTCCAGCAAAGCATCTGGTGGACAAACAGCTTTTAGAAGTAAATGAAATATGATTAATGCCAATTGTCTATGAGGAAGAAAACTGAGTGACAGGGTTTCCAGGAACAGGAGGTATGTTGTCTCTAAGCAGAATTTGAATTGTATGAATACATTAGCTATTCCAAAGGTTTTCTAAAGCCCCTGTTGTGGTTGTGTGCTGACTCACAGCTGCCCCGCTAGTGGGCTGCAGAGGCAGCAAGTCACAAGTGAGGAGCGTGCCCTCCTTCTGTGGAGCAGCTGGTGGATTCAAACTGCAGGCCTTTCAGATTACAGCACAAGTTTTTACCACTAAACCACCAGAGCTCCCTTAAAAAAAATAGACAGAAGGACAATTAAAATTATGAAATACAGAGGGCATGAATCCACTTACAAAGTCACTTCCAGAATTCACTCTTTCGTTCCCACCTCCTATGACATGAATGACTGTGTGAACTCAGAAATCACCACACTGGACCGTCACCGTTGCTCTCTCTCCCCAGGAGCGCCTTCTTTGAAGATGCCATACACATCTTTGATCACATTAATCTGACTCTTCATGATGCCAGCAAGTTAACCTATGATTTTGGCAAGGACTTCATTTATTCAACCAAAAAATGGCAAAGCAAGGGAGCTCTGGTGGCCTTGTGGTCTGGCACATGGTTTGAATCCACCAGATGCTGCGTTGGAGACGGATGGGCGATCTCATCCTCAACTGTGTTGGTTGGACCCAACCGGTGGTGCATGACAAGAAAAAGAAAAATGAAAAAGAAAATTTAAAAAATTACAAAGCAAATGTCAGGCACGGTCAAAACAGAGTAAAATCTTTGAAATTAGAAACTATTATCTCCATTTTACAGATGTATATATTGATTGAGGCAAAAGGATGTAATGGTCCCTAACTACATAAAACTATTAAACAACGGAGTTTAAGTTAAATCTAGTCTTCTGGATTCTAGATTCATGCTTTAAACCCATGTTCTCAAAGAATTAGAACTTCATTTCTAAATAAAACTATACTTAATCCAACTTTCCTGACAGTGCACATTTCTTGCTGATTTTCCCCCATAGGGAGTGTGCATATATATTTAATAATATGGTGCTGGTATTTTTTAAGTGAGTGGGTTTTTTATCCTGTGATCAGGACTGCATCTCTCAAGGGCACATGATTTGAATCCATTGACTGCTCCTCAGAAGAAAGATGGGCAATCTCCTTTCATGCAATTTACTCCCTCTGAAAATGCACTGGGGGGGGGGGTCAGCTATGGGTCAGTTCCAACTAAACAACACACAACAGCAGTGGAAAAGCCATTTGGGTGTCCATTCTAATAGTGTCTAGTTCTACAGTGCATTTAAGCCTTAGTTTTCCAACTAGAGATGAGAATATTGAAGTTAAGAGAGGTTTATGCCAATAACCCAGAACATTAATGCTAAAGAAATTATTTAAAGCTCAGAGCACTGTAATGTAACATTTGCAGCCATCATTTGAGAGTTATTGAATTGGAGCTTGTGTTTAATATTTATAAACACCATGTCAAATTGTGGGTTTTCTTTCATTCCCCTACAGGATTTCATCAAAGGTCTTTCCATTTTGCTCCGGGGGACAGTACAAGAAAAACTCAACTGGGCGTTTAATTTGTACGACATAAACAAAGATGGCTACATCACTAAAGAAGTAAGTACCACCCACCAGTACAACTATTCTTGGGGCTAGTTTGATTTTTTTCCCCCGCAAACTACTCCACAAATGTTTATTCATTTGAATTTCCTTTCTGAAAATAAAACAAAAATATTTTATGTGGTGGCAAGGAAAATAATTACAATAAAAATGTCGAATGCGGAAGGGTTTATAAAACAATGAAGGAATTTTTCTTTTACTTTTCCAAGAGGGTAGTGTACTGGGAGGGGGAGGGCTGGGAAGGGAAAAAAGTGCAACAATGAGGAATGGAAATCCAAAGTCTCTGTGAATTTTCATAGAAATTAATATATATATTTTAAAAAAGACCATGACTTGGATGAGCAGCACCTTATATTTTAAATGGAAAAAATATGTGGAATGGCTAGAAATGACTTAAAGTTCATGTTCAAAGCAAATACATGGTTATTTTGTTCCTTAACAAAATAAGGACTATGACTGTAATAAGGACTATGATTGGAATAAGGACTATGACTGGAATCACACGCGAGGAATATCTATCATGTCATGGTAGAACGTTTGGCCTGAAACTATGCTTCCATATATTACGTGGTCCATACGGAAACAGACATAATGTTACAAATAATGTAAAGGGCATGTAATTCAGCTGGAAATTACCTTGATGTAATTGTGAAAAAGTCCAGTGAAAAGACATGAGGATGAAGGTGGGAGGAAGAAGAGTAGAGTAGCCCAGACCATGAACATTTTATTGAAATAACTAGATGGAAGGATAATGTAGAATGAATGGTCATGTGTTATGTGTATTGTAATTTATGATGTGGAAAAGGATATACATGATTAAGTGACTAAATAAATTGGTAAGGAATGGTCTACCCCCTGATAGAAACTATCATTGAAGAGTGACAGGGATGGGAAGGGAAAGAGAGAGGAGCAGAGATCAGTGGTTAGACAGAGACAGTGAAGGTGTGGCAAGGTACAGAGATGATTTGATGAAAAGTAATAAATGGTAATGATCAATTGTCATTAATGTCCTAGAACAAGATATATATCAATTCTTTAATGAAGACAATTAAAAGATACAGCTTTAAAATAATAGGACTCAGACTAAGCAGACTTCTACAACAAATAAGGATGCTCAAATCACTCAGTTTATCAATAGAAAACCTATGACATATTCACACAATGGGTTACTATGCAGCACTGAAAAACAAGGAACTTGTAAAATATTATACCACATGGGTGACCCTGGAGGACATTATGCTGAATATCTCTATCACGAAAGGACAAATACTGCATCACATCATTGTTATAAAACAGAACTGACATGGGGGTTGAGGGAAAACTAAGAAAAAAAGAGATAAGTAATGAACACTGCATTGGAACAAATGAAGAAGTGTTTAAAAGGAAAGTATGATTAGGCATTATTTGTATAACAACAATCTATAATAAGAGGTGCATAGCAAAGGGGACAAGGGGAAGGAGGAAATTATGCAACAATGAATTTTTTTTAAATTTATTTCATGAACTGAGTAGGGGTAGGGAGGAAAATGTGCAACAACGAATGAATGAAAACCCAACTTTTCTGTAAACTTTTGTTAAAATCACAATTTAAAAAAATAGATGGGGAAGAAAGATGGAAGATATGGGCTAAATTAACACTCTGAACTGCAAGTAAGGTCAAAGTACCACAATGCATGAATCCAGGGCTGCACAAGATTCCAATGTTAAATCTTCTTGATTGCCTCATCAGCCTTGCCAAGTGATGAATTTTAAGCAAGAGGCAAATCGACAAAATACAGCCCCGGGGACTGCTTGGCTGGAAAGGTACAGGGGCAATTGCCCCAGCCACAGCTGTAGCCTGTCAGTGTGTCTGCTACACAAATACGGGTCTTACTTACTGCATTCCTTGGGCTGAAGATGCAAGAGGCCATCAGAGAAAGCAGGGGGTGACTTCTGACACATGAAATGTCTAGATGTATTTAGTATATCTGACATTTTTAGTGCTTGTTATATAATTAGTGAATGAACAGACACCTCAGGAACATGATGTGTTTCCTTAGTGCTTCTATCCCTTTGGAATAAGGACTATGATTGGAATCACACGGGAGGAATATCTATGTCATGGTAGTATGTTTGGCCTGAAACTATGCTTCTGCATATTATGTGGTTCATACGGAAACAGACATAATGCTACAAATAATGTATAGGGCATGTAGTTCAGTTGGAAATAACCTTGATGTAATTGTTTAATATAAATACACTCTACTATACTCACCACCAAAAGGCACTCAATAAAGAATCAGAAGATTGAGTGATGGGGGAGGAAATCGATCGATGTGCCTCCATCTATTTTACGAAGCCTCACGCGAGTGCCTCTGCTTTTCAGGAAATGCTCGACATCATGAAAGCCATATATGACATGATGGGTAAATGCACATACCCCGTCCTCAAAGAAGATGCTCCGAGACAACACGTGGAAACATTTTTCCAGGTGGGAGTTAAAACACAAATCAGAGCCGGAGTGAAATTGGGAGCAAATGATTCTGACATGGACAAAACAGTAATTCTATGAGACAAAAGAAATAATCATTATATGGGTCAAAATTTTAAAAACATTCCTTACCCTAATTTAATAACCATGGTCATAACTTAATTATAAGAGAGAGAACCACACCTGTGGAGCATGTAGTATAACTTGGTAGAATGCTATCTGGCAAGATATCGGTCATATTTCATATTTTTCCATTAAATTTTTTAAAAAATTATTTTTGTGTGTGCATGTATCATCAAATCAGATCTGACTGGTACAAGATCTTATCCCTCCTTTTCCATATGAGCATCTGGTGGATTTGAACCACACACCTCTGAGATTGCAGTGCAGTTTCTTGTCATTAGGCCACCAAAGCCCCCTAAAAAAAAAAAATCTAAAGCACCCTGTCAAGTTTATATATCCTTATTAGTTCCATTTTACAAATGAGAAGAACAAAGCTCTGAAAGTTTTGGTTCAGTGTCTGGGCTTTCACTGTTGGAATGCAGAGCTTTCCCAGAGCACAAGGGAACAGCTTACACAGAGGAATAAAAAACCCCACTAGATTGTGCTGTGAAGCCATTCCTCCCAGCAAAACCAGTCAGGCCTTCTCTTCACCAGCTGCTCCTCATTCCAGAAAGTACAAACCTGAGTGTTTCTGTCTTCCCTCCTGAACAGAAAATGGACAAAAATAAAGATGGGGTGGTTACCATAGATGAGTTCATCGAAAGCTGCCAAAAAGTAAGTATTGAAAGTAAACGTTTTTCTCTTCTTTTGCTTTCTAAACAGCTGGGCTGAGTATTTTCAGCGGTTGTGAGCTGCCTTGACTTACTTACCCCACACACAGCAAAATGGAACCAGCGTCACAGCTGCTGTGTGTCTGAAGGCCTGCCCAGCCTCGGTGGCATTGTAGTGGACAAGATTCTGTTGTGACACATAAGGTTTTCATTGGCTAATATTTTGGAAGTAAATCACCAGGGTTTTCTTCCAAAGCTTCTTGGTCTGAAAGCTCTGGGGAATCTGCCCCTCTTGGACAGCCCTCCTGGAACTGGAAGCACTGTTGCTATTGCTTTTAACATCACACCAGCCATCACAGTATGACAAACTGACACACAGATAGTGGTTTGCCAGCCAATGCTATGAACTGAGCATCAGAGCCCAGCTGAGACAAGCCTATTGTATTGTTAAGTGCCGTCAAGTCTGGCTTATAGCTGAACCTCTAGTGTAAGTCAGACAGGACAAGATGGCCATCTTTTTTTTTTTTTTCACCTAGGTGGATTTGAACCACCTGCCTTTGGGTTGAGAGAATGCAACTTCTTACCCACTAGGCAATGGCTGTACGAGCTCCCTTAGACAAGACCAGTGAAAACAGGCACTAATTCAGACTGAAGCAGTCGGCATTTACAGAGTGCCTATCCTGAAGCTGTGGTGGGGTAGTCAGGAGGGATTGGCATTAACCAAAGGCAGCACCTCCCCAGCAGTTCAAATCCATCAGATGCTCTGAGTGAGAAAGATGGGCAATCTCCTCCTGTGTGACTCAGCCTCCTGAAAATCCACTGGAAGGTCTGTTAAGACTTGGTTCCGACTCAAGGGCAGTTGAGTCAGTGACTCTGAAGCAGGCAATGCAGGAAGCCTCAGAGATACATAGTAAAACCTGTCCTGTCTGCTTTCCCCAAATCCCTAAGGCCGTGTCCATCACTGCAGATATGTGAATTCTCTTCCTAGATGTAGTATGTGACGTCTGCATGATCTCCACAGAATTTGAATTCCACTGTCATCTCCAGTTTCCAAGAGAAGCATCACTGCTTTCGTTTATGTGGATAAGAAATGGCTTTCTGGCTCAAACGAACAGTGGTCGTCAGCGTCACAGATTAGAGAAGAGCACTCTCTTACGGAGAAATAGAGCTTTATCCACCAGCTGGTGGGAAACCTTACTGAGGATTACGTGACTCAATATTCAAAGTTTTAAAATAGTCATGGAAGAAAATAGGGCTGTACTGGTTGTTTCAGCCTCCCTGAGGTCTGCTCCAGTTTTTCAGTTCATACTTACATGTACTGTTTTTATAAAAAAAAAATTAATTAGGTGGCATTAGCCTGCGTAATGTGTAAGACAGGTCTGGAAGCAGGAGTGGCACCCACTTTGTAAACAACATGCCTCTGGAAACTCTATGAACTTTTATAAATGTCGATAGTTACAGAAAGACTTCAGGCCTTTTGTTCGTAGGTTTGCTATGAGTCACATTCGACTCAAAGGCAATCAACAATGGTAATTCTACTTTATTTCTAACACTGGAAACCACTATTCATCTGCCACAATTTACTACTAACATAAATAATCCACTTGTTCTGTGCTGCTGAGTCTGCACTGACTCAAACCTGCCGAACCAGGGGGAACGACACAGTGACTGCAGGGATGGGCTCAAGTGTGTCAGAGATAATGAAGATGGCACAGGATGGGCCAGGGTCCTGTCCTGTTGTTTATCAGATTGCTATGAGTTGTACTTGACTCAACAGCACCTAATAACAATTTGCACAAGAAGAGATTGCCCATCTTTCTTCCTCAGAACAATTGGTGGATTCGAACCACGTGCCTTTGGGCTGGTGGCGCACCTTCTTACTCACCAAGTGCCACAAGGCTTGTTGTTATGTCATCTAGTCAACCACCATGGACAATAGGTGTGCATCTTCTTCTCTTCTGCACCATCCTCAGGATCCCAAGCACACTCAAAGCTCACTGCTGCAGCTCCTGTGTCAATCCATCTTGTCGACGTTCCTCCTCTCTTTCAATGACCTCTTGCCTTTCCCAGCATTCTTCTTCCCCCAAGGACTGGCCCGTCCTCGCAGCATGCTCAAGATACACAACACTAAGCATCTCCACCCGTGCCTCTAAGGAGCACTGTGGTTGCATTTCCCCCAACATCACAATTCAAAGCCATCAATTCCTCTTCGGCCCGCCTTGTTCATTTCCCAACTTTCAGAGGAATATCTGTGACACTGATGTGTCAAATGCAATAATGGTTACCCATGGTGGACAGTGTTTGGTGGAGCTCCCAAATTAAAACAAGCTTGGAAGCAGGAGTGACATCCACTTCCAAAATAGCTTGCTTCCAGAAACACTATGAACTTAGAGAAACGATGAAAGTTATACATGTTCAGGACTTTCGTTCACAGCGTCGCTATGAATCAGCTACAACTCAATGGCACGTAACAACACAGGAATATAAAACAATTGAAAATATCATGAGATGGATCAGGCACATTTAAGACTTTAAACAAGTGCCCCCATAATGCTCTAACACAATTCCCTGGGGTCAGTTTTTACGGCAAACTGCACAGCCCAGGGGCAATTCACTGGCTGCTCCTTATAAACCCTTTATCTGGTAAGCAGAAATTATTTCTTTTTTAAAAGCCCTGAGCTTAACAATGGTTCCATGACTTTAACTATGACTAAGCCACAGTAAGATAGGGAAAGGCGCTGCTCTGTTTTTCATTGGATTGTTTTAACTCATGGCTGATTAGGTAACAAGAATTCACACAAAAAGGAATGTTTTAGAGCGAATATGTGTCCTCTTTCAATGACACCACTTTTCCTCCTGTCCCTCAATATACAGTCTTCAGGAAGTGAAAGTTCAGAGATGCTCTACTTCTCCTTTATACTTATAAAAATCTCAATTATTTGACAGTTGTTCAACCTGAACAGTCAAAATTGGCCTTCTTATCTAATACCCCCTGCAGTCTCTATTCTGGCTTTATCATTTGAGAAATAATTGTCGTGAACTTTTGTTATTAATGTGAAGGTTCATAAATCGTATTGGTTTCTCAAAGACATTTTAATACCATTCATTACAAATGATTACAGAAACTCATGAATGACAATCTTTCGTTTCACAAAGCCACATTTAAGTAAATATGTAACACCTGGTCAACGCCAGGAAACACGAAAGGATCTCTGTGGTTATCCACGTGGAAAAA
The DNA here is from genome assembly GCF_000299155.1 of Elephantulus edwardii. Lineage (NCBI taxonomy): Eukaryota > Metazoa > Chordata > Mammalia > Macroscelidea > Macroscelididae > Elephantulus > Elephantulus edwardii. The sequence continues at coordinate 3,362,116 of NW_006399785.1, forward strand.
GGAGACCAGAGTATTTACACACACAAACAGGACCGGAGTTTCTGGCACAGATGACTGGCTGGGGAGGCAGGACTCGGGATTACTGGCCTTTTCCTTGCAGACATGCTCTAATAGTGTCTGTTTTTCCCTTACAGGATGAAAACATAATGCGCTCCATGCAGCTCTTTGAAAATGTGATTTAACTTGTCAAATAACACCGCAGTCCAACAGACAAATGTGAACTCTTCTCACACTTCAAGTTGGAGCTACCACTTCTAGCATAGATTACTCAGCTTTCCACTGAGGCACATTATGCAAACGAGCTTTGGTTTCACATAAAGCAATCCCCACGAGATTTGAGTTTTCCCTGTTACCAATCTGCATCCTTTTCATAAAGCCACCGAGTTCATGGGATGTTCTCCAAGTCATTTCATACCCTGTGAATATTTAAAAGGAATAGCACCTGGCATATGTTTTGGGTTGGTTTTTGATGTGTTTGGTTTTTTGTTTTTGTTTTTAATTCTTAGCAATGGGATTATTGAGGCTTTCACGATGCAATGTGATTTTAAAACAGCAGTGCTTTTTGCTACACATTATAAATAGAGTCAGCCCTGGGATTTTAGTTTCCTAAAATATTGGCATCTGCATTTAAGTTTGAGGAATTGATGTTCATAGATTTTAATCCCACTGACATACATTAAGTGAACAATGATGAATACAATTAAAATAACACACACATCTTCCCAGTTTTGATGGATTTGCTGCCTTCGGCCAAAGACTTTAATTCTACCTGGCATCTTTTAGGACATGGAGCAGTTTATCACTAGAAGCTTATGTCTAATAGTTATTGTTGTTGTTAAGTGTCATCGAGTCGTAGGCGACTCATAGCAACCCTATGAATGAAAGTCCTCAACACTTGTGTGACTTTCATCCTTTCTCCAGGTTCATAGAGTTTCAGGAGGCAAGCTATTTCGGAAGTGGATGCCACTCTTGCTTCCAATACATCTAATAAAGCGTATTTAATAAGTATTTATTTCTTACTTTCCACAAGGTATTTTACAGCCAAGGATTTCACTGTATCATTGTGGACTTTTTGATTAAAAAATAAATTGCAATGGAGTCAATTTTAACTCCTAATGATCCGAAAGGGCAAGGCAGAACTGTGTGCCATCAGGTCCCCTCACTGGCTGTCATCTTTTGAGAAGCAGATTGCCACACTTCTTTTTTTCCCCTCCCACAGAGCAGCTGGTGGGTTCAAACTGCTGACCTTTTGAATGGAACTGCAGTGTTTAAACCCTGCACCACCAGGCTATTTTATTAGTCCAAGAAGGCATAGCATAAAGCAAGGATGTTTACAAACATATGCAGAGCTAAGATGTGAGTCTTCTAGTCCATCTTAATACTTAATAGTAAATAATCTTTAATAGAAGAAAGGCCCTTTTCCACCACTTTCTCAAAGCATGCTTACGTTACAAGCAGTGTGGGATAAGGAAACCTTGACAGTCCCAATGCCTACGAAGACCATCTAGCAGAATTCCCATTGAAAGCATCAGTAATTCCATTATACAGAGAACTACAATACCCGAGTTAGTAGAAAACGAGTTCAACTGCTCACTCATCTGAACTGTATAATTTAGCTCATCCTCCAACAATTCAGATTCCTTTTAATGATCTTAAGCCGAGACTGTAAAGTTGCCCTTCAATACTGAAGATAACACCTACCTTCCCGGTTTGCTGAAATATCACAGAGTTTAAGAAGCTACAGGAGGAGGAGATTTGCAACTGTCTTTGCAACAATAAATCAGGTATCTATTCTGGTGTAGAGATAGGATGTTGAAAGCTGCCTGCTATCACCAGTGTAGAAATTAAGAGTAGTACAATACATGTACACTGAAATTTGCCATCGCGTATTTGTGTAAACTCAATGTGCACATTTTGTATTTCAGAAAAGAAAAATAAAAGCAAGTAAAATGTTTATAACTCTACTGTCTATGTTCTAGGTCTTTATTCTAACAATTATTGTTATTATGAGATGTAACATATTTCTCTTACGGCATTTTCCGGATGTTCTGTATCTTTGACACTGGATGCAGCTGCATGTGAAGAAATGGTGTGTCATAGACTGTGGGGTTGGCTCGAGGGTGGGGTCTTGGGGGCCATTGTTCACAAGGTCGCTGTGGGTCTTAGCTCAATGACACGAGGGAAGGGTAAGGGGCTGGCAGATCTTTTACCCAGTGTCACCTGTGACGTGACAGATGACATAAGGCCTGAGGACAGAGTGCTCCAAACAGGGAGTAAAGCTTTGAGGGTGAAAAAGCAATTGTGATTATTCTTCTTCAGAAATGACTCCTGTTCTTCCAAATTAGCACTGTGAGACTGCATCTGAAATAGAAACTGTACAGTGGTCATTCAAGCTATTTTAATGGTGCTTCCTTCCTGGATAGAGGAGCACTGTGCAGGTGTTAAGAGGGATTTCCTCAGGCCTGTCCTTCAAAATAATAATGGTCCCTTTTCATTTGGTTTAGCTACTCCAGTATGGCCAGATTCTGATTAGGTGTGTTTTCTGGTTTGAGGCTGAGACTAGAATGTGGCTGATGCTCGTAACAGGGTGTGAGCTGACTGGATTTGACCTCTGTTTAAAAAGGCTTATGGTCACCAGCCTGGGGCTATTTCCAGGGTGGGAAGATGAGTGGAATGGCGGGATTCTGCTAATGTGTGTTTTC
>NW_006399785.1:3365757-3379156 GCF_000299155.1 Elephantulus edwardii
GAGGAAGTGTGGAAGTAAAAAATTAGCTGATAGACAGCAAACAGTTATTGAGATGGGTGATGGGAAGGGCCATGGGAATGAACGGACTATCAGACATCGTGTGCACAATGACTGGTGCTGGAGAACACAAAGGGCATGAATGTTCAATTATGGAAAAAAACCCCACTATGCTTTGTAAACGTCCACTCAAATCACACACAAAAAAGTAATTGTTAAACAAAGAAAACATAACAAAAGCACTGAATATATTATCTGAGTTTCAAGGTTTTACTTTGGAATATTTTCAAGCATACATCTGTATCTTCAGGCCAAGAAATACAAAAATAACATTTACTTAAATACAATTAATACCTAAAGTTTAGGTAGTTTCAATGAGTTGTCATAAACAACATACTCAGAATTGACACATTTTAAAAAGCTTCTTAAACTATAATACTCTGGAATAAACTTTCCCCTAAGCATTCTACTTTACAAGTTAGGTATGTACAAAAAAAAAAACAGTGGAAAATTCACAAAGGTCTGATGAACTACAAGAAATGTTTATAGTCTTAATAAAGACAAGAATAAGTAATGGCAAAATACCTATAATAAGTACAGCTAAAGCGATTACAATGTGACACTGTAAGTAAAAGGCACTAGAAGATAAATGCAAACACATCTGATCTTGTAAATGCATTACAGTCCTTCAGGAAATTCTAAGTACATGAAAAGTATACCCATAAACCAGACTACTACAAGCACTTCTTTTAATAGCTTTCCATCATTAACATTCTTTGAGAATGATGAAGAACTTTTACAGTGATTCAGTGGGACTGGGTATCATCATTCGACTTTAGGAAATAATGAGCTGTGGCTGGGATTTATACCGAGACTATGTGGAACTGAATCAGAATGTTTCCGTGGGCTCCGCTGCCAGCCTTTGATACCTGTCACCACATAACACGATGCTCTGCATTGGTTCATGTACTTAGCAGCAGATAGAGCAGTATGTTGGGATCTTAGATTTGATGACAACAAGGCTGCCCTGCAGATAGAAAAAAAGTGTACACCATTAGTATCATGAGGCATTCCTTAGCAGAAATTAAGTTGCGTAACATGCCTCACACAAGCCCAAAATAAAAAAGAAAAATAGGACGAGAGCCAAATAATGTAAAGGAAAGAGAAATTTTCTTAGAGTTCAATAACATGCAGATCACTATTGCTTTTTAAAGTATGTAAACAGAGAAGTAGGTGGAAGTCAGCCAGCCAGGACTTGAATCCAGCTTGTAAACTCACTGATGAGGCCTGGTGGTGCAGTGGTTAATGTGCTCAAGTGCTCACAGAATTCAGTGACCCAAACCCACTGGGCATTCCGAGGGGAGAAAGACTTGCTCTCGTAATGACGAAAGTCAAGGGACTTCTATGGGCACTTCATTGTCCTCTCAGATAACAAATAGTGAGAACTTGAGGGTAATGCGGTCCAGCAACAACTGTCCTGTCAAGTGTGGAGCTGATTACTTCTCTGTCCCTACAGCTTGCTCATTAAGAAGAGGGCGCTGGAGAAGAGTAAGTTTTTTAGTGTCTATCAAATACTCATAGAACTCTTGTCACATAGTAAAGTTTCTTTACTACTCAAGAAAGACAAGTGTTGATGAGTATCTGTCTAGAGACAAATGTGCTTATCACTTACAAAGAAAACTAAGGCTAAGAGTGGTCAGGTTTCAATTTAAAATGGTAATAAACAAAGGCTGATAGCATGCGATCAAATATCCATAAACTGGTATATTTATTTCCCCAAAAGTTGCAACAAGTCACAGAAGCTCTAAATATGGGAGCCTGCAATATGGCAAAGAATCCTTTACAGAAATCTAACATTTAAAAAAGTGAAAGCCACACTTTTAAGTTCTTAGAAGCAAAAGAAGAGCTACTGTTCATTTCCCGGCAGATTACAAAGTACCAGAATTAAGGGTGACAGAGAAAGTCTTTGTTACGCTTTCTCTTTTTGTATTTGTTAAGATATTGTGCAGGACATAGGAAGGAGGGACGAGAGAGAAGTCCAAAGAATATAAGCAGCATGCAGGAACCCTCCCAACAGAAACTACGCTGCTCTTCTGTATTAGCCAACTTTCAGTGGTCAGTTTAATCATCTAGGTTCCCTTTCAAATCTTAACACGGTCTTTGCAAAGTTCATGTGGAAGAAAGTGATCCCTGTTGCCCCCCATGACTCTAGCCCTGGGTCTTCCCCTCTCCGCTTGCCGCTTCCAAACTAGCAATCCAGAGCATCTGTGAAAACCACCAAAAGTCCTTGCTGTATACACTGAGCATCTGTTTTCTTGAATTTCACCAGGGAGAAATGGCCAAATTCCTTTTACATTCAAATTCTCAGGATAATAAGCTTCCACAAGCTAGAATAACTTCCTTCCTGCGAGGAAGGGACGCTGCGAATTGCCCAGGGAATGGTTCCACATGCCTCAACAAGGTGTCTCAGCATTAATCCTCAGTCCAGGGACTAACACAACAGAGACATTCATTATCTTGTAAGCATCAGAATTTAATTCTTCTCTACCAACTTTAATCAAGGCATCCATCATAGAGAGAACAGAATGAATATAAAAGTCACTGAAAGGGTCAAGTAATTTCAATAAAGCTGGAACTAAAATGCTTGCCATTTAAAAATGAAGCACATACACACGCGCTTTGATGTAATTAGTTCTGTTAGAAAGTACAGAGACTACACACTGAATTTGGCAGTGTTGATACTCACACACACAGCTCTGCCATTTATGCTCTGATTAAAGATAATCCCCCAAAGAGAGAGAGGTCATCACTGACAACAGGTCTAAGACTCAGTGATTTGAACACTTATTTCACAAGATGAAAACTTAATTAACCAAGTTAACTGACAGAACAGAACTAATAACCAAATTCCCTACCTTCTCCCATACTGAAAAACTAGAATAACCAACTGCACTATTCTTGTATGTGTGCGCAAGTCTGTGATTACACAGGCACAGTAGAACAGTCAGCTAGAAAGAGTGTTGGAATCTTTGTATATGGTGTGCATGGCTGCTACTGTTGTTGTCGTGTGCCGGTGGGTCAGAGCTGACTCACAGCTGACCCCCTGTGGGCTTTCAGAGGCAGGAAATCACACGAGGAGACTGACTGCTCATCGCTCTGCCTCAGAGCACCTGGTGGGTGTGAACCACCTGCCTTTGGGTGGACAGAGCAACTCCTTGTCCCCTAGGCCACTATGCACCCGTAATTTATGGTAGAGTCTACATTTTTTAAACAGACGAGATGGCAAAAATTAATAATAATCATTTTTTTAAATGTACCTTTTCTTTAATGAGCTCTCTTAAATTAATCCCTCTGTTTTCTGACATTTCCAGTGAAAAAGGCAAAAATGGTCATATTTTTAAAGGAAAATCTACAGCAGCCCCATGTTGTGTGCACAGAGTTGTTGTTGTTGTTACGTGCTGTCGAGTCGCTTTGCGACTCATAGCGACCCTATGTACAACAGCCCTAAACTCTGCTCTGTCCTGCGCCAATCGCACTGTCTCTGACACACCCATCTTGATTGTCCCAGTCACTGAATCAATCCCCCTCACAAAGGGTCTTCCCCTCCTGCGCTGTCCCTCCACAGTCCCAAGCATGACGTTCCTCTCCAAGGACCAGTCCCTCCTTACACCATGACCAAAGTATGTCAGACGAAGCCTCAGAATCCTTGCCTCCAAGGAGCAGCTCGGTTTAACCCTCTCCAGTAGCACCAGAAACTCAAAGGTGTTATTTTCATGACTGGGACTATAGAATCCTAGCACTTAAACACGGCAAGAGGCAAAGCTATGGGCTTCAAAACAGGAGTACCAGTATCAAGTCACCTGGTTCCCTACAGCTGACAATGAGATAAAGCATGTCACAGGAAGTCTACTTTAAAATCTGACTACAAATTAAAAACCAAGCCTATTTCATTACTTAAGGGACAATGTTCTACGTACGCTGCCGCCATGCTGCTCCAGCTTCTGCAGGGCACTGGTGACCGGCTCTTTGAATTTCTTGTTCATTAGTCTTTTGGAGAGCTTTCAAAATAAGATTAGGGGGGAAAAATTAAAATTTGCCAAGGTCCCATGATTGACCAGCCCACTGTCACTGCATCGGCTCTGGGCCATCGTGGTCCTCGCCTGGGCTTCTGAGCCCATAAATCCCGTGAGAGGACACCTAGATTCAAACTGCTGACCTTCCGGCTATTGTTTACCAGGAACCGAGGAATGGAGGGGTTTCAGAGGCAGTAAACCTTCACTTTAGCAGCCAGATATGTTACACACTACACCACAGAGCTGCTTTTCCCAAACACGTTAAGCACTATTTATGTTATTTAGTGACCTGGGGTGCGATGCCGCAGTCCCTCATGAGCTGCACTGCTAACCCAAACGCCACAGCTTGCTGGAGTTTCAAACCCACCCGAAGCTCCGAAGAAAGACGCACAACCTCCGTTTTTATTTCCAGCCTAGAAACCCAATGGCGGAGTGAGTTCTGACTTGATAGGAGTGAGAATGAGAGACACACAATGAAATAAAATCAACTATCAATTACATCTTGTCAGTATAGTTTCACTTCTTCACCATAAACAGAAGTACAAGTTCAGCAACAGGCTAATAGGAATGACCACTTCATTGTGTGGTGTTTTTTAACAGCCCTGAAGCCTGCTCTGTCCTGTGCCAACCTTATTATCTCTGACACACCTGCCCTCATTACCCCAGTCACTGCATCATTCTATCATCGATGGTTTCCCTCTCTTTCTCGGTCCCTCCACTCTTCCAAGCATGATGTCCCGTCCCTCTCCAAGGATTGGTACCCCCTTGTATAAAATAGTAACGATGCATTATTTTAAATACTATCAACCCTATAAAATCTACATTACAGAAACAAAAGACAATTGTCTTTTAAAATAATCTATTTCCATTCTGTCACCTCTACCAGCATAACTCGAAGGTTATTCCAGAAGGTTATGACTAAAAATACATAGTTTTCTAAAATAAAACAGGGTGACAATGACTAGTTAGAGCCCTTATACGAATAATTCACTAATGTTGACTGGCTGGCTTAGAAACCACAGACCGTCGAACCCAAGGTATTTCCTGAGTGGGTCTCAACTGGAAAGGTAGAACGCAGACTGAATAGAGAGGATGCAAAAGGTGCTGCATGTGTGAATCTCAACAACAGAGGAGCATAGCATGATGCACATTATGGGAATCCAAATTTCATATTTAATATTTGTAATAAACAGAATGCTACTTCAATTACGAGGGAGGCTGCTATCAGCTGGAATTAATCCTGAAGCACGAAGGCAATCCTTAATCGTTTACAGGGGTTGTGCATTGCCCCTCCTGCCTGAGTCAAGCAGAAGGTTGTCAACAGAGAAAGCTCAGCTTCACCTGTATTGGGTTCTCTTGGTGATTTACTTCCTGGCAATTCTCAATAAAGACAGGAAAGCTGGACTCGGCAAGAGTTCCCTTCAGTGGTTCGAGAACCGTTTGTCTCCTGCTTTACGTCTGTTTTCTCCTACATTCCTGGTGTTCTGTCTTATTATTAATACTTAGATTAATACTTTGCCCCTGGTCTGCAACAGCACATAATCCCACACATCCTGGGAGAGGGTCCCACCCAATGTCTGCATTACCACACTGGGCAACATGAACTTCTCAGCCATTACATTTCTTGAGCACAGCTCCACTTTCTGGAAAAACAACTTGTTATGGCTTAAATTGTGCCCGCCGAGACATACAGTTAAGTCCTGGCCCCTGCACTGATGAGAACGTCATCTGGGGAACAGGAATTTGTCCTTTGGCCAGGTTATCCTGTAATATCCTTTGCATGTGCTGTATGAACTCCTACTGGAGCTGGGTGATCCTAACCCTAAACCCTTATGGAATGTCCTCTTACTAAACAGAAGAGGGCGCATGGGCAGAGCCAGTTCTCTGCAGGGGGATGCAGCATGTGAGGGTTTAGCTACAATACAAGAAGCAACTGGGGTAACAGAGGCTAAAGGGACAAGGGACAGTGTTTCCTTAGCGCCTTCTGAGACAGAGACCACAGCCCAGGAGATAATCTGAATTTGGACTGATAGCTTCCAGGACTGTGAAACCAAAAAGTCCTGTTCTTTAAATCCCCACTCTGTGGAACTTAGTGTGGCAGCAACTAAGACACAACTGAATCCCATGCAAATGAGTCAGTCATCAGATCTCTCCCAGGCCACTGTCACATGAAGTTATTATCTAATGGTCCTGTGGCCAGGCATGACAGGAACCCTGCAGGAGCACTTCACACCACTGGACAAGGAAGAGAGGGAGGTTCTTCAATCAGGCCCTCCAAGGTCAGGCAGGGTCAATGAGACTTCCAGGCAGAGAAATGCAGTTCTGAGAAGGACAGGCCTACCAGTGTCTGAGGGAAGAGCGAGAAAACATGTCCCTCCCTGTCCTGAGGCCTGCGTTCTTTAGAGCATGTCCTCTGACAGTAGGAGTTTACAGGAAGATCCCTGAACCACCAACTTCAGAATCACCTGTGCTATTTACTTAAAAGTTCCCGTGACCTTGACACAAGAACTAGATGACCACTCCTAAAAGGACTGGAGGAGAAGGTTCCAGATATGCACACGTGTGGACCAAATCACGAAAATATAAAAGTGGTCAAACTTTTCCAACAGGTACCGATGGAAAACTGAGACTGGCCCGCAGTGATCCTTGGAAACAGAAATAAAACTCACCCCCAAGGCGCAAGTTTCAGCCAAACAAAAGGCAGGTCTGTAAGGTGAACACCAGGAAGGCATTCACTCCTCAGGATGAGCTGTAAGAGCAAGGCAGCAGCATCTGCCCAGGGACACAGCTCAGAAGGCAGGAAGGGCTAGACTGAAGGGTGAAAGGAAACAAGACTCACAGGGAAGAAGTGGGGCGAGTGCAGTTACACTGTGGGCCTTGTGGTTAAAGTTATAAAACAAAATGAGTATGAAGGGCTGCATGAAAACTGATCTGCTCTGTAACCACTCAAATCACAAACAGAACAGAAACGCAGGTTTTTGGGCCTCCCCAGAGTAACGTAACAATGCCCTCAGGGTGGCAACCCACACTCGGCATGGACAGCAAAACCCTCAGTTGATGCACTCCCTCTCTAGAACGTGGGACCACTGGCCGAAGAGGAGTGGATGGCCGCCCCTTATGGTAACGTTTCAAAGGGTCTGACTTACCTGCCCATGATGGAAAGCAACTGTGCACATGCTCATCAGTTAGTTTTAAAATCCTTTTTCTGTAAGATAAACTCTTGAGGCACACACCTAGTGCAGAGGCTGGTAAAGCAGAGGCAATGGAAGGCAGGCTCTCAGGCTGAAGGAGGAGCAGGTGGGGGCTAGGGAGGTCCACCGAGCACCCCAGCCAAATCCCACGGTGAGGAGCTCACCCCAGCACCACCTCTTCCCAGGGCTTCCTCTCATCCGGGTAACGCTAGCCCCATCTGAAGGCCACTGAGGTGGTGAGGTCTTTCCCAAGTGTTGACAACCCAGGAAGGGCCACAGGCCCTGTGGCTCAGCCCTTGTCTTAGAAAAAGCAGAACTCTAGGCATGTGTGTGAAGGATCACAGATTAGTGCCCCAGGCTGTTGAAGGTTAAAAAGAAAACAGAAGTCTACACAGAATTCATCTCTCTTGACACCAGCAGCCAGGAAATTAAAAGATGTACTGCATGGGGAAAGTCTGCTGTTAGGGATCTCTCCAAAGTAATGAAGAGCAATGATGTCAGTCTGGAGACTAAGGTGCGCCTGATACAGGCCATGGTCTTTGCAATCACTTGCTATGCATCAGAGAGTTGGACAATGACTAGGGATTGCTGTGGTGTTGGAGTAGAATGCTGAATATACCATGGACCGCTAAGAGAACAAAAAGGTTCGTCCTGAAGAGGGTGAAGCCAAGCTGCCCCTGGAGGCAAGGAGTCTGAAGCTTCATTTGACATATTTTGGACATGTTGCCAGGTGGGATCAGTCCTTGGACAGGGACGTCAAGCTTGGGAGGGTGGAGGGACAGCGCAGGAGAGGAAGATCCTCGATGAGATGGATTGATTCAGTGACTGAAGTTATGGGGCAGGTGTATTGGAGACAATGAGGCTGGCAAAGAATAGAGCAGAGTTTAGGACTGTTGTACATAGGGTGGCTAGAAGCCACAGGCAACTCAATGGCATATAACAACAACAAATAACACCACCACATGGAATTCAACGGTAGTCTGTTCTTTTCTCACTACCGATATGACAAGAGGAGGGAGGCTGTTTAGGAGGCAAAAGTCTGTGCCACATTCGAGCCCTGAGAACAGTGATTCCTTTTCTCTCCACATCACTACCTCTTCGCCCATCTCGTCCCGAACCTCTTAGCAAATGTCCTTCCTACTTACAAAACTCATAACCATCAAGTCGATTCCAACTCACAGCAACTCGATGGGAGAGAATACAACTGTCCTCTGGGGATTCCAAGGCTGTAACCTTTAGAGAAGCAGGCTGCCACCACAGTAACCCACACAACAGCTGGTGGTGTTGAATCATGGCAGCGGGGCACATGGCCACCTGCCACCTGGGCTCCCCTCATTTCTTTATCCCTCCCCTCAAACACAACAAAACCAACACACCTCTACCAATCTCCACAAGGTCTGGATGTCTGTTTTCACTCAGCATTATAGTCTCAGTGTTTGGCAGAATACTCAGCGTAAAACGGGACAGCGTGCTAACACGTGGCATGTTTGAGGAAATGAAGACGCCTACAATGTGGTGGTCTCTTATACATGGTGGTGGTTGGGTACCGTCAAGTTGGAAATGACTCTTCAGCATGTGCTCAGAGGCAGTAAATCCCATGAGAGCTGACTGCCCATCTTTCTCCAGCAGAGCGGCTGGTGGATTCCAACCATGTGCCTCTGCACGGGCAGTGCAACACCATCAATAAGACACTAGAGCTTTCTATCATACACACTTGTTGTTGTTGTGTACTAGAGTCAGAACTGACCCACAGCTGACCTGCCAGGAAATTTTTAGAGGCAGTAAATTACACAGGAAATTGTCTATCTTTTCCCCATAAAATAATGGATCTGCACTATGTTCCTTTCTGTAGGCAGTGCAATTCCTTACCAAGAAGCCACCCAAGCTCCTTATTTTACACATTGTTGCTGTTGCATGTGCCATCAGAACCCTAATGGATTTTCAGAGGCAGTTAATCACATAGGCAGAGACTGCCCATTCTTCTCCCACGGAGCTGCTGGTGCATTCAAACCATGTGCCTTTTACAGCACACTGTTGTTACATGCTGTTGAGTCGCCTGTGACCCACAGTGACCCTGTGTACGACACCTCTGAAGCCTGCCCTGTCCTGAGCCAGTCTCACTGACTCCAACACACCTACCCCTGCCGCCCCAGTTACTGTATCAATCCGTCTCATCCATGGTCTTCCTCTCCTGCGCTGTCCCTCCACCATTCCAAGCATGATGTCATTTTTCAAGGACTGGTCCTTCCTCATCATGTGCCCAAAGTATGTGAGACAGAGCTTCAAAATCTTTGCCTACTAGTAGCAACTTGGCTTCATTCACCCTCTCTCCAGGACAGACCTATATGTTTTCTTGTCAGTCCGTGGTATGTTCAAGACTCTTCTCCAGCACTACAACTTGAAGGTATTGATTCTTCTTCTGTCATCTTTAGTCACTGTCCAGCTCTCTGATGCACAGCAAATAATTTTCAAAGACCATGGCCTGGATCAGATGCATCTTAGTCTCTAGACTGGCATCACTGCTTCTTGGTACTCTGGAGAGGTCCCTGACAGATTTTCCCAGTGTAATTCATCTTAGGATCTCCTGACTGCTGGTGCCAAGAGTGTTGATTGTAAGCAAGCTTTAACTGTTAACAACCACAGTCTCTTCTCTATCATGATGCTGCCAATTTGCACACTAGTAGATATTAGATGCCTTCAGAGATCAGAAGCCACAAGAGATGTTGTCCAAGAAATCTTGTAAAAGGTTACATTGCCCTAATCAGAGTTTAGAAGCAATTATCTACCCAGATCACCTTCCTCCTGCCCTAGACTTCCCACACGCCGGGCTTCCAGACTGAACTCTCACAACGTCATCTCCCACCCTGAATTTCAGGGGACTTCACCTCCCACCAGTCCTCACCTCAGCACAGCTGTCATGACTGATTCATCACCATTTCTTCCTACTACTTTCACTACGTGGTTTCAACGTGGAGTAAGAAACTGAAAACACAGCAGTGGGACATCTCAGAAAAAATTCAACAATGAAAAACCAAAAGAATTATGAACAAACTACATCTCAATTCTGCGCTGTAGGAAAGAAAAAAATGCCGGCCAGGAAACCCTAAAGCCGAACCCACCCCAGCTGCTGCTGAACTGCTTCTGACTCCATGACACCAGGAAACAGACGGAAGTGGCGTGTCAGGCGTCTAAGGCTGGATCCCGAGGGGAGCGCACCACCACGACCATCGTCACACAGCGGCAGGTGAGGTCAAACCCTAGGTCACCGACAGCGCCCCTCTCAATCTAGCGGTGTGTCTGGTGTAAGGGGGCCCTGGTGGTCTAATGGTCAGGAGTCAGGCTGCCAACCCACAGGCAGGAGGTTCATATCCACCGGCTGCCCTGTGGGAGGATGGGCGACCTCCTGTGTGATTACTACCTCTGAAAACCCACAGGCAGGTCAGCTCTGAGTCGGTCCCGATCAACAGCAGATAACATCATCAATGTGCTGAATAAAGGCTTACTCAGCTCCCAGAAAGGCTAAGCTCTTCCCCTAGCTCGTCTACGCCCTTAGAATGTCTTGACTCCTAAGAGTGCACTTTTTTACCTGGTAGGCAGTGGTCAAGGCACAGCCTATAGTTCCAACTAACAATATAATTCCCTGGCTGAGGGTGGCAGGTGGGGGTGGGGGAGTGGGCTACAACCTATCTCTCAGCTCCGTCTAAAAGGACCAGACACTAGAGTAAGCCATGTAAGTCATCATTCAATTCCTTACTTTTTATGACAACACTAAACTCTGCTCACGGAGTATATTCCAGTACCAAAAAAGAAAACATCATTCATTAATAAAACGTCTTCTAAGTGTGAGATCTAATTTCATAGTCTTAGATTATTTTAATGATTAACGTGAACTATCGAACTGTAATGAGCTAAGAAGAGTGCATGCCGACGTGAACAACTACGCCCTGGTCTGTTCAGTACTCACACTTGTAAGCAGATGTTTCAGATGGTCATTTAGAGAAGGACCGACAACACCACTTAACTGCATCAAAGCGTCAAGTCCCCTCCCAAACACTCCATCATCCGCATGGACCTGTGAGGTTGGTTGGTTCAGGCAGTGGGAGGCAGAAAGCAAAGGAGAAAAGGACGTAAGTTAGAAAAAGGGTAACAAATAACGAAAACCTGACTGAGAGCATTTACAATTACAACCATTCAAACGCAGAATTGTTTAAGCTAATGCTTCATGGGAACAAAACACCCAAGGAAACAAGAACAAATCTTCACCCGAACTGCCCTAACTAGCACATGTGGCGGCTAGACAGACAGAGTGAAAGTTCAGGACTTCTTTTAATAATTCACTATGTCTCTTTCTACCTTTAACACACTCTAATTCTGCAAGAATACACTCAGTGAAATCACAGGTAAAGGGCTCATTTCTAGATGACTTTGGGGACAATGACAGGGAAACTATTTCTGAATTAAAGCGCCCTTTCCTTTCCTTGCCCTTGCATCTTGAACTTGTGAAACAGAGAGGAAAGGAAAGGAGGACATACCAGGGCCGCCTTGAGCACAGGGATCAGTCTCGGGAGCAGCGGCACGGCTTTCTCAGGAGCATCGTGGACCAAAAGCAACTCTCGAAAACCCTCCTTCGACACAAAGGTGTAGGGGTGCTTGGTCTCCCTCAGACCCTGGCAAAGACAGCATCATTCACCTCCTGTTGTGTTATGATCACACACACACACGCGCGCGCGCACACACACACACACACACACACACACACACACACACGGAATTCTCGGCAGTCTAAGAGAAAACCCAAGTTTATTCCTATTCCTGTTTTCTAACCATGCTTTCATTTCAGTGATTACAATATCAATTACAAGGAGACCTTGTGGAAGAAAGGTTATATATGAGAGAAAAAAGATCTGAAACCCATGGACCGCCAGAAAACCAAATGGCTAGGTCTAGGTAAATGTGCGGCCGGAGAGCTTCTCGGAGACAAGTATGGCAAAACTTCGTCTCACATATCTTGGGCATGATGTTAGGATGGGGCTATTCCTTTAAAAAGGACATCAGCTTAGAGAGGTGGAGGGTCAGCGAAAGACAGAAGACCCTCAGTGGCCATGGACTGACACAGTGACTGCAGCAATGGGCTTCTGTGTGTCAGAGATGATGAGGGCGGCACGGGACAGGACCGGGTTCAGACCCGTTCACGGGATCACCGAGTCGTACTCAACTTGACAGCACTTAACAACAGCAACCACAGGAAAGACGGGGTGGAAAAGAAGTAAAAATAAAATAATATAAACAAAAGAAAGAACGAAAAAAGGGAGCGGAGGTGGAAGAAAGAAGATGGGAAGCTGGAGGTTATGGAAAAAAGATGTAAATGCAGAGAACAATGACAACAAAAAAGATGACGGGGAAGAAATCATACATACCTCAAACATGAAAGTGCATCAGATTAACCTAAAATATGTGTATTTAAGCACTGCTTCACTTTATGAATGTTTAACTGTTGAACCTTCTAGGTTTACAGTGGTTTTAAATCTTGTTAAGTTTCTAAAATACCTCCTATGCTCCTCTTTAAGTTTTTAAACATTGTGCCAACTAATTTTCAGTCATATTGTATTATTTTCAATTGCTTATTTTATTTGTATTTAAATATGTTCTTTTATAAAATGAAGAAGGCAAAGATTTTACTATGTGTAAAAGAACCTTAAGATTTTAAATGTAATTTTTAATACTGGAATTTGAAATTGAAAAAAGAACACTTGTTCATCATTACTCATTATGTTTTTCATTCTAAAGGCATCAGAAAGAATAACCAACTGTTCTGAGTGATTACCAGGGAGCTCTGATGGCTTAGTGGTAAGTAGATGCATTGCTAACCCAAAGGCATGTGGTTTGAATCTTCCAGTCATTCTGTGAAAGATGGACCGTCTCCTCCCATGCAACTGACAGACTCTGAAAACCCACTGGAGGGTCTACTGATTCAGTTCCAACTCAGTGGTCCACAATACAAACTGCACATCTCCTGGCCTGGATGCCGCAGTGCTGGGAACTACACGTCTCCTGGCCTGGATGCTACAGTGCTAAAAACTGCACGTCTCCTGGCCTGGATGCCACAGTAGTAATAATTTTACGTCTCCTGGCCTGGAA
>NW_006399785.1:3379311-3384314 GCF_000299155.1 Elephantulus edwardii
CTGGCCTGGATGCCACAGTAGTAATAATTTTACGTCTCCTGGCCTGGAAGCCGCAGTGCTGGGAACTGCATGTCTCCTCACCTGGATGTTGCAGCGCTGGGAACTGCACATCTCCTCGCCTGGATGCCGCAGTACTAATAATTTTACGTCTCCTGGCCTGTAAGCCGCAGTGCTGGGAACTGCACGTCTCCTGGCCTGGATGGCCCAGTGCTGATAACTGCATCATGTGTGCACCTGCACCACCTCACAGCAGAGTTCTCATTTTTACAAGAATCCCAACCCCATCCTTTCAGAGATGAGCACTCAAGTTGAAGGGAATGTGGAATTCCCTCGTTTCTCCTGCCACTATGTCTCCAGGATGAAATGAACAGAGGATAGGCTATATGGGTGCCAAGTTAGAAAGATAACCATGAGAGCTTAGGCAAAGCTACATGTGACAGTGACAATCATGTGTTCCAAGGCTTACACTTTACAGCCGTCACTGAGCTGGAACCGCTCATACTGACCATCCAGAAAGCGCTCAGAGGCTGCAATGCCGGTAAGAGGACTGCCCACCTGAGGGGCAGTCAATGGATCCCAACTAGCTGCCTTTACACTAGCAGCGTAGCTTCTTAGCACTAGACCACTGGGGTCCCAAGCTTAAGACTCTAAAAAACAAAGCACTGCTCCTATCCCAGAATTAGCTGGGGTATGTTTTCAAAGATATCACTACAGTTTAAATGAGAATAAAATGTGGCTAAAAAGTTTAAATTTTATAAATAATGAATGAGGTATCAAAACATTCTTTATCTTTAATATAAAGCTTAAAAGATTTTAATCAGAATTCTCAAAATAAGTTTCCCACTGTTACAGTTTGAATTATATCCTCCCTGTATGTGCTAGACTTTCCCAGTGCTGCAGTGTCTCCTGATATACTGACTGCTAGTGTTAGTCCAGGGTGTTAACTGTGGATCCAAGTAAGATGAAGTTGCTGACAGTTTCAATCTTTTCTCCACCCATCAGGATGATGCTTATTGGTCCAACTGTAAGAATCTTTGTTTTCTGATACTGAAATGCAAGCCACCGTGAAGGCTGCATTCCTTCATCTTCTGCAACAAAGTGCTTCAAGGCCTCCTCACTTTCAGCAAGCTGAGAAAGCAAGTCTGCAGTTAGGAACCTCTCCAAGTTACTAAGGAGTAATGATGTCAGTTTGAGGACTAAGGTGCTTCTGATTCAGGCCATGGTATGTATCTGAGAGCTGGACAAAGAATAAGGATGAAAAAAGAACTGATGCCTTTACTGTGGTGTTGGAGAAGCGCACGCAACATCCCATGAACTGCCATAAGAACAAACAAGTATGTCTTGGAAAGGGTGCAGCCAGAGTGCTCTTTGGAGGCAAAGATGATGAGGCTTCAGCTCACATACTTCGGGCATGTTGCTAAGAAAAGCTATTCCTTACAAAGGGACATGATTCTTGGAATGGTAGAGGGCTGGTGAAGGAGAGAAAGGCTCTTGACCAGGTGGATTGACACGGTGATTTCCGCAATGGGCTCTCGTGTGTCAGGAAGTGTGAGGATGGCACAGAATAGAATGATGTTCAGATCTGTCGCACAGTGTCACTATGAGTCACACTTGACTCAACAGCATCTAACAACAACAACAACAACAAATGTGTTGCAAATCCTAACGTCCATGCCTGTGGCTATAATCTCACCCGGGAAATGACTGTCTTTGTTCTGTAAACAAGGCAGAATTAGTGTTCAGTGTGTAGAGGGTAAAATGAGTCCTCTTTTGAAGTTAAAAAGAGATGAAACAAGAAAGTAGAAAATGAGATACTATAAAAATGCCAAAACAACTCTGCCGGTAACCAGAAACAAAAATTAAAGAGGCATGGGCATTTCTCTGGAGCCCAAAGACAGAAGGGCTTCTAGAACCAGCGTTCTGAATTCGAGTCGCAGACTCCTAAATTATTAGGAAATAAATGTGTTCCTTTAAGATACACTTGCTTGTATTTCTCTCACAGCAGCATTCAAAACCATCCACAAACTGTAATACCTAATTATTCCTACACAGTAAGTTATAAATTAAGAAAAGCCAATTCCTAAAACAGTAATTCTTGAGGTTTGGTAGTAACTGTTATATTCACTTGAGATAAAATGGCTAACAGGGGATGCGACGCTTCACTATAATGAATCAATCTCTCTTATTTTGTATTCGTAAGTACAATCATTTGCTTTTTCCCTGCTCTGTGATGTTCTCAACTGTTTAATAGGAAAGGTTAATGCTCTTAAAGAAAAAACATCCAAGCCCTTTCATTTTCAATGTATATTTTCAGTTCACTTTACTGGATGAGTTCTGGTGGCCGAGTAGGGAAGGTTTTGTGCTGCCAACCCGAAGAAAGAAGGTTCAAATCCACCAGCTGCTCCAAGGAAGACAGATGGGCACTATCCTGTGAGATTTACAATCTCTGAGAATGCACCACAGTCCCAAATCGAAAGCAGTGAATGAGCGAATATACACATGGTATTACCTATTGAGATTAATACTATCGATTTGGAGTGTACGGATTTGTTTCTTACAATGAGAACAACAGAAAGCA
This sequence comes from Elephantulus edwardii, assembly GCF_000299155.1. Lineage (NCBI taxonomy): Eukaryota > Metazoa > Chordata > Mammalia > Macroscelidea > Macroscelididae > Elephantulus > Elephantulus edwardii. The sequence goes on from NW_006399785.1 coordinate 3,381,890, forward strand.
TCACTCTCAACGTAAAGGTCCAATGGTTAATTCATCTTTCAGTCTAATTTTAATTATAGGAATAAAATGAACAGAAGAGCTGCCTAGTCACTTGACGCTGCCCTTCCTCTAACTAAGCCCTCCAGTCACTGCCCTTCCGCTAACAACACAAGCGCCCCAGGTTCCTACTGCCCCATCATTCTAGTTGTCACTCAAGCTGGAATCAACTCATAGCTGATTCACCAGCAGGTTTTTTCCTTATTTTTTTAAATTGTGATTTGAACAAAAGTTTACAGAAAACTTGGATTCTCATTCATTGTTTCAAATTTTCCTCCCTCCCCCTTCCTCCAGTTTGTATTCTTCATTTTCTTTTTAAATATTCATTCATTGTTGCACAATTTCCTTCCCCCACCCTTCCCAGAGTCCACTTTGCAACGCGCCTCTTATTCTGGAGAGTCATACAAATAATACCTAATCATATATTCACTCTTCTTATTTTTTTTTCCTAACATTATGGGTTTTGTGTTCTTTTTAATATTTTCATTGTGTGATTTTAACCTTAAGTTTACGGAAAAGTTGGATTTTCATTCATTGATTATTTCACATTTTCTTCCTTCCTGCTCAGTTCAGTTCTTTGTTGTGGTTTTTTTTTTTTTTTATATTCATTCACTGTTTCACCATTTCTTCCCTCCTCCTGTCCACTTTGCAATATACCTCTTATTCTGGACTATAAATAATGTCACTTATATAATGCCTACTCATATTTTCCTTTTAAAGTCCCAATGCAGTGTTCATTATCCATCCCCCTTTCCTACATCGTCAGTCCTGATTTATAACAGTGAGGTTATGCAGTTATTTTTCCTTTTCTGACTGAGATATTTCACTCAGTATAATGTCCTCCAGGGTCACCCATGTTGTGTAATGTTTTATGAGTTCCTTGCTTTTCAGTGCTGTGTGGTATATTCCATTGTGTGAATATACCATAATCGTCTTTCTATCCATTCCTTTGTTGATGGGAAACTGGGCTGTTTCTATCTCTTTGCTATTGTAAATAACTAAGCAATAAACAAGGGTGCTCATCTACCTGTTTGGATAGTGGCTCTGGTGGGTCAAATGGTGTATCTATTTCCAGCTTTTTGAGAAAGTGCCAGACTATCTTCCATAGTGGTTGCACCTTTTTACACCCCCGCCAGTGAATAAGGGTTCCAATCTTTGCACAACCTTTGCCAGCCTTTCTCATTTGCTGGTTGAACTCTGCTACTGTTGCTGGAGTGAGATGGTATCTCATAGTTGTTTTGATTTGCATCTATCTGGTAACTAGGGATTTGAACATTTCTTCAAGTGTTTGTTTGCCACACGAACGTCTTCTTTGGTGAAGCGTCTTTTCTTATCCAGTGCTCACTTTGTGACTGAGTTCTTTACCTTTTTCCTGTTGAGGTGCTGGAGTATTCTATAAATTTTAGATATGAGTCCCTTGTCAGACATTGCCAAGTATTTTTTCCCAGTCTGTTTCCTTCTTACCCTGCTGAAAAAGTTTTTTGATGTGCACAGGGATCTGATTCTTAGACGGGCCCATTGCCGGTAGTAGGTTTTTCATGATACTTGAAGACTGTTCATATTGTGGATTAGGGCTTCTAGATTCCTTCCAAGCTTTTCTCTGATGAAGTTTATAGTCTTTGGTTTTACTCCTAGGTCCCTGATCCACCTTGAATTGGTTTTTGCGTATGGTGTGAGGTGTGGGTCTTGCTTGAGTTTTATACAGATGTTTTCCAATTAGAGTCTGCCTTTTCCCGCCACTTAACTGATTTCTTTTCCTTTTCAAAAATTAGTTGACCATAGGTAGATGACCATAGGGTTCTCAATCCTATTCCATTAATCTATATGTCTGACACTATACGAGTACCATGCTGTCTTGACCACCACAGCTGCGTAGTAGGACTTGAAATCAGGGACTGAGATGCCTCCAATCTTGTTTCTCTTTTTCAGGAATGCATTACTTATTTGAAGTCTCTTTTCATTGCAGGTAAACTTAGAAATTGCCTTTTCCATCTTGTTGAAGAATGGAATTGGTATCTGTATGGGGATTGCACTGAACTTGTAGAAAGCCTTTGGTAAAATTGGCATTTTCACGATACTGAGTTTTTTCTTACCCAAGAGCATGGTATATTCTTCCATTTCTCCAGGTCTCTTTTTGTTTCTTATAGTAATGTTCTGTAATTTTCTTTGTATAGATCTTTTTTGTCTCTGTTGTTGTTGTTATGCGCCATCAAGTCGCTTGCGACTCATAGCAACCCTATGTACAACAGCCCTAAACTCTGCTCTGTCCTGTGCCAATCGTACTGTCGCCGACACTCCCATCCCTATTATCCCAGTCACTGAATCAATCCACCTCATAGAGGGCCTTCCCCTCCTGCGCCGTCCCTCCACCCTCCCAAGCATGATGTCC
>NW_006399785.1:3384414-3400967 GCF_000299155.1 Elephantulus edwardii
GGCTGCAGTCCTTGACCCTCTGCAGCAAGCGCTTCAGGTCCTCCTCACTTTCCGCAAGCAGGGTTGTGTCATCTGCATATCGCAGATTGTTGATAGATTTTCCACCAATCTTGACCCCATGTTCCTCCTTATAGAGCCCAGCCTCCCGGATAATCTGCTCTGCATACAGGTTGAAAAGGTATGGAGACAGGAAACACCCCTGGTGTACGCCCTTCCCAATTTTGAACCAGGGTAAACAACATAACATGGGATAAAATACAGACCCATAATAGGAAATTATATAACCTCCAGTAATAGCAATCACAGCAAATGAGAATGCTCTGCAAGAAAATAAGCTACTTAAAAACAGGCTTTTCTCATCCCCTAACATATCAAAATATACAGGTTCGTTCTAGAGAGGGGAAACCAAAGCTGCTCCTTAGAACCAAGGATTCTGAGGCTTTGACTGACACATATCGGGCCTATGGAAAGGTGAGAACGGTCCCTGGATAGAGACATCTTGCTTGGAAGGGTGGAGGGACAGAGAAAGAGAGGAAGGCCTTTAATGAGATCGATTGATTGATTCAGTGACTAGGGTAATGTGCGGAGGTGTTCCAGGGACAATAAGGTTGGCACAGGATAGAGCAAGTTTAAGGACTATCTCTATGGCACATAACAACTATTAGGCATTTCATGAAAACTTCTGCTAATACTCTGGAAAGAGATTAGATTTTGGACGGGCAACATTTAGCATATGCTCAAATCTTCAACCACCTAGAGGTATATAATTCAATGACTCTTGTTATGCAAATGGCACAAACTTGCTTTGAGAAACTGACAATTTGGAGCACTTAAAATGCATTTCAGAAGCAGAACATCAAAGACTGCTGTATGGACTGCACCTCAACATCAAGAAAACAAACATCCCCACAATGGTCCAAAAAAGTAGTATCATGGAATCAAGGCTGAAGGGGTCAACTGATTTCATTTTCTCTGACTAAACAATCTACATCCATGGAAGGAGCAGTCAAAAATTCAAAAGATACACTGCAATGGGCAAATCAGCAGTCAGGGACCTCTTTAAAGGGCTAAAGAGCAAGGATGTCAGTTTAAAGACTAAGGCCCAGCACTAATCTACACACACACACACACACACAGAGAGAGAGACACTACGGTGTGCTGATCCAAACAGTGGTATTATCAGCTTCTTCATATGCAAGTAAAAGACAATGAATAAGAAATTATGCTTTAGATTGAATTTTGGTAAACAGTACTGAATACAGCATAGACTGCCAAGAGAACAAACTAATCTGAGTGGGGAGAGGCACAGCCAGAGTGTTGCACAGAAGCAAATACTGCAAGATTTTGTCAGATATCCTTGGGATATGTTGTCTGGAGGAAAGTCAGTGAAAGCCAGGAAGGCCCTCCATGAGTTGAACTGACACAGTGGCTGCAACCATGACCTTGGCACAACAGAGCTTGTGAGGATGATACAGGCTCTGGCAGGGTTCCGTTCTATCATACAGAGGGTAGCTAGAAGGGTTTATTAGGCTGCTAGGCATGGCTAGGCTAAATGTGATGGCTCCTTCTTCCAACTACTTCCCTCCATTCCTCATCCCTCTGCTCCCTGGAGATGGTGGTGCTCTGGGCCTCCTGACACCCTGAATCTGGGTGCTGCCATTCAGTGTGATGTGTTTGCTACAGATGGTCAAGGACCTTAGTCTCCAATATGGATTGCACTTCAGCATTAAGAAACAAAGGATTCTCACCACTGGGCCAACTGGCATAGATAGATAGAGGGAACTCAGATTCACAATCAATAATCTTGGCACCAGCAGTAAAGATATCAAAAGACAACTGACATTAGTAAAATTTGCCTTCAGGAACCTCTCCAGAGTGTTAAAAAGTAACAAAATCAGTCTAGAGACTAAGGTGTGCCTGCCACAGGCCATAGTCGTCTCAGTTGCTTCCTGTGCATTTCAGAGCTGCGCAATGACCAAGAATGAAGGAAGAACTGATACCTTCGAGTTGTGGTGCTGGAGAAAAGTACTGAACATACACCATGGGCCAACAAGAGAACAAACAGGTCTGTCCTGGAAAGGGTGAAACCAAGTTGCTCCTTGGAGGCTAGGATTATAAAGCTCCATCTTATATATGTTAGCCTTTTTTTCAGGAGGGTCCAGTCCTTGGAGAAGCACAGCAAGCTTGGAAGGGTGGAGGGTCAGTGCAGGAGAGGAAGACCCTGGATCAGACCTATTCACACAGTGACTGAGGCAATGGGCCCAGGAAGTCAGAGATGGTGAGGATGGCTCAGGATAAGGCAGGGTTCAGAGCTATTGTATAAAGGGTTACGATGAGTCGTAGCTGACTCGATGGCACATTATAACAATAATACTGTATAGGGATTCAAATCATAGATGCACGGTGCCACCAGAGCTCCTGAAAGGCCTGTTACCGAGGAATAAATGTAATATAGCAATGAATCTGCACAAAATGTAAATACATGCTAAGTAGTCAGCAAATGTTGACACCCCCCCTCCTCTCTCACAATTTCCTCCTTTCTGATATTAGTAGGATGGTTCTAGTTTACATGACATGAATTCTGTTATTTTTGGTGTTGTGTGCCATCAAGTGGAAAATGACTTCTAACAGATCCTAAAAGTAAATCACAAGCAGGTCTTGAACACACCAAAGACTACCAAGGAAACAAATAGGTCTGTCTTTGGGTGATCTGTTCTGCAGAGAGTCTGAAAAGGTATGGAGACAGAACACATGCCTGCTACACCCTTCCCGATTTTAAATGACACAGTGTCTCCTTGCTCTGTTCTGACGACCGCCTCCTCGTCCAAATAAAAGTTTCACATAAGCACAATCTAGTGTCCTGGGATTCCCATTCTTCTCAGAGTCAGCCACAGTTTGCTGTGATCCACACAGTCAAATGCCTCTGCATAGTCAATGAAACACAGATAGACATTCCTCTGGTATTCTGTGCTTTCAGCTAAAATCCATCTAACATCAGCTACAATATCCCTAGTACCACGACCCCTTCTAAACCCAGCCTGGACTTCTGGTAGCTCTCTGGTGATGTACTGTTTCAGTCATTTTTGGATAATCTTCAGTAAAATCTTGCTTGCATGTGAAATCAGTGAGACTGTTCTATAGTTTCCACACTCTGTTGGGTCACCTTTCTTTGTGTCTCTAGTTAGATTTACTTTCAAGTATGTAACTTTGTAATTTTGTGATTCGCTATTGTGTCCGGTCTACAAGTTTTCAGAGGAATTAAACTGTTCCTGTGGGGCAGATGATAGATTTGAGCCACCCGTCATCATGGAAGAGTAGCTTCTCCCCAACAGGCCACCAGAGCTTCCTTTAAACTTATTTCCAGATAAACCAAAACCCAATCTCACTACCACTGATTTGATTCCAACTTACATTGTGTTGTTGCTGCTCTGCGCCATCAGGTTGACTGCGCCTCACAGTAACTTTGAAAGGCAGTTAAGGACTACCCCACAGGGGTCCCAAGGATGAGATTTGTGGAAAAAACGGCTACCACTTTCTCTCTCAAATGGCTACGAGGTTCAAAGGGCTAACATTTGGTTAGGAACAAGTGCTTCCGACAATGCCATAACTAGAGTTCCTTTTACACCCAATACAAATATGAAATTATATAAAGAAACCTCAAATTATTGCTTTTAAAAATTACTTTCACGATATTGTCCTGAAAATATACAACTGTCTCCAAACCAACTGAAAGCAGTTCTATACAAATCATTTTTTACCAATCCTGGCCTAAAATAATTTCATGTTTACAAAGCCAATTGTCAAGCTCCAAATTTAAATATATTGATTATAGTTAATTCTTGTTGTTAGGTGCCACAGAGTCAAGCACAACCTGTAGCAATGTTATGAACAATAGATCCAAACCCTGTCCTGTCTGCGCCATCCTCACACTTTCTGACACACTAGAGCCCACTGCAGCAGTCATCATGTCAATCCACTTGGTTGAGGGTCTTCTTCTCCTTCACCAACCTTCTGCCTTTCCAAGTATCAAATTCCTCTCCAAGCAATGAAGAGCTGCTCCTAGCAACATGCCCGAAGCATGTGAGGCAAATCACTATCATTCTTGTCTCCAAAGAGCACTCTGGCTGCACCCTCTCCCAAGATATATTTTTTTTTTGTTCTCTTGGTCACCCATGGGATGCTCAGTGCTCTAACAACACAGAACAAAGGCATCAATTCTTCTATCATGCTTATTCATCGTCCAGCTCTAGATGCAGACAAGGAACTCATGCAATATTATTCAAAATGGTTGACTCTGGAGAACATTATGCTGAGTGAAATATCCCAGTCACAAAAGGACAAATATTACATGATGCCACTGTTGTAGAATGGGACTGTCCTTGGGGTTGGGGAGAGACTGAGTAAGATGGGTTCAATAATGTATACTGCACTGAAACAGAGGAGGGAGAGAACCGTTTAAAAGAGAGATGTAACTGGGTATTTCTGTCATCACAGGAGACTAGAGCGAGGGCTGCATGGTGGAGGGGACCTGGGGGAGGGTTTGTAAAACAATGAAAGAATCTTTTCTTTTACTTTTCCATAATTTTTGGACTCATGTACTTATAACTTGTTAGTCAAATTTGTGTCTTCTAGGTTGCAACACCCCCATGATACATCTTCAAGGATATGTACATGTACAGCCAAGCACAATCAATAAGAGTGCATCTGAATTCCAAAATCAATCTTCATAATAGTCTATGTGTTTCCTACTGCCAAAGGGGCCCTTTAGAGTAGTGAGAGAAGATCTTCACCCTGAAACCCACAGCGTCCCTTTTCAGCAGGAAGTAGCTAAGAGAATACGCCGTCCCCTTTTCCTTATGACTCAGGGTGAAGTCTCTCTCAGGGAGGAGTGATAGGGAATGGCAAAGGATACACTGACAAAGAAGATTAATCAGAACTGGCTTTGACAAGCATTGTGGCATTTGGACAAGAACAAACTGGGAGGAGGGTAGAGAGAATAGTGCAACAATGAATGAGTGGAAGCCCAAAATCTCTGTAAATGTTTATGAAAATTAATAAAATATAATTATAGAAAAAAAAAAAGAAAAAAAAAAGACCATGGTCTGAATCAGATGCACCTTAGTCCTCAACCTACTCATTACTTCCCAGTAATTGGAAAAGGGCCCTAACTGTAGAATTCCCCAGTACAATGCATCTCCTGATTTCCTGACTCTAATCCTGAGATTGGGTAAAAAGAGAGCACTATTTTGTTTGTTTGTTTGTTTCTCTTTTCAAAACTACAGAATTATTTGTTTCAGAGTTACAAGACAGTTCTTAGAGCAATTTGTAAAGTTCCCCGTTGCTCATAAATATTCGGAAAAGATGGAATAGTTACCTCAGCTAAAGTAATAAGCAGAGGATCGAATGGGAGATTTTCAGGAGGACATTCCCATTGTAACCTGTGTCTTACAGAACCATGCACCAACCTAAAACAGAAAAAGGACTGAGTGCGTCAAGGGAAATACAACTGCAAATTAAACAGTGATTTATCTAATTTTATACATATTGTTTACAAGACACAACTGTATTTTGAACTATTGTGTTGTATGTCAGAGTACTAGGATTGCAACGCTCTACCGGGTTTCTGACGCTGTAAATCTTTAGAGTACTCATTCGGCAGGGGGACTGGAACCCCCACCCTTCCATTAGCAAACTGACAAGTCATCGTGGCTGCACATGATGTGTTAAAGTCATCTGTAAAAGCAACATGTCTAATTCTACAGAATCCTACTGTCTCAGCAATACTGTTTGGTGAGAAAACCCAACAAAGCTCCATTGGTTAGGCCTACAGATTTAATGCTCCAGCGTTTTATGCGTGAATTTTAATGCCAGGGTAATTCATCCATAGTTTTAGGCTCTATAACCTACACCTCTAGCATCAATGACAAGAAGGCAGGGGAGAGTTCATCTTTTCTAGAGAGATAAGAAATGAAGCCAGAAAAGTGGAAAGGCCCGGAAAGGGGAAGGGGTACTGAAAGTAGCCCTGGAATTTGATAAATGCTGCTCCCTTCTGAGAACAGCCTTTAATTGGCTGCCAGCAATAACTAATGAAGTACAGCTATCTAAAGTGTAGATGTGATGAGTTCTGAAATCTGTATTGTCAATATAGTGACATCTATCATCTATCATCTTCAATCATTTTTCATAGCCCCTTGTGATGGTCTTCCTGACTTCTTTCTTTAGCACTGTTAGCTTTATAGCAAGAGGCCTCAGAAGCATAGGTTCTGCTACTGTACCAAAAAGAAACTGCTGAAAGCCTTCCAAGAAGGCTTCAATTGGGAATCCGAACATGGAAGTCATAATAACCAACTGGAAAATGCTTTTAAAACTTATTTTTATTGCAATTCTCTAGATGTCAAAATTTCACTGAAACAAACAAACATATTGTAATGATTCACAATTACAGCAGAATTATCACTTAGAAAAGGCAAAACTAAATGCACTTTAATGCTTCTCTGTAGTAACGTCTTAAACTGGAATCACACTACTAAAAACTTAAGTGTTTTCTTTAAAATAATTCTGATTTCTGCCCAAAGAAGTGGTAAGAATTACAGCCAAAAGAAAGCAAGAAGAGCTACACAGGCTCATAAAGAAAAAGAAACAATTCCACCATGTTGCCAATTTTCAAACTTATAAATTCAACAGGAATACGTATTTACAATTTCAGGAACCCAGAGCTGGCTACCACTGGCTATCTGTCGGTCTGCTGTAGACTTCTAGGTGATGACACTTTGGTAGAACAGCTTTCTTCAACAATGTCCAGAGAGCTGTGCCAACCCAAGTGTGAATAAGCCACGGCTATTTCAACCTCGCTACTGAATTAAACTTTCCACATCTATAAAGTGAATAATGTCTGGATTTTACTCAATTATTCTGAATAATGTAATTAATTATAACATGTGTTGATTTTACCTGCAAGGAATACCTCCCTTAGAGTAAATAGCGGCAAATGCAGATGGGGCTCGTGGCTGATCCTCAAACTGAAATTGAGAAAGACAAAAATGCAGTCATTATGACCAGCACCTCCGCATACCAATACTGTGTCGGTTTTATTCCTGCTCAGGTCAGAGGGAAATACCCTGTCAACTTCCAAGTAATGATGCTCATATCAAGACTAGTTTTCATTCAGCAAAGGGACTGAAAGTCAAAAACAGTCCTCCCAGCACTAGTAGAACCAAGCACCCATTGTGAAGTAACTCCCTCCGCTAAACTTGTGACCGAGGAACTCAAGGGAACCATTAAGTGATATATTTTCCCACTTTATCCTCATTGTGATCTTTCTGTTAGGGAAGAGATGGGAAGTCAAGGAAAGCCTCTTTGTTTTCAGGCAGTAACCCATTCCTGCTATCAGTGTCCTCCAGCCAAATATGGATGGTACAGACAGTCAGAGACTCTATTTCAACAAACACTTAAACATGCCTGGTTGCTGTGTCTGATTAGGTTGTGGAACGTTAAACTTTGCTTCTGCTATATTAAATATCAAAAACCTGTAAGTATTGCATTGCCAACCCACAGGTACACAGTTCGACGCCGCCAGCTATTCCACAGGAGAATCTTTAGAAAAATTTCCTCCTATGTAATTATATGCTTCTAAAAATTTGCTGCAAGGTCAGCTGTGGGTAGATTCTGACTAGAGAATACACACCAACATTCTGAACATAATCAAATGAAGCACAGTTGTCTAAATTCTAAAACATGAATTTATCAGACCATTTTAAAGATGAAATTAAGACTTCTAAAAAAAAATAATAAAACCAAATATTTTGTTGTTGTTGGTATGTGCTATTGAGTCGCCCAAAACTCATAGTGACCCTATGTACAAAAGCCCTAAACCTTGTTCTATTCTGTGCCAATCTTACTGTCTCTGACACACCCGCCCCCATTATCCCAGTCACTGAATCAATTCATCTCATCAAGGGTCTTCCTCTCCTGTGCTGTCTCTCCACCCTCCCAAGCAGGTCTTTCCAAGGACTGGTCCTTCCTTGCAACATGTCCAAAGTATGTAAGATGGAGCTTCAGAATCCTTGCCTCCAAGGAGCAGCCTGGTCTCACTCTCTCTAGGCTGAACAAGTTTGTTCTCCTAGTAGTCCATGGTATATTCAATACTCCAGCACCACAGATCAAAGGCCTCAACTCTCCTTCTATCATCCGTAGTCACTGTCCAGCTTTCTGATGCATACCAAGTGACTGCAAAGACTATGGCCTGGATCAGGCACACCTTAGTCTCCAGACTAACATCATAGCTCCTCAGTAATCTGGAGGTCTCTGACAGCCAACTTTCCTAATACAATTAGTCTTTTAATTTCCTGGTTGCTGTTACCAAGAGTATTGATTGTGGAGGCAAGCAAACTAAAGCTATGAACAATTTCAATCTCTTCACCATCTATCATCATGCTGCCCATCGGCCCAGTGGTGAGAATCTTTGTTTTAATGTTGAGCTTCAATCCATATTGAAGGCTGTAGTCCTTGACCTTCTACAGCAAGTACTTAAGGTCCTCCTCAGTTTCAGCAAGCAGGGTTTTGTCATCTACATAACTCAGATTGTTGATGAGTCTACCTCCAATCCTGATCCAATACTTTTCCTCATAGAGCCCAGCCTTCCAGCTAGATGATTTGTTTTGCATATAGATTGAAAAGGTAAGGGGATAGGACACATCCCTGGCGTACACCCTTCCTGATTTTGAACCATGTAGTTTCCTTGCTCTGTTCTGATGACTGCCTCCAGGTCCAAGTATAGGCTTTGCATAAGCACAATCAAGTGTTCTGGGATTCCCATTCTCCTCAGCCACAGTCTGTTGTTATCCACACAGTCAAATGCCTTCGTAAAGTCAATGAAACACAGATAGACATTGCTCTGGTGCTCACTGCTTTCAGCCAAGATCCATCTAATATTAGCTATAATATCACTAGTACCATGACCTCTTCTAAACCCAGCCTGCAATTCAGGGAGTTCTCTGCTGAAGCCCTATTCAGTCATTTCTGGATAATTTTCAGCAGAATCTTACTTGCATGTATTATTAGCGATATTGTTCAATAATTTCTGCATTCTGTCAGGCCACCTTTCTTTGGAATAGACACAAATATAGATCTATACCAGTCAGTTAGCCTCCAGATTTCCTGGCACAACATGGTGAGCAAACCCAGGGCAGTGTCTGTTTGTTGAAATATGTCAATTGGTATCCCGTCAATTCCTGGGACCTTATTTTTTGCCAATTCTTTCAGTATAGCTTGAACTTCTTTCTTCATCACCACAGGTTCCTGCTCATACATTGTTTCATTAAATTCTTCTGTGTCCACCAATTCCTTTTGGTACAATGACTCTGTATACTCTTTTCATCTTTTTTAAATGCTTCCTGGATCATTTAATATTCTGCCCAAAGCATCTTTAAGTATTGCACCTTGAGGCTTGAATTTGTTCTTCAGTTCCTTGAGCTAAAGAAATGCTAAGTGAGTTCAGACCTTTGATTTTCTGACTCAAACTCTTTGTACATTTCATTGTAATATTTTACTTTGTCTTCCCATGCTGCCCTTTGAAATCTTCTTTTCAATTCCTTAATATCTTGATTTCTTCCCTGTGCTTTGGCTTCTCGGTGCTCTAGTGAAATATTCAGAGTCTCTTCTGACATCTATCTTGGTCTTTTCTTCCTCCTGTCTTTGTAATGAGCTTTTGCACTCTTCCTGGATGATATTCTTGATATCCTCCCACAGCTCATTTGGTCTTCACTTATTAGTGTCCCTAGCCTCAAACCTGTTCCTGAGATGGTTTTGAAATTCAGGTGGGATAGACTCAAGGTCATATTTTGGTTCCTGTGGATTTAATTTTCCTTAGCTTCAGCTTGAACTTGCATATAAGTATTTGGTGGTTCGTTCCACAAACAGCACCTGATCTAGTTTTCACAGCTGATATTGAGCTTCTCCAGCTATTCTTTTCACAGATATAATAGATCTGATTCCTATGCATATCACCAGGTGAAATCCAGATGTTTAGAATATTTATTTAAGAATATAAACACAGAATTTGACCTTTGTACTCTGAAAGGGCTAAGAGTCTGATGGTTAAAACTTCTGATGGAGCTAATTTAAAGGAAAAATCAGAGACCTGTATTCAATTTTTGGAGCATGTAACTGATACTGTGGCAAATGAATAAAAGTTGATTCACTGATGTTTAGAAATAAAAGTCATAATAAATAAGAAATAAAGATAATGGATTTGCCTTATGCCCTAAAGTGCACACTCGTGAATGTGAGAAGACACAAAGACTGGTTCATTTTTAATTTCCTTTTTCTCTCCTCGATACATACGCCTACATAAAAATCAGTCGTCTCCAGCTATACCCCAATTGCCGCATTACTCTTCCTTCATCACTAGCACTGCTCAAAATATTCAACAGTGTGCTCAGAGTCTACTACTGCGAGAAAACGATACTTAATTCGGTCTCCGGTTTTTTGACCTACCGGGTTAATAGTTTTAGGGTTCAGTTTATCACTTGGTCGAGGACGAGGCTTTCTCGCAGAGTCCGGGGAACTGGCTGAGAGTGAGGATCTGCTTCGCGGGTCTGCAGTCCTGTGTTTTACTTGGACACTTGATGGTGCCCTCTGGTCACAGTTACCTAGGAAAAGCAGAACAACCAGAAGGTGGAAAGCTCATCTTCAACAGTCACAAAGCTCATCTTCAACAGTCACGGTAACAGAAAATGTCCCTTGCAAAATTCATCTCTTCAAATCCCATACCTGGTACTCTGGGTCTCATCTGGACACTGCCATGGCATTCGGATTTCTGCATTGCTTCTTTCTGACTCCTGCAGGTAAATATATAAACCTCAATTCAAAGCCAAAATCATCACACTCCTGGAAAAGGATTCATTATCAACATAAAGATGGCAACAGACCAGAGTCAGATATGTTGTTGTTGTTATGTGCCGTCGAGTCACTTGCGACTCATAGCGACCCTATGTACAACAGCCCTAAACTCTGCTCTGTCCTGTGCCAATCGCACCATCTCTGACACACCCATCCCAATTGCCCCAGTGACTGAATCAATCCACCTCATAGAGGGCCTTCCCCTCCTGCGCTGTCCCTCCACCCTACCAAGCATGATGTTCCTCTCCAAGGACTGGTCCCTCCTTACAACATGTCCAAACTATGTTAGACGGAGCCTCAGAATCCTAGCCTCCAAGGAGCCGCCCGGTTTAACCCTTTCCAGGATGAATCTGTTTGTTTTCCTAGCAGTCCATGGTACCCTCAATACTCTTCTCCAGCACCACAGCTCAAAGGCATCAATTTCCCTTCTATCCTCCTTAGTCACTATCTAGCTCTCTGTTGCAGAACAAGTGACTGCAAAGACCATGACCTGTATCAGATGCACCTTAGTCCCAGAGAGACACCATTGCTCTTCAATACTTTGGAGAGGTCCCTAACAGCAGACTTCCCCATCACAATATGTCTTTTAATTTCCTGGCTACTGGTGCCGAGAGTGTTGACAGTGGAGCCAAGCAAACTAAAGCTGTGAACAATCTCAATCTCTTAACCATCTATCCTGATGCTGCCAATTGGCCCAGTAGTGAGATTTTTTGTCTTCTTGACATTGAGCCTCAATCCATACTGAAGGCTGCAGTCCTTGACCCTCTGCAGCAAGCGCTTCAGGTCCTCCTCACTTTCCGCAAGCAGGGTTGTGTCATCTGCATATCGCAGATTGTTGATAGATTTTCCACCAATCTTGACCCCATGTTCCTCCTTATAGAGCCCAGCCTCCCGGATAATCTGCTCTGCATACAGGTTGAAAAGGTATGGAGACAGGAAACACCCCTGGTGTACGCCCTTCCCAATTTTGAACCAGGGTAAACAACATAACATGGGATAAAATACAGACCCATAATAGGAAATTATATAACCTCCAGTAATAGCAATCACAGCAAATGAGAATGCTCTGCAAGAAAATAAGCTACTTAAAAACAGGCTTTTCTCATCCCCTAACATATCAAAATATACAGGTTCGTTCTAGAGAGGGGAAACCAAAGCTGCTCCTTAGAACCAAGGATTCTGAGGCTTTGACTGACACATATCGGGCCTATGGAAAGGTGAGAACGGTCCCTGGATAGAGACATCTTGCTTGGAAGGGTGGAGGGACAGAGAAAGAGAGGAAGGCCTTTAATGAGATCGATTGATTGATTCAGTGACTAGGGTAATGTGCGGAGGTGTTCCAGGGACAATAAGGTTGGCACAGGATAGAGCAAGTTTAAGGACTATCTCTATGGCACATAACAACTATTAGGCATTTCATGAAAACTTCTGCTAATACTCTGGAAAGAGATTAGATTTTGGACGGGCAACATTTAGCATATGCTCAAATCTTCAACCACCTAGAGGTATATAATTCAATGACTCTTGTTATGCAAATGGCACAAACTTGCTTTGAGAAACTGACAATTTGGAGCACTTAAAATGCATTTCAGAAGCAGAACATCAAAGACTGCTGTATGGACTGCACCTCAACATCAAGAAAACAAACATCCCCACAATGGTCCAAAAAAGTAGTATCATGGAATCAAGGCTGAAGGGGTCAACTGATTTCATTTTCTCTGACTAAACAATCTACATCCATGGAAGGAGCAGTCAAAAATTCAAAAGATACACTGCAATGGGCAAATCAGCAGTCAGGGACCTCTTTAAAGGGCTAAAGAGCAAGGATGTCAGTTTAAAGACTAAGGCCCAGCACTAATCTACACACACACACACACACACAGAGAGAGAGACACTACGGTGTGCTGATCCAAACAGTGGTATTATCAGCTTCTTCATATGCAAGTAAAAGACAATGAATAAGAAATTATGCTTTAGATTGAATTTTGGTAAACAGTACTGAATACAGCATAGACTGCCAAGAGAACAAACTAATCTGAGTGGGGAGAGGCACAGCCAGAGTGTTGCACAGAAGCAAATACTGCAAGATTTTGTCAGATATCCTTGGGATATGTTGTCTGGAGGAAAGTCAGTGAAAGCCAGGAAGGCCCTCCATGAGTTGAACTGACACAGTGGCTGCAACCATGACCTTGGCACAACAGAGCTTGTGAGGATGATACAGGCTCTGGCAGGGTTCCGTTCTATCATACAGAGGGTAGCTAGAAGGGTTTATTAGGCTGCTAGGCATGGCTAGGCTAAATGTGATGGCTCCTTCTTCCAACTACTTCCCTCCATTCCTCATCCCTCTGCTCCCTGGAGATGGTGGTGCTCTGGGCCTCCTGACACCCTGAATCTGGGTGCTGCCATTCAGTGTGATGTGTTTGCTACAGATGGTCAAGGACCTTAGTCTCCAATATGGATTGCACTTCAGCATTAAGAAACAAAGGATTCTCACCACTGGGCCAACTGGCATAGATAGATAGAGGGAACTCAGATTCACAATCAATAATCTTGGCACCAGCAGTAAAGATATCAAAAGACAACTGACATTAGTAAAATTTGCCTTCAGGAACCTCTCCAGAGTGTTAAAAAGTAACAAAATCAGTCTAGAGACTAAGGTGTGCCTGCCACAGGCCATAGTCGTCTCAGTTGCTTCCTGTGCATTTCAGAGCTGCGCAATGACCAAGAATGAAGGAAGAACTGATACCTTCGAGTTGTGGTGCTGGAGAAAAGTACTGAACATACACCATGGGCCAACAAGAGAACAAACAGGTCTGTCCTGGAAAGGGTGAAACCAAGTTGCTCCTTGGAGGCTAGGATTATAAAGCTCCATCTTATATATGTTAGCCTTTTTTTCAGGAGGGTCCAGTCCTTGGAGAAGCACAGCAAGCTTGGAAGGGTGGAGGGTCAGTGCAGGAGAGGAAGACCCTGGATCAGACCTATTCACACAGTGACTGAGGCAATGGGCCCAGGAAGTCAGAGATGGTGAGGATGGCTCAGGATAAGGCAGGGTTCAGAGCTATTGTATAAAGGGTTACGATGAGTCGTAGCTGACTCGATGGCACATTATAACAATAATACTGTATAGGGATTCAAATCATAGATGCACGGTGCCACCAGAGCTCCTGAAAGGCCTGTTACCGAGGAATAAATGTAATATAGCAATGAATCTGCACAAAATGTAAATACATGCTAAGTAGTCAGCAAATGTTGACACCCCCCCTCCTCTCTCACAATTTCCTCCTTTCTGATATTAGTAGGATGGTTCTAGTTTACATGACATGAATTCTGTTATTTTTGGTGTTGTGTGCCATCAAGTGGAAAATGACTTCTAACAGATCCTAAAAGTAAATCACAAGCAGGTCTTGAACACACCAAAGACTACCAAGGAAACAAATAGGTCTGTCTTTGGGTGATCTGTTCTGCAGAGAGTCTGAAAAGGTATGGAGACAGAACACATGCCTGCTACACCCTTCCCGATTTTAAATGACACAGTGTCTCCTTGCTCTGTTCTGACGACCGCCTCCTCGTCCAAATAAAAGTTTCACATAAGCACAATCTAGTGTCCTGGGATTCCCATTCTTCTCAGAGTCAGCCACAGTTTGCTGTGATCCACACAGTCAAATGCCTCTGCATAGTCAATGAAACACAGATAGACATTCCTCTGGTATTCTGTGCTTTCAGCTAAGATTCATCTAACATCAGCTATAATATTCCCAGTACAACGTCTTGTAAACCCAGCCTGCAAATCTGGCTGACATATTGTGCCAATTGTTTTTGGATCATTTTCAGCAGAACCTTGCTTGCATGTGATATTAATGAAATTTTTCAATAATTTCCACACTCTGTCAGGTCACTACATGGTTTAAAATTAGGAAAGGTGTGTGCCAAGGTTGTAGCCTCTCTCCACACCTATGAAAAAGAATGTGGCATCTAGATCAAAGGAAGACTCATAGGTAACCTACATTATGCAGATGACACAACCTGGCTTGTTCAACGTGAGGAAGACTTGAAGCATTTGCTACAGAAAATCAGACTATAGCCTTCAATACATATTTCTCTAAACATAAAAAAAACCCCAAAATTTCATAACCCTGGGCCATAAGACAACATCACTGATAGAGAAAAGAGTGACATTGTCAAGTAAGTTCATCTGAATTTCGTCCACAATCAATGTACTTGGTACCAGCAGTCAGGAGATCAGGATATACTATACCAGAAACGTCTGCAGTCTCTCCAAATAGCTGAGCAGCAACGATGTCAATTTGAGGTCTTAAGTGTGTCTAATACACATCACAGTCTTTTTAAGCACTTGCTAGGCTGCTGAAAGCTGAATAAATAAGGATGACAGAAGAGTAATTGATGTCTTTGAAATGTGGTCTTGGAAAAGATTGCTGAAGATCCCATGGACTGCCTAAAGAACAAACAGGTAAGTCTTTTAGAGAAGATGCAGCCACAGTGCTCCATGGAGGCAAAGATGGTAAAGCCTCAAGTCACAAATTTTGGGCGTGTTGCTAGGAGAGGCTATTCCTTGCAGTGGAGCATAAAGCTTGGAAAGGTGGAGGGACAGCAAAGGAGAGGAAGGCCGTCAACCAGGTGGGTTGACAAAATGACTTCAGCAATGGACTTGAGTGTGTCAGATTGTGGAGATGGCACAGATCAGGACAAGGTTCAGATCTGTTGTTCACAGGGTCACTCTGAGTTCTACTTCACTCAATGAGAGCTACCAACAACAACAACAGGGAGCTCTGGTGGCCTAGTGCTAAGAACTTGCGCTGCCAACTGAAAGGTACACAGTTTTGATCCACCAGCTCCTGTTTCTAGCCGTGTTGCTAAGTCCACGTCCTAAATGTTGTGTCTACACTGCTCCCTTTGTCTGGTTCCTGCTTCACCATTCTCACTCCTCCTTCCATGACACTCCAATCACTTTTCTTTTAGCCTTCTTCTCACTCTGTTTTTAACGTTGTCACCTTGTACGATGACCCTTCATCTAAGTTTTACCCTGAAAGCAACGCAGGCAAAGGCTTCTGAGTCTTTTAAAGGACAGTTTGTGAAATGTTTAAGCATATTCATTCACTCTCAACTCCCGAGTTTTCTTTGCTTCAAAATAAAGACTGGTCATTTCTTAAACAAGATTGTTTTGACTCATTCAGCAAATTAGAAACCTCTACAAGAAGGGCAAAGCTTCACTTCATATAATTTAGTGCAACATTTCAAACAGCTTAGTAGATCAAAGTGCTATATTTTTATTTTATTTTATTTTATTATTTTTGTGTGTGAGTGTACCGTCAAATCAGATCTGACTGGTACAGGAGGAGACTGTCCCTCCTTCCCCGGCAGAGCATCTGGTGGATTAAAACTGTGAGCCTCTGGGATGTAGTTGCAGCTCCTTGCCACTAGGCCACCAGAGCTCCCCTAAAGTGCTATATTAAAGATAAAACTAAATACAGCATTTCTTTCCGCACAAAGAACGTCTTCAATGTCATGTAATTACCTCATTTTCTCACTCCACTGTATCACCTTTACATTCACCCCCAATCCAGGTATTTTCCAGCAATATGTCCTTAATGTTGTTGTTGTTGTTATGTGCCGTCCAGTCGTTTTCAACTCATAGC
>NW_006399785.1:3402202-3415377 GCF_000299155.1 Elephantulus edwardii
TTATGCAGATGACACAACCCGCTTGCTGAAACTGAGGAGGACCTCATGCACTTGCTGCGAAGGGTCAAGGACTGCAGCCTTCAGTATGGCCTGAGGCTCAATGTCAAGAAGACAAAGATGTCCTTAATAGCTCATTAAATTAATCAGATAATACTGTAACTTAAGACTTTTTTGCCACGTGGGACTTTAAATACACTGACTAAACACTGCACTTCAAAGCTCATTTCAACATAGAGGGTCCAGATTCTGAGTCAAGAACTATTCAAACTGCAAGAGATATAACAACAGAAAGTAAAGATTTCATTTAAAAAAGTGCCTGCCTTCAGAAGTATATCTACAACAGAGGCAGACAAAATAAATGTAAGGGGGGGCGGGAAGAAGAACAATAAGCCCGTATATACAGGAATTAATGTGACCAATTAGAAAGAATGACTGAGAAACAATGATTCTGCTGTCAGAGGTCAGGAAGACCTCTTGGATGTCAAGATAAGAACTGAATGTCAAAGAGGGTTGGCCAAACTCTTGAGAAGAAGCTTCATGCTGTCAAGGGAAAGAGAGCAGGCTAGAATGGCTACGGTAGTGTAGGAATGAGAAAGCTGAGTGGTATGAGATGAGGTGAGGCTTAAGACAGATGAGTGAGCATTAGAAGCTTTAGCCTGAATTGTACGATTACTTGAGAAGCTCCTGTCAGAGCACAGTTAAGATGGAAACTTCTACTAATAACAACTACAAAAAGCTGTGCCTCCATTTCCTCTATTCTGTAACTGAAGGAACTCACATACCTACTCCACATTTTCAAGTTTCTGGGTGATGGAAGTGATTAATGCACTATACTGTGAATGGAAAGGCTGACAGGTCAACTCAGAAAGTGTCTAGGAAGGGCCTGGTAAGCTATTACTGAAAAATCAATCACTCAATCACTGAAAGGCTGATGGAGTCCAGTGCTTAACAGATACACACAGGGGTCACCATAAATGAGAACTGATGAAACAGCAACAGGTTATTTTAAATATTAATACACATTTAGTATTAACACACACTTAGTATTATCCATAATGAATATGTTTCTTTTAGAAAAAATTAGCCTCTACAATTTGTGATATAGTAAATTTGTTATCTAATTTAAGTTCAAGCAGTAGTGGCACCCACTTCCGTAGCTTGCCTCTGGAAACCCTATGAACCTGGAGAGAGGATGAAAGACACACAAGTGTTGAGGACTCTCCTTCATAGGGTCGCTATGAGTCTCCTGCAACAGTTAACAACAACGACAACAGTTTAAGTTCAGTTTAATTTGATCTGGAAAGGATTCACTCAAAACCTGTCACATAAGTCACTTGAAAATAAAAATTATTAACTCAATCCATACTCAACAACTCTCTTGAACATTTCATAGCACTTTAAAAGGCATAGTTCATAAAATAACAAATGGAAGGCAAGTTAAAGAGAACAAGCTTTAAAAATAAAAAGAAAGTAATGTGTGTGTTACAAAATATTATCAGGGTCAGCCTCTCCCTAGTTGCACAGTAGATTAAGTAACAGGCCAATAGGTTGGTGGTTTGAGCCCACTACCAGTTTAGCAGGACAAAGACAAACAGACTGCTTATTTAAAGATTTACTGCCTCATAATGAAATCCGAAGGGCAAGTTCAATTCTGTTTTACAGAACTGACGTGTATGACTAGTCATCAGTAGGTTTTAAATAGACATTGCAATGCAAAGATCCAAGTAATCAAACAAAGCAATATATGACCTACCTCTCCAGAGTGCAAAAGAGCAACGATGTGAGTCTACAGACTAAGGTGTACCTGATCCAGGTCATGGTTTTCTTATTACTTGTTATGCATGAGACAGGTGAACAATGACCAAAGATGACAGAAGAACTTTGAGTTTTGGTGGTGGGGAAGAGTACTGAACACGCCATGGAGTGACAAAAGAAATAATAGGTCTGTCCAAGAGAGGGTGAAGCCAAGGTGTGGTCAGCACTGGGCAGGAAGACCCTGGATGAGATGGATTGACAGTTACTGGAGCAATGAGGGGAAGTGTGTCAGAGACAGTGAGATTGGCTCAGGAAAGAGCAGGGTTCAAGCTACTGTGCATAGGGTTGCTGTGAGTTGTGGTTAACTCAACACACATAACAACAACCAAGCATTCTCACTTCACTTGTCTTCCAAAGGAGGTGAGAGCATCTAACAAGAATGCATACTTTCTATCCTTGCATGACACATCTCACATATCTTTATTTCCTTCCATATACCTAGTTCTTTCCCTCTCCCCTTTCATGACCATTGCACTCACCTGCTAATTAAATTCACAGAAGCTCAGGCCCTATTTTTCGCTTTCCTACTTTCTAATACGACTTCTATAACGTTCCAGGACTGTAACACCATTAACAGGCTTCTTATTATTAACAGTTGGGTGCCCTAAGTCTGTTTTGATTGATAACAACCCTTTGCAATTACTTGCTATGCATCAGAAAGCTGGAAATGACTAGGGATAATAGGAGAATTGATGCCTTTGAACTATGGTGATGGAGAAGAGTATGGAATATATACATACACAATGGACAGCTAGGAGAACTAACAGGTTCGTCCTAGAGATGGTGAGAGCAGGCTGCTCCTTGGAGGCAAGGATTCTGAAACTACGTCTGATATACTTTGGACACGTTGCCAGGAGGATCCAGTCCTTGGAGAGGGACATCATGCTTGAGAATGTGGAGGGATAGCGCAACAGGGGAAGATCCTCAATGAGATAGACTGATTCAGTGACTAGGATAATAGGGTTAGGTGTGTCAGAGACAATGAGGGTGGTTCAGGATAGAGTGGGGTTCGGATCTGTGGTGCATAAGGTCGCTATGAGTTGCAAGTGACTCAATGTCACATAATAACAGTAACAAGTGACAGCTGAACCAAACATCCCTGATTCTGTTATCCTCACAACTGCTGCTGTACTGTTGCAATCACTTTTTTTTAGTGCTTGCACATAGCAGACACTTTTTTATTTTATTTTATTATTTTTCTGTGTGTACCCTCAAATCGAATTTGACTGGTACAGGAGGAGAACACCATTCCTTCTCCAGTAAACCATCTGCTGGATTTGAACTCCATACCTCTGGGATTGCAGTGCAGCTTCCTGCCACTATGCCACCAGACCTGCCTGCAACCACTTTTAAACCCATCTCTTGTAAGGTTGTTCCTCATTTCTCAGTGACCAACCATGATGCCTTTCTCCGGGCACTCATAAAAGAAAACAACTTTTTCTATCTCTGAAGCTCTTTCCGTTCTCAAAGAAAAGAGGTAACACCCAGACCCAGTTGCCACCTACCTGAGCCACTTCTGATCCGCAAGTAAACGCAAATAGTTTTTAAACCTACTTAACACCTTTCTGTTCTCCTCCAACTAGAACACATTCTCAAATCCCCAAAGCAAGCGCAGGACTAGAGTGCGGAACAAAGTTTAAAAATGTGAAAGGTTTCAAAAAAAAGGGGAAGGAGGACATGTTTATAAAGTGCGCGAGTGAAAAGAAGTAAGATGTTCATTAAAAAAAAAAGACTGGGTCGCGGAGTAGGAGAGAGGATGAACCTAGTAGAGGCAGAGCAAAGAGTGTGACTTATCATCAAAGTCCTGCTGCAGGAAAGGCATGCTCATCATGCTGCAATCAGAACTGCCAGGCCCTTAGCAACAGTCTAGCGGCCCTAGCAACCGGCGTGTGTCCCGGTCAGCTGGGCGGAAAATCACGGGGCCGGCGCCACTGGGGCCTCCCGCCCAGACCCCACCGCTCAGGGAACCCGTTCCTACCGCGCCTCTTTTCCGCCGATCGCACCCCAGCCGCCGCCCCCGGCGGGGCCTGACCCCCCAGCACTTGGTGGGTCACCAGCCGCTGGCAGCCAGCCGCCTCCGGGCACGAGAAACCCGGCCTCCTGCAAACGCAGCTTCAGGCTGATCCAATCTCGGGAGCCGACGTCGCGGAAAAGTGACGTCAGAAGCACGCTGCCTCCTCCTGGCCAATAGAAAGGAGCCTCCGAGGGCGCCAGGCGCAAGGCGGTTTCCTAGGCAACGAGGCTAGGGGCATTTGGAAAGTTGATTCAAAGTTGCGGAGAAACTAACTGGAACCTAAATTAACTGTTGGTGGGAGTGTAAAATGGTGCAGCCACTGTGGAAGGTGGTATGGCGCTTTCTCAAAAAGTTGCAAAGAGAGATACCATTTGACCCAGCAATTCCACTACTGGGAATATACCCCAAAGTAACCGTAACTGACACCCAAGCAGATATATGCACATCCATGTTTGTTGTGGCTTTGTTCACAATAGCAAGGAGTTGGAAACAACCCAAGTGCCCATCAACAAACGAATGGATAGAGAATCTCTAGTATATTCACTGAATGAAATACTAGGCTGCATTGAAAAGGAACTCATGAAATATTATACAAAATAAGTGACCCTGGAGGACATTATGCTGAGTGAACTATCTCAGTCACAAAAGGACAAATACTGCATGGTGCCACTGTTATAAAAAGAGGACTGACATAGGGGTTGGGGGACACTGAGAAGGAGGGCATAAAAATGTATACTGCATTGAAACAGATGAGGGAAAGAACTGTTTAAAAGGGATGTAGGATTATGTATTATTGTCATGACAGGTGTCCAGAATGAAGGCTGCATAGTGGAGTGGACTTAGGGGGAGGGATTGTAAAACAATGAAATAATTTTACTTTTAAAAGAGAAGAGCTAATGGGAGGGGAGGGGTGGACAGGGAAAAAAGTGCAACAGTGAATGAATGGAAATCCTAAGTGTCTGTAAACTTTCATTAAAATTAATTTTAAAAAAAGAACATTACAGAGCACAATTCTATCTGACATTCATTGTATTAGAGTTGACTCAATGGCAATAATTAAGCTGATTTAACTTCTAGATGAAATGAAAGTGGAAAAATAAAGAAACACCTATTTTAAACTTAAAAAAAACCAAAAAGCTTGTTGTTAGATGCCTTTAAGAGCCCATGAAAGACAGATCTGAACCCTGTCCTATCCGGTGCCATCATCTCAATCTTTGCTCTCTTGAGCCCCTTGCCTGTGTCAACCCACCTGGTTGGGGGTCTCCTTTGCCATCTCTCCACCTGTCCAAACAGGACACCCCTCTCCAAAGAATAGCCTCTTCTAGCAACATGCCCAAAGTATGTTAGATGAAGTAAAGACATGGAATTTCTGGTGATAAAAAGAGTACCAGCACCATTTGTTGAAGAGATTGTCATTTCCCCGTTTGATAGCTTAGATTTCCTTGTCAAATATCAGTTGCACACAGATAGCTGGGCCTATTTCTGGGTTCTCAATTCTGTTCCATTGGTCGATGTGCCTGTCAAGCTGTTTTTGTTACAACTGCTCTGTGGTAGGTTTGGAGGTCAGGGAGTGCTACGCCTCCAACCTCATTGTTGTTCCTCAGAACTGTTTTGCTTATTCAAGGTCTCTTGTCTCTCCAAATAAATTTTATTATTTCCTTTTCAATCTCCTTGAAAAAGGTATTTGGTATCTGGATTGAGATTGCATTGAATATGTAGATTGCTTTTGGTAAGTTTATCATTTTCACCATATTTAGTCTTCCTATCCATTTTTGGCACATTTTTGCATTTCTTTACATCTTTTATTGTGTCTTTCAAAAATGCTCTGTAGTTTTCTTTGTATAGGTCTTTTGTATCTCTAGTTAGGTTCACTCCCAAGTATCTCAATTTGTGGTTGGCTATTGTAACTGGTATTACTTTCTTGATTTCCTTCTCTGAGTTCTCTTCGTTACTGTAGAGGAATCATATTGATTTGGGGGTATTGATCTTATATCCTGCCACTCTACTAAATTGGCCTATTAACTCTAACAGGGTTTTTTGTTGTTGAGTTTTGGGAGTTTTCTGTGTACACTATCATATCATCTGCATATAGCGACAGTTTAATTATTTCTTTATCAATCTGGATGCCTTTTATTTCCTTCTCTTGTTGTATTGCCCTAGGAAGCACTTCCAATACAATATTGAAAAGAAGTTGTGACAGTAGGCATCCTTGTCTTTTTCCTGTTTGCAAGGAAAATGTTTTTAGTTTTTCTTCTTTGAGAATTATGTTGGCTCTTGGTTTTGCATATACACTTTTCACTATGTTGAGAAAATTCCCTTCTATTCCAGGTTTGCTGAGTATCTTAATCAGGAAGGGGTGTTGGATTTTGCCAAATGCCTTTTCTGCATCAATTTCCAATATCATATGATTCTTATTATTTACTTTGTTAATATCATGAATTAACATTGATTGGTTTTCTTATGTTGAACCATCCCTGCATACCTGTTATGAATCCCACTTGGTCATGTTGAATTATTTTTTTATGTACTTTTAAATTCTATTGGCTAGGATTTTGTTAAGGATTTTTGCATCTATATATATCAGAGATATTTGTCTGTAGTTTTCCTTCTCGGTTTTATCTTTGCCTGGTTTTGGTATTAGGGTTATGTTTGCTTCACAGAATGACTCTGGAAGTGTTCCTTCTTTTTTTAATTTTTTTGAATAATTTAAGTAGAATAGGTACTAAATCTTCTCTGAATGTTTGGTATAATCCAGCTGTGAAGCCATCTGGTCCAGGACTTTTCTTATGGGGAGGTCTTTTTATGACCTTTTTATGAAAATCTCTTCAACAAATGGTGTTGGCAAAACTGGACTTCCACCTGCAGAAAGCTTAAACAGGATCCACATCTCACACCATACTAAAAAATCAACTCAAGATGGATCAGAGACCAGGGAGTAAAGCCCAAAACCATAACATTCATAAGACAATCTGGAATTGAGCTTAGGAACACTAGTCCAAGGTATAAAGAAACTGCCAAATACAACCAGAATACACAATCTAAAATTGATGCGTGGGACCTTCTAAAGATTAAATCCCTGTGCACATCAAAAACTTTTCCAAAAGGGTAAAAAGAAAACCTACAGCCTGGGAACAAACATTTGGTAATACCATCTCAGATAAGAATCTTATAAGAAAAGTTTACAAAAAGTCCTGGGCCTCCATAAGATAAAGACTAATAACCCATATGCAAAATGGGCAAAAGACATGGAAAGAATTTTCTCAGAGGATGATATTCGAATGGCAAACAGACACATGAAAAAATGCTCCAAATAACTTGCAATAAGAGAGATGCAAATCAAAACCACAATGAGATACCACCTTACCCCAGTAATAGTGGCAAAGTTTAGCAAAGCAACAAATCATAAATGAACAAAAATAATAATAATAATGAGTCACTGGCATGCTAGTGACAAGATTACACTGGAATGGGTGACAAGATGCATTAGTAATAACGAGTGACTGGAAAAGTTAGGGACAGGGAAGAAGGATCAGTAGTCAGAAGACATGGACTTGGTGACAGAAATGAAGCTGGAGATAAAATGATAGATTTTTATACAACCAGTGATGTATTCATTGCAAATGAGTTTTATAAGAAACATAAACAATGACTATACATATGGATTTTACCTGCTGGTATGCACAGCAATCATTCTGTGGAAAGAATCTTTGGAGAAGCTCAATATCAACTAGGCCATGTATCACTGTGGAACAGACCATCAAATACTCATATGCGAGTTCAAAGTAGAGCTAATGATGTTGTTGTTGTTGTTGTTGTTGTTGTTAAGTGCCTTCGAGTTGCAGGCGACTCATAGCGACCCTATGAAGGACAGTCCTCAACGCTTGGGTGTCTCTCATCCTCTCTCTAGGTTCATAGGGTTTCCGGAGGCAAGTGATTACAAAAGTGGAGGCCACTCCTCCTTCCAAACTTGTTTTAATCGGGGAGCTCCACCCCACTCTGTCCACATTGGGTAACCAGCCATTAATGTATTTGACACATCAGTGTCACAGTGTTCAGCCTCACAGCAACCCACAAGAACCAAAATTTGACCTTGAGTCTAGTTCACCTGAATTTAAGAACCATCTCAGGAACAGATTTGAGTTCTTGAACCCTAATGAATGAAGATGAGCTGAGCTGTATACAGGAGGATATTGAGAATATCATCCATGAAGAAATCAAAAGGTAATTATAGAGACAGAGGAGAAAGAAGAGACTGAGATCGATGTCAGAAGAGACTCTGCATGTTACACTAGAGCACAGAGAAGCCAAACAAAAGAAGAAATCAGGATATTAAGGAGCTGAACAGATTTCAAAGGGCAGCTCAAGACGACAAAGCAAAACATTATAATGAAATATACAAAGAGATGAAGTTGAAAAATCAAAAGGGATAAATTTGCTGGGCATTTCGTAAGTGAAAGGAACTGGGGAACAAATTCAAGTCTCAAGTTGCAATACTCAAGGGTACTTACTATGGGCAGAATATTGAATGATCTAGAAAGCATTAAAAAAGAAGAATTATTAAAAGAAGAAGAACAGAGTCACTGTATCAAAAAGAATTGGTTGACACAAACGAATTTAATTAGAGAATATGTGATCTAGAAGCAATTATGTTGGAGGAGGAAGTTCAAGTTGCTCTGGAAAAACTGGCAGTCAGTATAGTGCTCTCCAAAGACTGGTCCCTCCTTGCAACATGTCCAAAGTATGTTAGATAAAGCTTCAGAATCCTTGCCTCCAAGTAGCAGTCTGGTTTAACTCTCTCCAGGATGAACTTGTCTGTTTTCTGAACAGTCCATGGTATTTTCAATACTCTTCTCCAGCACCACCTGTGAAATATCTAAAATAACAGTTAATAGAATTGAAGAAAGAAATAAACACCACCACAATAGTAATAGAAGACTGTAACCTACCAGTCACAACAAAACACACACTTGAACAAAACTCAATGAATATGTGGAAGAACCAAACTACACAATTAACCAACTCAACACAGTATAATTCATCATATTGCAAAGCAAACAGTGAGAACCACTTTATCCTATCAACTGATGCAGAAAAGGCCTTTGGCAGCTCCAACATTGCTTCTTGATTAAAAAAATCAACAAAATAGGAACAGAAGGGAATTTCCTCAACATAGTGAGCAGCGTATACATAAAACTAAGGGCTAACACTGTTCTTAAAGGCAAAAGGCTAAAGGCATTTTACTTTTGAACAAGGACCAGACAAGCATTTCCATTATCACCACTACTCTCATTATTGTATTGAAAGTACTTGTTCAGGCAGTATAAGAGAAGGAAATAAGAGGGATCTAAATCTGCAAAACTTGTTAAAATTATGCAAAGGCATTTGACTGTGTGGATCATAACAAGTTGTGGCTGACATTGAGAAGAATGGAAATCCTAGAGGAGTGGAACCTATACCTAGACCAGAAAGCTATTGTGAGAACAGAACAAGGAAATACAGCATGATTTAAAATTGAGAAGGGAGTGTGTCAGATTTGTATTTTCTCTCCATACATATTCAATATATATGCTGAACAAATTATCTAAGAAGCTGGACTCTATGGAGAGAAGTGTGGCATCAAGATTGGAGGGAGACTCATCAATAACTTGTGTTATGTAGATGATGACACAACCTTACTTGCTAAAAGTGAGGAGGACTTGAAGTACTTGTTGCAGAAGGTGAAGAAATGCAGCCTTCAGTATGGATTGCATCTCAATATCAAGAAAACAAGGTTTCTTGCCACTGGACCAACTGGACCAATAGGCAGTGTCATGATGGATGGAGAGGAGATTGAAGGGTCAACAGTTTTATCTTGCTTGGATTGACAATTAACACCCTTGGTTCCAGCAGTCAGGAAGAAAGGTAACACATTGTACTTGGAAAATCTACAGTTAGAGAACTCTCCAAATTATTGAGAAGTAATAATGTCAGTCTGAGGACTATGGTGCGTGTGATTCTGGCCATGGTCTTCCATATTACTTGCTGTACATCTCAGAGCTGGACAATGAATAAGGATGATAAAAAAAGAATTGACACTTTTGAGATGTGGTATTGGAGAAGAGCACCAAACATCCCATGGATGACAAAAAATAAAAAAATGAACAGATATATCTTGGGGAGGGGGCAGCCAAAGCGCTCTTTGGAGGCAGGAATGATGTGTGACTTTATCTCACACACTATGGACATGTTGCTAAAAGGAGATATTCCTTGGAGAAGGACATGATGCTGGGAAGGGGGGAGGGTCAGCAAAGGAGGAAGATTCTTAACCAGGTGGATTGACATGATGACTGTTGTAATGGGCTCTTGTGTGTCAGGGAGTGTGAGTATGGCACAGGATAGAACAGAGTTCAGATCTTTTGTTCATAGGGTTGCTATGAGTCATACTTGGCTCAACAGCACCTAACAACAACAACAATAACAGATTTGCAAAGAAGTGGTGAAATGGTTGCTATGCGCAGATGATATGATAGTGTACACAGAGAATCCCAAAGATTAAAAAAAAAAAAAAACCTGTCAGATCTAGTAGAACAATTTAGTTGAGGGACAGGATAGAAGATCAATATACAAAACCAGTGTGATTTCTCTACAGCAACAAAGAAAATATGGGATAAGAAACTAAGAAAACAATACCATTTATGATAACTATCCACAAGAGGCACAAAAGACTTTTATTAGAAAAACTGCAAACAGGAAACAAGAAGATAACTAATTGGAAGAATCTTTCCGTTTATGCATAGGGAAAGTCAACACAGGAAAATGACAATCTTATCAAAAGCAATCTATATGTTCAATGCAATTCCAATATAAATATCAGACTCATCTTTTGATATATATAGGCCTGGTGTGTCCACTTGCCATACAGTGGTAACTTGTGGTTGCTGTGAAGTTGAACACAGTGACATTGATGTGTCAAATGTGATAATAGTTACCCATGGTGGATGGTGTTAGGTGGAGCTCCCCTACTAAAACAAGCTTGAAAGCAGGAGTGGCATCCACTTCTGTAAATAGCATGCCTCAGGAAATCTTATGAACCTGGAGAAAGGATGAAAGTCACACAAGTGTTGAGGACTTTCGTTCATAGGGTCACTATGAGTCGCCTACGACTCCACAGCACTTAACAACAACAACAACATTTTTTGAAGAGATAGAGAAAGCAACTAGTAGGTTTATTTGGAAAGGAAATAGACCCCAAATGGACAAAGCTCTTCTGAAAAATAGAAATGAAGGTGAGGTATAATACTCTCCAATCTCAAAACCTACTACATGCCTGTAGTAACCAAAACAGCATGGTATTAAGACAATTGTTATGGCAGAAATGTGAGATTCTAAACACTCAGTCAAAGTTTAGTGACTAGCAAAGCTTTTTATTGAGCACATACCTCAAAAATGTCAGCTAATATTCAAACTGTTCCGACCCTGAGTGGAAGCAAATAATTTGCTTATATACAGAATTTGGGCATTTGGGGGGACGGGTGTTGGCAACACAAAGTTCATTGCAGTTGGCAGTTGAGATTTCTTTATATTTTGGAGTCATTACTGTTTCTGACTTCTAATGGGTATCCAGGCCACAGGCCAGGTGCAGAAGGAGTGATAACCAAGCTGGGCCAGCTTGTAATAGAACATGAAGCTTAGTAAAACATGGTATTGTCAAAATAATTAAGGCATACAATTCTGGAAAGGGTTAAACTGGGTGGCTCCTTGGAGGCAAAGATTCTGAGGGGCCATCTAACACACTTTGGACATGTTGTAAGGAGAGACAGGTCCTTGGAGAAGGACATCATGCTTGGGAGGGTGGAGGGACAGTGCAGGAGGGGAAGGTCCTCTATGAGGTGGATTGATTCAGTGACTGGGGTAATTGGGATGGGAGTGTCAGAGACAATGTGATTGACACAGGAAAGAGCAGAGTTTAGGGCTGTTGTACATAGGGTCGCTATGAGTCACAAGCTTCTCAACAGCAGTTAAGAACAACAACAACAACAACATACAATTCTTAAATCGTTGTTAGAACAAAAGTGTTCCTCTAATGCTAACATATAAAATGGCTTCTCTTTCTATGTATCAGAAAGCTGGACAATGACTAGGGATGATTTGGTAAGGAGATAAGGAGAACTGATGCCTTTTAATTATGGTGCTGGAGAAGAGTAATTGAATATACCATGTACTGCCAGGAGAACAGATTCTTCCTAGAAAGAGTGGAACCAGGCTACTCCTTGGAGGCAAGGATTCTGAAGCTTTGTCTGACATACTTTGGACATGTTTCAGGGAGAGACCAGTCCTTGGATAGGGACATCATGCTTGGGAGGGTGAAGGGACAGTGCAAGAGAGGAAGACCCTCAACGAGACATTTGATTCAGTGACTGGAGTAATGGAGGTAAGTGTGTCAGAGACAATAAAGTTGGCATAGGATAGAGCATAGTTTAGGGCTGTTGTACATAAGGTCACTGTAAGTCGCAAGGGACTTGATGGCACATACAACAATGTTTAACATATAAAATAACTTATCTAATGCTTACCATATAAGCTGTTAGCACATTCCCTCCTGTTTATACACACTCAAGTCATTGAATGATCATTAGGAGTTTTAGTTAGGGGCTTATAATACTGAGATAAGAAAAGAAATTTAGAAGACTCAATTTGAGTTTGAACAAACTGGATAATGTAATTAAGCATCATAAAGTTGGAAAGGAAAGGTGTGTACAGAATGTGAAGGAGACTTGAAGCATATCATGCAGAATATCAAATGCCATAGCCTTCTACATGGGTTACACCTCAACATAAGAAAAGAAAAATCCTCATCTCTGGATCAATGGGCAAAATCATGATGGAGAAAAGCTTCAAGTTGTCAACAACTTCAATTTATTGGGATCCACAATCAACACTCTTGGTAGAGGAACTCAAGAAATCAAAAGATGTGTTGCATTGAAAAATCTGTTGTCAGAGACTTATCCAAAATCTTAAAGATCAAGGAAGTCTAAAATCTAAGCAATGGTATTTTTATTTGCTTCCTATGCATCTGAAATCTGGACAATGAGTAAGGATTCCAAAGATGAATCAGTGTCTTTAAATGTTGGTGTTGGTGAAGAGTATTAAATACACTAAGAAGGGCTAAAAGGGCTAATAAATCTACCTTGAAGGAAGATAAGTGTGCCCCTTAGAGGTAAGAATGTTGGAATTTTGTCTCACTGACTGGACATGTTTTCAGGAGGAAACCAGTCTTGAAGGAAGTGCAATTAGAGTGCATCATGGATGTGAGAATTTTGAAGTCGTGTCTCACTTACTTTGAGTGTATTTTCAGGAAGTTTAGAGA
>NW_006399785.1:3416857-3418430 GCF_000299155.1 Elephantulus edwardii
TGGATCAGAGTTTGTGAGCATGACACAGGATAGGGGTTCAGATCTGTTGTTCACACATATGCTGTGAGTCATACTTGGCGGTACCTAATAAAAATAAGCATACCGTGTAAGTTTAATTATACCGTATTTGCCCTTTTGTATGTGATTAATTTAGCATTAATCTTTTAAACAATATGTTATTTCAGTGTAAGTTTGCATAGCATATTGTTTTTTTTAAATTTTATACTGATTTATTTATGAAGTTTAGATGCATTGTTTTTCACACAAGATCCTTTCAATATCCTTCACCCTCCCTCACCCATCGAATTGTGCAACCCTGTTACTAACAACCCCCCCCCCGGTCCATTCTGAACCCTCTGCCCGCTTCCACCCTTCCCTTCCCCTTACATCCTCATGCTTATTCTATAATCATAGTTTTTTACAGTATTTGTCCTTGTGGGATTGAATTAGTTCACTCAGCAAAATGCTATCCAGTCCCTCCCAAATTAGGTAGTAATTTATAAAATCATTGTTCCTGCATGCTGCATAGTATTCCATTGTATAGATGTACCACAACTTCTTCAATCCGTTCGTTTGTGGTTGGACATCCATATTCTTGTAATGGTGAATAATTTAATCATCTACATTTTGTTTTATGGCATTGTAATTGCAATTTCTTTCAGTTAGTTATAGACATTTTGTTTGATGCTGTTAGTTATAATTGATTAGTATAATTATTTAATACCAAAGTCTGATAAAAATGTATATTGCTTTTCCCTTTATGAAACTTTCCTAGTAATACTTTATTAATAAATCAATAGATAACAGTATTATAAAACATTTATTGTACTATAGCATATATTGCACATTCTATCCCTGTTATGGTAGAATATTATTTCACTATATGCACATGAGTTATAGGGAACTAGACGGTACATAGCAACAACATATGCACATGCAGCTGGAATGCACCTTAGAACAAGGATGCGAATATTTCTTTTTCTTTAATTTTTATTTTATTTTTTGTGTGTGTGCGTGTACTATCAAATCAGATCTGACTGGTACAGGAGGAGATTGTCCCTCCATCCCCGGCAAAGCATCTGGTGGATTCGAACCATGTGCCCCTGGAATTGCAGTGCAGCTTCTTGCCTCTAGGCCACCAGAGCTCCCCAGATGGGAATATTTCATCTCACATTCTTTGTACTTGTTAACAGGAGGAACCAGTCCTTGGAGAAGGACATCATGCTTAATAAAGCAGAGAGGGTCAACAAAGGAAACAGCCCTCCAACAGTGGTGCAGTGCTTGCAACAATGGGCCCAACGAGGCACAACAGTGGTGCGAACAATGTGCAGAACCCTGCATGTTTGGAACGGTTTTGTTTTTTGGTTTTTTTAATTTAAATTTTGTTTTATTAATTTTAATGAACATTTGCAGAGATTTTTGATTTCCATTCATTCATTGTTGTACTTTTCTCCCTGACCCTCCCAGCTCCCAGTTGGCTCCTCTCTTTGAAAAGTAAAAGAAAAAAATTCCTTCTTTGGTATACAATCCCCCCCGCCCCGAGTACACTCCACTATGTAACCTTCATTCTGAA
>NW_006399785.1:3418780-3420898 GCF_000299155.1 Elephantulus edwardii
TCTCATATATATTGGGCATGTTGCTAGGAGGGCTTATTTCTTAGAGAGAGGCATCACATTTGGTAAGGGGGCGGGGGAGAGGAAGACTCTTGACCAGGTGGGCTGACACAGTGACTGAGGCACTGGACTTGAGTGTGTTACAGAATGTGAGGATGACAAGGACGATACAGTGTTCAGATCTCTTGTTCATACGGTCACTGTAAGTCTCGCTTTTCTCAATGGCATCTGACAAGATCAACACAAGAATGTAATTTGACCATAAAGCCTCATTCGTTATAGGTAGTCGGTAGGTTATGAATGAGTTCTATTCCTGTTTCTTTAAGAATGTTTAGACCACTCAGAACCAAGTACATGTGGTTCTTATTTAGCCTTACTTTAGTGCAAGAAATAGGTTCACCTTTTTCAGCCATTTAAAAACCACATGCATAGTAAGTGAAGGTGGCTGTGATGATGAATTTGTTGTGAGTAGTGTTTGCTTCTGTGACACGGATGTGTCCAATGCGTTAATGGGTGGCTACCCAATGCGGACTGAGAGTGGGGTGGAGCTCCCCAATTGAACAAGCGTGGAAGGAGGAGTGGCATCCACTTCCAGAATAGCTTGCCTCCGGAAACCCTATGAACTTGGAGAGAGGATGAAAGGCACCCAAGCGTCGAGGACTCTCCTTCATAGGGTCGCTATGAGTCGCCTGTGACTCGACAGCACTTAACAACAACAACAACAACGACAACAACATGGTCTAATCAGGAGGAAGAAGAAAAGTATTAAGGGTCTTGAGATTCCAGTGAGCAAGGATGTAGAGCGAGGGTTCTCATTAAAAATTTCTTGATAACCAAGATTGTCTGGATTCTCACTCTATCTGTCAGGCTCTGTGTTTATTTTTCACTTTTTGAAGACTATTAATAATAACAACACCTGATTGGCCTAAAACCAAGTTTCCCTTAAGGTAGCACACCTTCTCCCCTGGGAGAGAAATAGGAAATCTAAATCTTGTCAGTTTTGGAGTATAACTTCGGCTAGGGATCTAACTTGGCTGTGCAGATGGAAAATGGCATACTGAAGGTTGCTAAGATGCTTTCACGTCCCCTTTGACTAGTGCTGCAGGGTAAAAACCTGCTGATCTGGCCATACTGAAACTTAAAAGGATAAACACTAAAGGAAAAGCAAGTCATCATGCATTTGAGAAAAATTTAGGATAAGGACTATTATATGAGACCTCTGAAGACACTTAGACTGTCTGTACAAACTAGCTAAGTGCCATTAGCAGAAAAATATGTTAGGGAAGTATACTGGGGTAGAATTGAGTACACCTAGGATAACATTTTGGAAGCAGGAGAAGCATCCACTTCCTAAACAACATGACTCTGGAAACTCTATGAACTTAGTGTCCATAGTTATAGAAAGGCTTCCGGCCTTTTGTTCATAGGGTCACTATGAGTCATGCTTGACTCGAAGGCAATCAACAACAGGATAACATAATAAGTTGGCTCAGTTCATAGTCAAAGCCAGCAATTATATGCAAGTTCAGGATGGTTCAGATGCATTGCTGAGAACATCACGAACAGAGTGGGCGGGAGGACTGTAGTTGGTGGCTGGTGATGAGAGAAAGGAGATGAGTAGAGGAGGGTGTTGGTTGAAGAGAAGATCTTACAAATCAGCTAATGGACCAATAGGTTTTACCATTGTCTCTGCATGGTGTAGTTGGCATTGAATGGTGACTTTTAGCTGGAGCAGTGTATATCAGGGGTTAACAGTGTACTCTGGTGACTTGGTGTTGCATTTACTTATAAGAAATGAACACTCAGGTATTGTGTTGCAACTTTGACTGTAGTGCAATAACTTGTCATGGTCTGTTTCACACAGGTTGCAAAGTCTCTCTCTTTCTCTTTTATTTGTATTTTGTAACATGAATTGAGTTTCCCAGATGAAAAGTATGACAAAGGGTAGTTAATAGAATAGGAAGTCTGGGCTAAAACAGTCTTAGAGATATAAGCCATCACTTTCTGAAGCTGGAATAATTGCTTCAAGAAGTGAAAGCTATCTAGCTCTTTAAGATTAGAAAAACTGGATGAATTATGTTTACTGCATTGAAGTCTTTGGGGGAGAGAATAGTTTAAAAG
>NW_006399785.1:3422072-3422822 GCF_000299155.1 Elephantulus edwardii
TTAATAAAATATAATTATAGAAAAAAAAAAGAAAGGCTAAAGGAAGCATTTTTATCTATACTGTCTGGGATTTTTTGACATAGCTTTGCTAGGTCGGTTTTAAGGGGTTTTGTTCTTCACAGCCCCCCCCAACCCCTGCACTTGTCATGAATACTAAGGTTTATAAGCTGTACACAATTTCCAAGTGACAAAGCTTTGGAAAGAGTTTGCAAGATTTTAGATGCAAAAGCTGGGTCATTGTTTGAGCCATTTGACAGTGGCAACCTGTACCAGGGTACTATATCCCCTAAAGAATAATTTCTTTAAGATCTACCTTCGAGAATCCAGCTGCTTCTAACAAGAGACTCTTAACACCTGGTAGGTGGGTCTTTGTGATTAAAAGTTGGTGGAAATCTGCCAACCAAGTGTAAGCTGTTTGGTCATCTTGAATTAATTAACAATCAAGTGTAACCTGTTTGATCTTTTTTAAATTTAATTGACAATCTCTGTTAGCCTAGTGGCAAGAAGCTGCTCTGCAATCCCAAAAGAACACAGTTTGAGGTCACCAGCTGCTCTAAGGGAGCCTATGGGCAATCCCCTCCTGTGTGATTAGCTGCCTCTGAAAACCCTCTGGGAAGTCTGCTTTGGGTCAGTTCTGACTCTACAGTAAACACAGCAACAACAATCAAGTATAAGGTGTTTGATCTTTTTTTTAGTGAATTAACAATTGTGGGCTGGTTGTTGTTTGTTGTCGTTATGTGCTGTCGAGTC
>NW_006399785.1:3423277-3425678 GCF_000299155.1 Elephantulus edwardii
TCTGATGCATAACAAGTGATTGCAAAAACCATGGCCTGTATCAGACGCACCTTAG
Source organism: Elephantulus edwardii (assembly GCF_000299155.1). Taxonomy (NCBI): domain Eukaryota; kingdom Metazoa; phylum Chordata; class Mammalia; order Macroscelidea; family Macroscelididae; genus Elephantulus; species Elephantulus edwardii. The sequence goes on from NW_006399785.1 coordinate 3,423,333, forward strand.
TCTCCAGAGAGACACCATTGCTCTTCAGCATTTGGAGAGGTCCCTAACAGCAGACTTTCCCATAGCAATGCGCCTTTTCATTTCCTGGCTGCTGGTGCCAAGACTGTTGACTGGAGGCCTCTTATTTAATCCAATTACAACCCAGTGGGTGCACCTTTGTGTTTAAAAGTTGTGATGCCTCACTTAAGCTATACTATTTTCAATTGTTCTACAAATGTGCGAACCTGGACAATAAATTGTTGTTGTTAGATATTACCAAATTGCATATGACCCATGTTGTTGTTTCAACTCATAGCAACTCTGTGTAAAACATTTCTAAATCCTGGCCTATTCTAAACCAATCTCATCATCTCCAACAGACCCAAACCCCACATCTCCAGTCACTGAGCCAATCCATTTCATCCTGCGATGTCACTCCACCCTTTCAAGTATGATGTTCTTCTCCAAGGACTGGTCCCTCCTGGCCGCATGCCCAAAGTATGTGAGGTGGAACTTTGAAATCGTTGCTGCCAGGGAGCAGCTTGATTTCACTGTCCTCAGGACTGACCTATTTGTTACCCTGGCAGTCTACGGTGTATTCAACACCCTTCTCTAGCACCACAACTCAAAAGCATTAATTCTTCTATCATCCTTGGTCATTGTCCAGCTCTCTGATGCAAGTAATTGTAAAGATTATGGCCTGTATCAGGTACCCATTAGTCTTGAGACTGACATTGGTGCTCTTCAGTACTTTAGAGAAGTCCCTGACATCAGACTTTCCCAATGCAATTAATCTTTTAATATTTTGAGTGCTGGTGTGGAGAGGGTTGGTTGTGGAACCAAGTAAGCTGAAGTTGTTAACAATCTCAATCTGTTCTCCATCTATCACAAGCTGCCAATTAGCCCAGTGGTGAGAATCTATGTTTTCTTGATGTTGAGCTTCAATCCCTATCAAACACTATAGTCCTTAATTGCAACTTACCCCTCATGTCCTCAGTTTCAGCAAGCAAGGCTGTGTCATCTGCATAATGCTGGTTGTTGATGAGCCTTCCTCCAATCCTGATGCCGCATTCCTCCCCAGCCTCCTGAATGATCTGTTCTGCATAAAGATTGAAAAGGTAGGGATGGACCCAAACCAACCCTATGAATAATTGAATTGAACCCTTTCCTATTTTGTCCCATCTTTACATTTTCTGACACATTTCAGTCCATTGAAACAGTCATTGTGTCAATCCAGTCTTCCACTTTTTAGTCAACCCTCCACTGTTCCAAATGTAATGTCCCTTTGCAAGGAATAACCTTTGCTAGCAAACATGCATGATGTAAGTGAGATGAAGCTTTCCTATCCCTTGTCTCCAAGGAGCACTCTGGCTGCACTTTCTCCAAGATATATTTCTTTGTTCTTTTGGGAATCCATTGGATATTCAGGACTTTTTTTTCTCAATACCTCATCTCAAAGGCCTCAACTTTTCTGTCACCCTTATTCATTGTCCAGCTCTCAGATGCATAACAAGTGATCAGAAAGATCATAGCCTTAATCAGGTGCACCTTAGTTCTCAAACTGATATCATAGCTCCTAAACAATTTGAAAAAGTCTCTGACTGCAGACTTTCCCAATGCAATATTGATTTGCTGACTGCTGGTATAAAGGGTGATGATCATTAATCCCAACAAGATGAAATTATTGAACATGTCAATATTTTCTCCATCTACCATTGTGTTTTCTACAAGTCCAGCGGTGAGAATTTTTTTTACATTTATTTACAAATTTCAGATACACTGTTTTTTATACAAGATTCTTTCTATTTCCTTGACCCCCCCTTCCCATCAATTTGTGCAACCCTCACCTTACCTCACCTTATCCTACCTCCCCATACCAATTCTCACCCCTCTTCTTCCACCCACCCCCCTTGGATCCTCATACTCAATTTACAACAATGTTTTTATACAGTATTTGTCTTTATGAGACTGAGTTAGTTCACTCAGCATAATCCTCTCCAGTCTCTCCCAAGTTAGGTACTAATTTACAAAATCATTGCTTCTTCATGCTGCATGATATTCCACTGTATGAATGTATCACAATTTCTCAATCCATTTGTTTGTGGTTGGACATCTGGGCTGTTTTCATGTTTCCATATGGTGGATAATGCAGCTATGAACATTGGGTATACAAGTCTCCATTTGAGCCTCTGTCCTAACCAAGATGTGCCAAGAAATCTGGAGAACAACCACTTGGCCAAATGACTGGAAGAGATCTCTATTTGTTCCCATCCCAAAGAAGGGCGACCCAACTGAGTGTGGAAACTACAGAACAATATCATTGATTTCACATGCGAGCAAGATTCTACTGAAGATTATCCAAAAACG
>NW_006399785.1:3427598-3433974 GCF_000299155.1 Elephantulus edwardii
GAGCACCATTTGATGAAGAGGTTGTAATGTCCCCATTTGATAGGTTTGATTTCCTTGTTAAATATCAGTTGACCATAGATAGCTGGGTCTATTTCTGGGTTCTTAATTTTGTTCCACTGGCCTATGTGCCTGCCATTGTACCCATACCATGCTGTACTGGTTACTACCAGTGTGTTGTAGGTCTTGATGTCAGGGAGTTCTATGCTTCCCACTTCATTTTTGTTTTTCAGTGAAGAGCATATATGCAAAACCAAGAGCCAATATCATTCTCAATGGAGAAAGACTACAAGAATTTTCCTTGTGAACAGGGACCAGACAAGAATGCCCACTGTCACCCCTTCTATTCAATACTTTATTGCAAGCGCTTGCCAGGGCAATATGCCAAGAGAAGGAAATAAAGACATTCAGATCAGGAAAGAGATGTTTAAACTATCCCTATATGCAGATGATGTGATAGTGTACACAGAAAACCCCAAGGACTCAACAAAAATCTGTTAAAGCTAGTCAGTCAATTTAGTAGAGTGGCAGGATATAAGACCAATATCTAAAAATCAGAGAGATTCCCCTACAGTAACAAAGAGAACTCAGAGAAGAAAATCAAGAAAGCAATACCATTTACAATAGCCAACTACAAATTGAGATACTTGGGAAGTGAACCTAACTAGAGATAAAAAAGACCTATTCAAAGAAAATTACAGAACATTTATGTAAGACACAATAAAAGATCGAAAGAAATGGAAAAACATGTGTTGCTCATGGATAACAAGACTCAATATTGTGAAAATGATTCTACCAAAAACAATCTCCATGTTCAATGCAATCTCAATCCAAATTCATTTCTTGTTTTCTTGATGTTTAGATACAGTTCATATTTAAGGCTGTATTCTTTGATCTTCTGGAGAAAATATTTCAAGTTCTTCTAACTTTCAGAAAGCAAGATTGTGTCATCTGTATAGCACAGTTTATTTAAAATTTTGGAGGCAATAAATTAGAGAGATTGAAAAATAATGAATACCTTTGAATTTTATTATTGGCAAAGACTATTGAATACACATACCAAGGACTCTCAGGACTGAACATATCTGTATTGAATGAAATATATCCAGAATCTTTCTTAAGAGTGAATATTGGTAAGTGTTTTTCTTACTTATGTTAGCCATTTTGACTGAAGAGATGAATCCTCGGAGGACTTAACGCTTGGTAAATTAGAAGGCCAGAAAAAAAAGAGGCAGTCCCTCAATCAAATGGAAGGACAGAGTGGCTGTAAAACTGATTCAAACATAGCAAGGGCTATGAGGATGTTGTAGAACTGGACAGTGTTTCACTCTGTGCATAAGGTTGTTATGAAACCAAAGCAAATCAATGGCACCTAACAACAGCACAGCTTTCAGAGAAACCTTCATGACCTTGCTTTTTGGTATGATTCTGAGACCTGTATCATCAGAATCACCTGAGAACCTGGCAGAAATGCAAGCTCACAAGTCCTACTCCAGGTCCAGCGAATGAGAATTTTTACTCTAACAAAATGCCCTAGATGATCAAATAGGTTTTAAAGGTTGAAAGGGATCATTTCAGTTATGTGTGATGGAAAAGCAGAAATTGCCTAACAACGAATGCTCTTCATTATTATAACAATCACAATAAATATCACAATATTTATGTATGTTGTTGTGAGGTACCATCAAATTAGTTCCAACATGTAACAATTCCATGCACAACTGACAATCAAATCAAACCTACTGCCATGGAGTCAGTTCTGATTCACAGAGACTCACCGCCAGAGTTTCCAGGCTGTAAATCTTTACAGGAAGAGATTGTCCATCTTTCTCCCATAGAGTGTCTCCTGGATTTCAACTCCTGGTCTTACGTTTAGCAGCTCAATAAAGTGCAAACAATTCTGTCAAGATTCATCAGTATATATAACTATTACATAGGGATTTATTTAAAAATGTTACTGAGACACAAGAGTATGTTATAAACATGAAAAAATGTGAAAAATATTCATAGGTTTCTAGTTCATGTTCCAGAAGTGTAATATATGACTTTCGTTAATGTTGTTATGTGCCCTTGAGTTGACTGTGATTCATAACAACCCTATGAACAATGGATCTGAACCCTGTCCTATCTTGTGCCATTCTCATCATGTCTGATATACTTGCCTCCATGGTTACAGTAAGCAGCTGCATTGGCTCTCCATCGTCCCAGGCATGATGTCCTTCTCCAAGGACTAGCCTATTCTAAAAGCATGCCTAAAATGTGTGAGACGAAACTATGTTAAACCTTGAAGCAAACTGTTAATTTTGGGGGAAAAAGCCATTTTCCAAAAGTTATACTAGTCTTCGTATATGAACATATAGATTTGCCTGCCATTTGAGAGATACGTAGTTGATAAAACGTATTTGTATTGACTGGCATTTTGTAATTTCATACATTTAACTAAACCAGAGAGGTGAGATGTTCATTTTGTCTTGCTAGCTATTCTCATATTGTATGATTCATAAAAAGGATAGCTTTAATTAAAGCATTGAGCTAATTAAAAATCAGGACCTGAGATTTTTTTCTGAGTTTTCCTCCCTTCTAACATGAAGTAACAAAATAATTAGTAGTACTCCCAGCTGTTAAGTAAACTTATAAAATAGTTTAGTTGTAAAGGATGTATTAAAAGTTTTATTATTCTAAATCTGCTTCTAAATTTGGCACAGGAAATAATAAAAGGATTATCAGGAGAGAAAAAATGTGAGCAAAATTTGTAAGAACTTAAAAGTAAGGAAAGAATGCATTGTTGACTTAGATAGATAATTAAATATAATGTAGCAATAATACAAACAATATTTAAGTTTCTTAGCTTTTTTTAAATGTGGATCTTTCTTAACATAGATTTAAGAGTGGGGAAAAATGTCACAAAAATATATCAGGCTCACAGTATGAGACTACTATGTGATACTAATATCATACAGGCAAATCAAACAAGACACACTGATCTTTTTCTGTTTCTTCTTGAGAGCTTGTTTGGAGGTTCTAGCAGGGGAGCGCAGCTACTCGTATACCCTTGACCGAAGGACGGTCTTCCTTCTTTCGGGGATGGTCGTCCTCTTCAACTGAGCGCGCAGCTTTGGGAGGGACGCACATGGATCGGTGAGGGAGGAAGGGGACACCCGCCTAGCCAGCCAGATCAGCCGAATCAACCCTGGCGATCAATGGGGTGACAGATGTCACAGCCAGATCGCCCTCACATCCTTTCTGTTTCTTCTTAAAATGAGACTGTGGAGGCAAAGTATTTTGCATGTTTAAGAGTTCAATAAATAATTGTTGTATTAATAAGTATTTCTTGAACACTGTTTTGTTGTACATAAGAACATTAGCAAAGTGCAGAGGACCCTGATGGTATAACTTGGGTTGATAACGCTGCTCAGATAATTTCTGCCAGATCTCTCATAGGACAGTTTTCTCCTAAAAAAAGATATATATTCTCAAAAACCAAATGGAGTGTTATAATGAGTCAAAATTGACTCAGTGGCAGTAAGAATTGCACCCAGGGACTATATTCAGCATTAGAACACTATTTGTCAGATTATTGCTTTCGAAAAGTTCACAGCCTAATAAGGGAAACTATAAAAGTATAATAAAAGAATGTTTAGTCATATGGGGAAAGGATAGAGGTGTTATCAAGGAATACTCTGAAGTGGTAATTCCTGCGGTGACGAAAGAAATAGAAATTAAACTAAAGAAATATAGGAAAATTTGCTTTTCCTTTTTCAATTTTTTTACCATAAAGCAACTGTGTCATGGAGGCAGTGAATCCAGAGTGCTCCTTAGAGACAAGGAAGGTGATTTGTCTCACATACTTTGAAAGTATTGTAAAAAAAGACAACTAGAACTCTTGAAAAATACACCATATTTGGAAAGGTTCAGGGTCATTGAAGGTGAGGAAGATTCTCAACAAGATGGATTTACACAGCAGCTGCAGCAATGGGCTCTAGTATGTCCAAGATGTGAAGCTTGCACATGATAAGACAGGATTCAGATCTGTTGTTCATAGGGTCACTACGAGTCACATTCAATTTAAGGGCACACAATAGCAGCGTTACTATTTGTAGGTGGAAATATAATCTACTTGTCTTATATCCCCTGGGTGGATTGGTTACTATGAAAAGTACAATCAGGAAAAAACTTGCTGTCTCAGCTGGTATGCTGAGTTATTTAACAAAGAGCTACCATGAGACCACCCTGAACTTGAACAGAGACTGCTTAAGTGGGTGCCCCTGATCTTGCGCCCCTCTAGAGACAAAAGAAAAGATTAGGTTTCAGGAAAGAAGATGCCACAGGTGTGACACTCTGCTCTAGAGCCAGCACTTTCAGGTGCTGAGGATAAAAGGGACGGAAATGTCCCTGGAGAATAGTCCCTCCACTGGGGATCCCTGCTGCAGTGAGGCCACACCAGCGCCCAATAGAAATTGGGTCAGGGAGCTGCAAGCAGGGGAAAGACTCACTTTCTCAGCTGGCATGATGAGCTACTAAAAAACCAAAAAAAGCTGCCTTTAAACCTGTGGCCAGAAACTGCTTAGGTTGGGCCCCTGTCTCACACCACTCCAGAGACAAAGGAAGACATTAGGTTTCAGGTGAGAAGATGTCAGCAGGTAAGACATTTTTCCTCAGAACCAGCACTTTCAGATGCAGGGGAAAGAAGGACTGAAACACTGCGGGTGAAAGTTCCCTCCATTTGGGGATCTCTGCTACGATGTTGTTTTTCCCAGGGAACAAACAGGACAATAGCATCTGAGACAAGGAGCTACAAGGAGGGGAAAGACTCACTTTCTTAGCTGACATACTGAGGTGCTAGAAAGAGAGATGCCTTGAAACTCCATTGGACAGAAAACGCTTAAGTGGAGCACCTAGTATCTCATCATTTTGACACTTGACAGAAAAAAAGAGGACAATAAAGTTTGGGAGAAGAGACTATAATAAAGCAAGATACCTGCAGGGGTGCATTGTAGAGAGCATGTCAGTCTTTAGAAAAGGCACACTGCTCCAGAAATGACTTCCAGTAGAATGTGTGGCCCACCCCATAGATTGAACATTGTAAGCTAACTACTAATTAATAACATCATAAAGATAAGAACTATCAGCAACTTACACAGACACAATAGAAATGGCCTAACCCTAAGAAAAACTTCACATAATGTCAAGAAAGCTGCAGGCAGCTTCAAACACTGTAAAAAAAGAAAAACAACAAACAACCCCAAACCAAAAAACAAACAAACAAAAAAAAAAAAAAAAAAACCCAAAGTAAGCCTTCTCTAAAACAAGCAGAGTACATTGAAAACCCAATGAACACCCGAGTCAGAAAGGCAAAAGATATGTATTGATACAGAGGCATTTGAACAGCTATAGAAGAAGGTACAAATGATTGATGAAAAAATTGAAGCCAGAAATGAAAGGAATACCCTGGAGACAGAGAACCCGAATAAATATAGTGATTCAGAGTTATTTTTAACAGATGCCGAAGATGATGTAAATGATAAAAGAAACAATTGAAACAATTTAGAAAGTAAATAAGGTGTAAAACTATTATTGTAGAGTAAGTATGAGGATGGTGCAGAGGGGTTAGGGCAGGGGGTGAATGGTGATTAATCATAGGGTCACACAATTTGATAGGTGAAAGGAGGGGGGTGGCAAAAGAAATGAAAAGATCTGGTGTGAAAAACAATGTATATGAACCTTGTAAATAAACCAGTATATATATATATATATATATATGAAATGACAGAAGTAGCCAACACATTGGAGGGACAAAAATGTAGAACAGAAGAGGTGGAGCAGAGTCAATAAGCTGGGATACAAGAACTTCAATGCAACCATACTAGAACAAAATCAGATGTGAGATGTTAACAAAATGAAGAAAACATTAGAATTATGTGGGATGATATCAAAAGAAATAACATATATATGATTGGAATTACAGAATATGAGAGGGACAGGAAAATCACTGAAAAAATTATGCAACAGGTACTACAAGAAAACTCCCAGGTATTATGAAGAACAGAGAAATCCACATTCAAGAAGCTCAGCAAGCACCTAATAATCTAAACCCTGCGCTGTCCTTCTACCCTATCAAGCATGATGTCCCTCTCTAAGGACTGGTCCCTCCTTGCAACATGCCCAAAGTATGTCAGATGAAGCTTCAGAATCCTTGACTCCAAGGAGCATTCTGGCTTCACCTCAATGACAAACCTGTTTGTTCTCCTAGCAGTCCATGGCATATTCAACACTCTTCTCCAGCACCACAGCTCAAAGGCATCAATTCTCTTTCTATTAACCCTGTTCACTGTCCAACTCTCTGATGCATAGCACGTAATTGTGAAGACTATAGCCTGGA
>NW_006399785.1:3434400-3458572 GCF_000299155.1 Elephantulus edwardii
CTACAAAGAATAAAACAATCAGATTAAGTTCTGTCTTCATAGGAGAAACTATGTGAGCAAGAAGGCAGCAAAATGGCAAATACAGAAAGTTAAAAGATAACAATTGCCAACCAAAGATCCTGTACCCAGCAAAGTTGTCCATTAAATATGAAGGAGAAAATAGGTCCTTTGCAGAAAATACAGCATTTAAGGAATTTAGGAATACAAGACCGACTCTCTAAGAAAATTTATAGAAAGTCCTTCACAAAGAGACATCAAAGGAAAGTGAATTAAGCATAGTGACCAGAAACAAAAGTGGGGGGGGGAACTAAAAACAAAACAACCACCCAAAAACAAACAGCAAAATAGCAACAATAAAACCTGGTCTGTCAATAATCACACTTAAAGTGAGTGGATTAAATGCATCAATTGAGAGAAAAAGAATAACAGACTGGATTAAAAGAACCAAAGCCCATCAGAGGGTTTCACATCTAAGAAATGAGAAGAAAGATTTACTAAAAATCAAAGGCTGACAAGAAAAAAAAACATTTGAAGGAAATGACATCCACAAAAAAAGCAAAAGTGGCTGCATTAAGCTCTGATGGAAAAGACTTCAGAATGAAACCACCATAAAAAATAAGGAAGTCTACTATATAATCCTTTCAGGCACAGTAGAGCAAGAAGATGTAACCTGGGTTAACATCTATATACCAAACAACAGACCTTCAAAATACATAAAACAGTAGTTAACAGAAGAAAGAAACAGCACCACAAGAGAGGTGGGAAACTTTATGACATACTCTCAACATAGGACAGGTCAACACAAAAGAAAATGAACAAAGATTCAGAAGATCTGAACTATATATAATTAGCCAACTCAACCTCTGGATATGTTCAGGGTACTGCAACCAACTCAATTCACTTTCTTCTCAAGTGTATATGGTACATTATTAATAACTGATTTGGTCTTATATTACCATACAATGCAAGCTTCAACAAATTGAAAAAAAAATGAAATAATACAAAGTATCTTCTCAGACCACAATGCCATAAAACTAGAAATTAACAACAAGAGGATAAAGCTTAAAAAATCACCCATGTGTAAGCTAAATAACATTCTACTAGAACATGATTGGGCTATTGAAAAAAATAAAGAATGAAATAAAATTTTTAGAAAAAAAAGAATAAAAAAACCCACAGTACAGTATATCAAAACCTCTAAGATGCAGCTAAGGCAGTCCTCAGGGGGCAGTTCATAACAACAACAACACACATAATAGAAGGAAGAAAGAAGCAAAATTAATGATCTAACTCAATGCCTCTCAATAATCTAACCCCATTGCCTCTTGGATAAAGGAAATTATAAGAACAAGAGCTATAATCAATGAGATAGAAAACAGAAAAACAATTGAAATCATTGATAAGAATAGGAATGGAGTTTTCAAAAAAAGTCGATGAAATTGACAACCATTGGCAAACTTAACAAAAGGGGAAAAAAAGAGAAAACACAACTCGATTAAGGAACAAAGAGGTGACATTACAAAAGAGCCATATGAAATAAAACCAGTAATGTTGGAATATTATGAAAAATATACTCTGATAAATTTGAAAACATAGAATAAATAAATTCCTTGAAACTCTGACTCTATCCAGATTGACACAGACAGATGAAGAACACTTAAAGAGAATCATCACAAAAAGAAGAAATTAATCAGGTCATAAATAGACTCCCCTGTAAGAAAAGTCTGTGACTGGATGGCTTCACAGCTAAATTTTACCAAACTTTCAGAGAAGATATACCACTAATTCTATGTAAATTATTTTAAAAAATAGAAAAAGAAGGGCCACTCCAAGGGTTATTCTACGGAGCATCATAACCATAGTATATAATCATATTATCAAAACCAGACAAAGATACTCTCAAAAAACTACAGACCAATATATCTCATGAACATAGATGCAAAAATCCTTAACAAAATCCTGGCCAATAGAATCCAATAGGGCATAAAAATAATTAATTATTGTGAAGTGGGATTCATAGCAGGTATTCAAGGATAGTTCAATATAAGAAATACAATCAATTCATTACTTTAACAAAGCAAATACCAAGAACTATATGATCCCAGCAATTCTTTCAGAAAAGGCATTTGAAAAAATCCAACACCCCTTCTTGATTAAAACCCAGCAAAATAAGAATAGAAGGGATTATCCTCAACATAGTGAATACTGTATCTGAAAAACCAAGATCTAATATCATTCTCAATGGAGAAAGCAAGGTTGTGTCCTCTGCCTTTTCCTTGAGAACAGGAACCAGACAAGGATGACTGCTTTCACCCCTTCCATTTAATATTGTATTTTAAGTATTTGCTAGGGAAATATGGCAAGAGAAGGAAATAAAAGGCATACCAATTGGAAAAGAGATGGTTAAATTCTCACCATATGCAGATGACTTGACAATGTACACAGAGACTCAACAAAAAACTGTTAGAGCTAGTACACCAGTTTAGTAGCATGTCAGGCTACAAGATCAATACACAAAAATCAGTAGGAAGTCAGAGAAGGAAGCCAAGAAAGCAATGCCATTTACAATATCCAAGCATAAATCAAGATACTTAGGAATAAACCTAACAAGAGCACAAATTCCGTTCTTTGTCTTCTCGCGCTGCCTTTTGAAATCTTCTATTGACCTCTTTTATTTTGGCATGTTTTCCTTTTGTTTTGGCTTATTGATACTCCAATGGAGTTTTTAGAGTCTCTTCTAACATTCATTTTGATTTTTTTAATTTCTTCTCTGTTTTTGTAATGAACTTTTGTTTTTTTTTTTATGGATATCCTTGATATCATCCCAAAACTCATCTGGTCTTCAGTCACTTGGTGTTCAATGACTCAAACCTGTTCCTAAGATGATCTCAAAATTCGAATGTAATTGATGCAAGATCATATCTTGATTCCTATGGACTTATTTTAATTTTCATCAGCCTCAATTGGAACTTGCATGTGAATAACTGACGGTCTGACATTGATAGTCCGTCCCTGGCCTAGTTTTGACAGTCAATATTGAGCTTCTCCAGTGATTTCTTCCACAAATGTAGTCAGTCTGATTCCTATGCAGCCTATCAGGTGAGATCCATGTAAAAAGTTGTTGGGTCTTTTAAAAAAGTTATTTGCACTGAATAAATCATTTTGGATACAAAATTAAATAGTTGTATTTCCAGCCTTATTTCTTTCACCAAGGCCATATTTTCCAATTACTATTCCATCTCCACTGTTTCCCACTTTTGCATTCTAGTCACCAAATACCATTATTATCTTGATTGCATGTTTGGTCAATTTCAGGCTGCAAGATTTGTTAAAAAACTGTATGCTGTTTATTCAAGAAGCTGGACTCTGTGAAGAGGAGTGTGGCATCAAGATTGGTGGGAGACTCATGACACAATTTGCTTGCTGAAAGCACTTGTTGCTGAAGATCAAGGAATGCAGCCTTCTGTATGGATTGTATCTTAATGTTAAGAAAGTGAAGATTCTTTGCACTGGACTGATAGACAGCATTCTGATGGATGGAGAGGGGATTGAAACTGTCAACAGTTTCATCTTGCTTGGATCCACAATTAACACCCTCGCTATCAGCAGTCAGGAAATAGACACTTTGCACTGGGAAAATTTGTAGTTAGGGACCTCTCCAAATTGTTGAGGAGTAATACTATCAGTTTGAGGACTAAGGCGTTTCTGATTTGGGTCATAGTTTTTCTTATCACTTGCTATATGCATCAGAGAGCTGGACAATGGATAAGAATGACAGAAGAATTGATGCCTTTGAGCTGTGATGTTGGAGAAGAGCACTGAACATCCCTTGGATGGACAAAAGAACAAATAGATATGTTTGGGAGAGGGTGCAGGCGGAGTGCTCTTTGGAGGCAAGAATGATGAGGCTTCACTTCATATACTTTGGGTATGTTGCTAGGTATTTGGAAAGGGACATGATGTTGGGAAGGGTGGAAGGTCGGTGAGGGAGAGGAAGTGCATTGACATAGTCACTGCTGCAATGAACTCTTGTGTGTCAGAAAATGTGAGGATGGTGCAGGATAGAACAGGGTTTATATGAGTCATACTTGACATCACCTAAAAAGCAAGAGGTACAACAGTCATTTACTGTTATGACAAAACACTTCTGCAAGAAACAATAAGAGACCTAAATAAATGGAAAGATGTTCCCTATTCATGGATAGGAAGACTCAATGTAGTGAAAAGGACAATCATACCAAAGGCAATCTACATGTTTAACACAATCCCAATACAGAAAACCAAATTCATTTATCAAGGGGATAAAAAAAGGCATTGCCAAGTTTATTTGGAAAGGAAAGAGACCCTGAATAAGGGTTATTTTTCACTTCTGAAAAACAAAAATCAAGTGATCTCAAAAGATAGCACACAGCTGTAATAATGGTATTACCAAACAGTATTGTTTTACTTGTACAATATGAGACACACAGACCAATAGAATAGAATTGAGAACCCAGAAATGGACCTATTTATCTATGATCGACTAATATTCGACAAGGAAACAAAACCTATCAAATGCTGAAATGACAATCTTTCAACAATTGGTACTGGCAAAACTGAACTGCTACCTGCAGAAAGCTTACACCGGATCCACATCTCACACCATGTACAAAAATCAACTCAAGTGGATCAGAAACCTGGGGGTAAAGCTCAAAACCAGAATGATTAGAAGAGACAAAATGAAACCAAGCTTACAAGGCCTAGCCTATGCTATAAAGAGTCTAATAAATGCAGTCAGAGAAGAAAAGTTATGAATGAGACCTTCCAAAGATGAAATGTATTTGTAGATTATCCCCCCACCCCCGCCCAGTAGCGTGAAAAGAAACCCTAGTGACAGAAAAATCATTTGGCAATACCACCTCGAACAACGATCTCATAGCAAAGGTTTACAGAATAATCCTGAGCCTACAGAAGGAAAAGACTGATTTAGCCCAATTATAAAATGGATAAAAGACATGGAAAGACTTTTCATGGAGGAAGACATTTGGATGGCCAACAGACCCATGAAAAAAATGTTATAAAATCACTGGCAGTAAAAGAGATGCAAATCAAAACCACAATGAGGTACCAACTCACTCCTGTAGCAATGGTAAAATTTAACAGGACAGCAAGCAATAAAATGTTGGAGAGGATGTGGAGAGATTGGAACTCTCATATCCTGTCAGTGGAATTGAAACACTAGTATTTCTATAATTCTGAAGGCAGTTTGGCATTTCCTCAAAAAGCTGAGCATAGAAACTACATATGAACCAGTTATTCCTCTGCTAAGAACATGCCCCAAGAAATTATTATTGAGACACAAACGGAGGTTTGTACATCAATGCTCATAGCAGCATTATTCACCATCACAGGACCATGAAAACACCCAAAACATCTGACCACAACTGAATGGACAGAGTGATTGTGGTACAGTCACACTATACAGCACAAGAGTATGATGGGCAATCTCCTCCTATGAGATTTACTGCCTCTGAAAACCTGTTGGAGGGTCAGCTATGGTTCAGCTCTGACTAGACAGTACTCAACAACAGCCACCACTCCCACCTTTACAATCCCTAACTCCAAGGGGCTGTCTCTCTCTCTCTCTCTCTCTCTCTCTGTCACACACACACACGAATGTTATATCGTTGGTGACACTGTAACCCTAGTACAGCAGACTAGTCTTTGATTCTTAGGTGGAGCCCAGGTGACAAATTCACATAGAAATCTTAAATCTCTCACTGAAAGAAAGCAGAAATGGGATTCAAATTATCCTCTAATATATCAGAGAAATAAAGACTACTTTAAGGGTTTTAATTCTGTTTAAAGATGGAATAAAATTCCAATAGCTCATAATACATTAGCTTTATGTTTCCTTTAATGTGACTCTTTTTGCCTTGAAACAATAATTCAAGTAAAATTATAAGTGGAGAAAAAGGTGAAAGCAAAAACTGAAAATGGGTTTTTTCTCTCATTTTTAGAATGTCTTTAAAAGGTTATTTACTGCAAAGAAAATAGCTATTTACTGTGGAATTTAGAACAGCGAATGTACGAAAACACTGCTATAAAGCCTGACAGGGAGAAATACAAGTTCTCAGGTTATAAGTCTGGCTTACAGACTATTCCTGCTGGGCTTTTAATTATGTACATTTGTGAGAACTTTGAAATGACTGTACCATTCACTATTCAAAACAAGTTCTTTATCAAGTGTACCCTCCTATGCTGAATGGGAAGCTTTTCAAATCATTGCATTTGCCATGCTTTTTTCTTTTTCGCACTGAAATAAAACGAATTAAGAATCATGTACACTTGTTTTAATTTGCTTGAAAATTCTTAAAGACACAGTTAGAAGAGGCTCACTTTCCTGCTTGCCTGGAATGTTACAACAGAACAGCAAAGAACTTTGCTATTGTACCAACCAATTCTCCAGTGGGGTTTCTAAGGCTGAGGGATCATCCAACTTCTTTTTTCACCAAATTTTAAGTGTTCGCCACTTGATGGCGCTAAAGAACTATCATTTTTTTACCTTACTGCATTAAAATCCAGTCAATATTTTCTATTGTTAGTTTGCAAACTAAAGTAAGGGAGGTGGAGGCCGCTATTTACTATTAGTGATGGTGAACAAAGTAGATATTTTATTCGTGAATAGCAACACATTTTAAAGTTCAATCTCTAGGAAAATTATTTTTTGTCATGTATTTTGTTCAGTGAAAAGCAAGACGTAGTATCAACTTTGAAACATGGAAAAACATTGTCCAGCTACATGCAATTTACATTATCTTGAAGATGTTTATCCTGACCAACAAAATACGTGGGAGGGAATGATAACGTATTATATCTGCTGAGCTGCTTTAACATTTGTTTTGACATCGTACCATAGGACCATTTGCATTTTTGTGCTTAGTGCATCTAGGAATTTTTAGTATGGTCCGTGAGTAACAAGAAGGATCCTTTCTGCTGGAAACTTTTACTTGAATGAAAAAGAAAAGAAGTCCTTCTGAGAACATTTGCTAAGGGGACCAGAATTTAAATGTCATCATGACTTTTTCCTCTACGTTATATTTACACTCTCTTTTTTGACGGGTAGAGACTATTTGATGAGGCCTAAAATGCTCTTTTACTGATGGCACGAAAGATAAAGCTGTAGTTGGGGATGAACATCATGCTACATTTTCCTCCAACCCTTTTAGAGGTAAAATTCTAAAACCAAGCAACACTGAGACTTTGAAAATCTTTTCATAAAAGCAGCTCTTGGGCTATCAGTAATGACAAAGTCCAAAGAACATTGTAAGGCAATCTTCTACAAAAACCTAAATTGGAAACTATTCTTCAAAAGCTCAAAACAAAAATAACTGCACATAAAGGTGGACGTGATCTTAAAGATGTACATAAGCAACAGAGCCAGGAAGTATGAATGTTTGATAAAGCACTTCTCAAAAGGCAGAGACAAGATGAATGGTTAAATTCAATATTATACCTTCAGTTTTTAGCAGTGTGTTTGTGTAGGAAGTAGGGAAGGTCACCTTTAACAACAAAAGCTGGCTTAATAACTAGACTTGATAGCCTTCAGGACCTTCTGACTTCTTTCTATACTTTTTGAATGGAGAACTCAACAGTCTACATATATAAGGACCCAACTTTTCAAAGGATAACTTTGTGTGTTGTTAAGGAATTTTAGTTCAAAATTAGTCTGACTTTGCCCAGTGGATGGACAGGGTATATAAATAGGGTATATTAGTCTATTCACAAGGCAGCTGGCTAGTCTAGTAAAAAAATTTAGCAGATCAACAGCAGATTCAGAGAATCTCACAGTGCAGCAAAGAAGCAAGGGCATGAAGTGCATCCTTTGGAGGCCAAGATTGTTTTCACCTAAAACCAGGGCCTTTGAGAGCAGTAAACACAGCAGTCAGAGGCAGGAAACCAGAGACCTGACATGAGATAGAGCAGACTCTGGGGATGCTATTTCACAGAATTGGAGCTACGATCCTTTTGCTTAAGTTTGTTGAAGGACTAGTATTGGGGATGAGGGGGAACAGAGCCATAATTGGCAAGACTTAGAACCTAAAGCCACGAGGCTGAAGGCCGAGGTGCTTGTAAACATGTTTTGGAAGCTGTATTGAGTGCATAGCCTGTGTTTATGTTTCTTATAAAAGGTCTTTGCAACAAATAAATCATTGATTGTGCAGAATTCTATCATTCTATCTCCAGCCTCATTTGTGTTGCCAAGTACATGTTTTCCAACTACTGATCCTTCTTCCTGGTTCCCAACTTTTGCATTCCATTCACCTGTTGTTATTATTTTTTTTTTTTACCTGTTGTTATTATTAATGCATCCTGGTTATATGTTCAATTGATTTTTGACTGCAACAGTTGTTAGAAATAATTTACTTCCTCCACTTTGGCTCTGGTCGTTGGTGCATAATCTGGAATGATAGTAGTATTAACAAGTCTTCCTTGTATGTGTATGGATATTATCCTGTCACTCACAATATTGTATTTCAAGATGGATCTAGGATGACAGAAGAATAATCAATGCCTTTTAGTTGTGGTGCTGAAGAAGAGTCTTGAACAGACCATGGACCACCAAGAAAACAAATAGGTCTGTCTTGGACAGAGTAAAACCATGTTTCTCCGCGGAGGCTAGGATTTGGAAGCTCCAGCTCACATACTTTGGGCATGTGGCCTGGAGGGACCCATCCTTGGAGAAGGTGGTCATTCATGCTCAGAAGGGTGGAGGGACAGCACAGGAGAGGAAGACCCTGGATGAGACGGATTGATACAGTGACTGGGTTGACAGGGGTTGGTGTGTCAGAATCAATGAGACTGGCTCAGGTCAGAGCAGGCTTTAGAGCTGCTGTTCATAGGATAACTATGGGTTGCAGGCAACTCAAGACCACATAACAAACAACAACAACAACATTGAGTGAACTCTGCTACTAAACTGAATTATAACCTCTTAACTTCCCTAATAAGGTTCTGCGTGGTCTGTGAGCTATTGCCATGGATTTTGGACCCATGAATCAGTAAAATTGGTGCTAGGATGACTAGAAAGTGGTCCAAAAGCATGGGAGACGTGTCTGACATCATGGGAATTGGTTTTGTGTTGTTGACGTTGTTGACAGTGAGTGGCCCTTTGTCAAGGTGGTGAAAGTCCCCATGTGACCTTCGCTCTTTGTATAATTTATATTTATTTGTTTCTCTTTAATGGCATGTTAGAAATAGATAAGGAGAGGTGGAAGTGTGCTTATTAGAATATATCTAGTTAAGCTTTTAAACCCCTGTATTTTATTGTAAATTATATCAATAAACCATTTTTTTACAGACCTATATAAATCTATTTTTCTTGAAAGCAAAATAAAACAAAAACCTTAAAGTGGATGGGGGAGATTATGATCTTCCTGCCCCAAATCCCATCTCATTCTTCTTTAGGAATAAGCTTCTCAGAGCCATGCCATTCTCCTCTCCTTCTCTTCCTTCTTCCTGAAAGAACACGTGTCCTTATTTGAAATCACAAGGAAGAAAATCAATGCGTATATACTGGATGTTTTTCTGCTGTCAGATTACAAATCTCTGTCCAGATTGCTTAATCATTTCTTAATTTAAAGAGCTTTACAGAATAGTTGGCACAGATATCTCGGGAGTTTGAAAAGAGTTAATTTCTCTCTTCAGATAATTAAAACCAAAGACTTACTTCTGGGAGAAAATCTATTTGATTGTGTCATAAAGGGCACCAAGCTGGGGCTGCAGGAAGATGAGAGAGCTAGATACTGTTAATGTCTTTAAAACCAGAAAACAATAGGATCCGCCAGACCATGATAAATCAAATAACAAGTCTATTAAAAACAGTTAAAGATATTCGCCAGATGGTACACATAGGAATCAATATTTTGAGTCCTTTAGGGATGAGCTAATTCTTTTGGGTCCCATGTAACGTCTGACAGAAATCTGCACTTACTGGACACCCAATTAATATTTCGCACATTGGATTGAATCAGGCCCAAATGGGTGTGCAAATGCACAGAAAAGGCTGGAAATCAGTAGAACAGGAGCTTCTATCTGGGGGATATATTTGTCTTAGTTGCTACCTAATAACTACAGGTTTTTGTTCTTATTTGCTGTCGAGTCACCTGTGACTCATAGCAACCCTATGTACAACAGTTCTAAACTTTGCTCTATCCTGTGCCAATCTCACCATCTCTGACACACCCATCCCGACTACCCCAGTCACTGAAGCAATCCATCTCATCAAAGGTCTTCCCCTCCTGCACTCTCCCTCCACCCTCCCAAGCATGACATCCCTCTCCAAGGACCGGTCCTTCCTTACAACATGTCCAAAGTATGTCAGACAAAGCCTCAGAATCCTCGTCTCCAAGGATCAGCCTGGCTTAACCCTCTCCAGGATGAACCTGTTTGTTTTCTTAGCAGTCCATGGTATATTCAACACTCTTCCCCAGCACCACAGCTCAAAGTCTATTATCCCTAGTCATTGTCCTGCTCTCTGATGCATAGCAAGTGATTGCAAAGACACTCATGTTTAAGTTTAAACTATGTTGTTGTTAGATGCCATAAAGTCAACTATGACTCATAGCGACCCTATGAATGACAGATCTGAACCTTGTGTCATTCTCATCATCACTAGCGTACTCGAGACCATTGTTAAAGTCACTGTATGTTGATTCTTGTTGAGAGTCTCCCTCTCCTTCACTAACATCCCATCCTTCCCTGCATGATGTCTTTTATCTGAGGACTGGCCCTTCCTAACAACATGGTCAAAGCATGTGAGATGATGTTTCACCATCCTTGCCTCTAAGGAGCATCCTGATTGCAATTCCTATAAGACAGTTTGCTCTTTTGACGGTCTATGGGATATTTAGTACTTTTCTCCCCCAGTGCAACTCAAAGGCATTAATTCTTCTTCTGTCATCCTAATTCAATGTCCTACTTACAGATGCACAAGAAACAATTGTAAAATTATGGCCTAGAGCAGATGCACCTTAGTCATTAAACTGGCATCATTCCTCCTTAGCACCTTGGAGAGGTACTTGACAGAATATCTTCCCAATATAACACATCTTTTGATTTCTTGACTGTTGGCACCAAGAGTGTTGATTGTGGATCCAAGCAAAATAAAATTATTGATGGCTTCGATCTTTTCTCCATCTTGCATGATGTTGCCTATTGGTCCAGTGGTGAGCATTTTTGTTTTCTTGATGTTGAAAAGTCATTCATATAGAAGGCTATAGTCTTTAATATTCTTCAGCAAGAATGTCAAGTTACACAATTTAAAATTTGAGATTAAACAGGATAATTTAGAAAACAGGTAACAATTATGTTAGAGCGAGTGTTTTATCCTCTCCTTCATTTACCCACTCTATAAACATGTGATCTTATCACAAAAATGAAAGGCCTCTTCTGCATTAAAGGTCCTCACACTTTGGTAGATTGTTCTTCTGAAGCACATATAGCAAAAAAAATCAAGACGTTTTCTGAAGTAAGGTAGCAAAATTCAATGTTCGCAAATTTGATGTTAGCAAAATTCAAACCAGCCTTCCTGTGCTGTTTATGAGAATCTGTCTCAAACCTTTCTACCATCCACACATGTCTACTCTGATGCAGGGGTTGTACTTTGTAGAGCTATTTCCACTGCGTTGGTCAGCACCCTCTTAAATTCTGCCAGAAGTGAGTATGGAGACAGAAGGAGATTGGAAAACAGTAAAAAAAGCTATTGCACATTTTTGTAAGTTTACTAATTCCGTCAATGTCAGGAAAGTTTAACAACATGTTACAGAGAACAGATACCTTCCGTATTTTAACAAGCAGCCTCGATGCATTCCCCCCTCTCAGCACTGACCCCTTTTCCAGATTATTAAATCCTAGTCTCATAAGCATGAACAGCTGTCAAGGGAGCCATCTCCTTGGCTGTCTATCTTGCTTTCGGCTCCACAGGCATTATTTCTAAGCTCCCGTGTTCTCAGACCACCACCTGCCTGTCAGTTTGTCTTACTGCAGTGCTTTGTGTGTGGCTGTGGTGCTGTAATCTATCTCACCAGTAATTTAGATAACAGAAAGATCATCCATGGGGGACAGGTTTCAGCAGAGCTTCCAAACTGGGAGGGAAGGACTGGCAATTTACCTTTTTGAAGGTAAGCCAATGAATCACAAGAGAACTTTATTTGACTTGCTTGCTTTGGGCACGTCATTGTTGTTGTTAATTGATGCCATCAAGTTGGCTTTGACCTATAGGGGCCCTGATAGCCTCAGACCTTAACCCTGACCATCTTGTGCCATATTCACCATTTCTGTTGTGCTTAAGCCCATTCCCCACCCCCAGTCATTGTTTC
Organism: Elephantulus edwardii; assembly: GCF_000299155.1. Lineage (NCBI taxonomy): Eukaryota > Metazoa > Chordata > Mammalia > Macroscelidea > Macroscelididae > Elephantulus > Elephantulus edwardii. Next base: position 3,446,760 of record NW_006399785.1, read on the forward strand.
CAGGCTCCAAGGTATTAAAATAGGCAATCTTCGGTTCAATTTATAGTTCAAGAATGCTGCTAGCATGCCAGCTATGAGTTCATTCTAGTTCTGGCTTGAATGAATGTGTCAATCTATCTCATGGACAGTATTTATCTTTGTCATTGAACCTCCATTGTGTCGTTGTTTTGTACTGTTGAGTCAGAACTGACCTTATAGTTGACCTTCTAGTGGGATTTCAGAGGCAGTAAATCATACGAGAGGAGTTTGCTGGTCTTTTTCTCACAAAGAAACTCGTGGATTGGAACCATGGGCCTTTGAGCTGGCAGTGTAGCTCCTTACAACTAGTTCATCAGGGAAGATACTAATCACAAGAGCTCATTATGTTTGGTGAAGCAAAGGGACAGTGAAGACCAGGGAGACCATGGTGAAAAGATGGACACAGTTGTCAAAAGGATGTTCAAACATGACCAAACATCCTGGTGATCACAATGTTGGTGGAGAACTATGACACGTTTTGTTCTTCTGAATATATGGTGTCTGGAGTTTTAGTCTAGCTGACTCTATCCCTGTGTCTGTCTGTCTGACCGTCTAGCTAGCTAGCTAGCTAATCTTCCTTGGAATTGTGATACTGTAGAAGAATACCTATTAACCCCTGGACTGCCAGACAACAAACAGGTCTGTCTTGGAGGACATTAACTAGGATTCTCCTCAGTAGCAAAGATGGTGAAACTTTGTCTCACATACTTTGACCAAGTCGGCAGGAAGGACCAGTCTTTGAAAAAACAGGTCTTGCTGGGAAAGGTTGGAAGCAAGAGTGGTGCCCACTTTCTAAATAACATGACTCTAGAAACTGGGAAAGGTAGAGACTCAGAGAAAGAGAGGAAGATTCTCAACAAAAGGGGTAAACACAGTGATTAACAATGGACTTGAGCATATCAGAGATTATGAAGGTGTCTCAGGTTAGGGTAAGTCTCAGATGTATTGTTTATCAGATCGCTATGAGTTGTACTTGACTCAAAAGTGCCTAACAACAGGTTCAAGTGACCCCTGCTTGTTCTGAAGCCACAACTATTATATCTGCTTCCTGGAATTAGCATCTGTCTGCAACGACAGGTTTATCTTTCTCTTTGCTGTCTTTTGGTACGTTGTTAACCCATTGTCCTAGCTACTTGATTTCTTATATGGGTTCCTTTAATTTAAAAATTTTTATTTTTGAATTAATGGAAATCCCAAATCTCTGTAAATGTTCATTAAAATTAATAAAATAAAATTTTAAAAATTCTTTTAATTTTTTTTTTAAACAAAGGTCTTCCTGTACCAGTCAGATCTGATTTGATGGTACACACACACAAAAAAATTTTTTTTTAAAAAGAATTATAAAAAAACAAACAAAACAAAAAAACAAGGGTCTTAAAGTATATTTAGACGTTTTTTGGTAGAGGGAGACAAATGAATTTAGGATGTATGTATGTATATTTCTTCTTATTTGATTACAATTAGTAAGAAGGGGGCTGCTGGTTTTTAAACGTCAAAATCTTAGCCTTGATGAAAATGATAGTAGAAAAGACACAACTAAAATGAATTTAAAATCATTTTAACATATTTTATTTTGTTTCTTTAAATCAAATTCAATACCCTCTTCCAGATCTCTGTCCCTGCTTTACATTTTATCGTATTGTAATTGTCAACAAAAGATATATTGGATATCTTATTTGACAGCAAGAAAAATCCTCACCGTGGGGCCAATAGGCAGCATCATGACTGATGGAGAAGAGATGGAAGAAGTTAACAGTTTCATCTTGCTTGGATCCACAATCAATACCCATAGCACCAGTAGAAGCGATATTAAAAGACAAGATGCACTGAAAAAAATCTATGTTAAAGACCTCTCCAGAGTGCTAAAGAGCAATGATGTCAATCTAAGACTAAGGTGCACCTGAGCCAAGTCATTGTCTTCTCAATTACTTGCTGTGCTACTTGCTATGCATCTGAGAGATGGACAGTGACAAAGGACTATTAAAGAAGAATTGATATCTTGGAGTTGTGCTGGAGAAGGGTATTAAACATACTACACACTGCCAAGAGAACAAGCAGGTCTGTCCTGGAGAGAGTGAAACTAAGTTGTTCGTTGGAGGAAAGGATTTTAGAGCTCCATCTCATATGCTTTGGGTATATTGTCAGGAAGAGCCAGTCTTTGGAGAAGGACATCATGTTTGGAAGAATGGAAGGACAATGAAAGAAAGGAAGACTCTGACTGAGATAGATTGACACAGTGATTGTGCAATGGGGTCAGGTGTGTGGGAGATAGTGAAGTTGGCTCAGGATAGGAGACGATTCAAAGCCATTGCTCATAGATTTGCTATGAGTCATAGTAAATTCAATGGCACAACAATGACAACCTTACTGTATTCAAAGAAAAGCTGTTAGATAGTAGAGAGTTTGTGTTTGTTTCCCTCTATAAGGCTCCAGCTGTAAAGCAACAATGCCTGTCTAGACACTAAGATGTGCCTAATTAAGGTCATGGTCTTCACAGTTACCTGCTATGCATCAGAGAGCTGGACAGTGACCAAGGATGACAGAAGAAGAATCAATGTGTTTGAGTTGTGGTGCTGGAGAAGAGTCTTGAACATACCATGGACCACCAAGAAAACAAATAGTTTTGTCTTGGAGATGGTGAAACCAAGGTTCTCCTTAGAGATTAAGATTTTGAAGCTCCATCTCATATACTTGGGGAGAGTGGCCAGGAGGGACCAATCCTCAGAGAAGTACATCATTCTCAGAAGGGTGGGGGACAGTGCAGGAGAGGAAGACCTAAGATGAGATGAATTGACACAGTGAGTGGGGCAATAGGGGGTTGGTGTGTCAGAATCAGTGAGACAGGGCAGGCTTGAGAGCTGCTATACATAAGGTCACTATGGGTTGCAGGTCACTAATCAGGACACAACCACAACCACAACAACAACTAACCTTCTATTTAGTATGCCTTTAATATAATATAAATTTGCTATTGAACAATGAATGCACTGAAAGATCTGAACTCCCTTTGTATCCTTCCTGTTTTTCATAGTTGTTATGAGTCATGGAGTTGTCTGCAACCCATTGCAATCCTATATACAACAGCTCTAAATTCTGCCCTGTCCTGAGCCAGTCTCACAGACTCTGATACACCAACCCCCATTGCCCCAGTTACTGCATCAACCCATCTCACCCTGGGTCTTCCTCTTCTGCACTGTCCCTCCACCCTTCTGAACATGATGTCCTTCTCCAAGGATTGGTCCCTCCTGGCCAGGTGCCCAAAGTATGTGAGATGGAGCTTCCAAATCCTAGCCTCCATGGAGAAACATGGTTTTACTCTGTCCAAGACAGACCTATTTGTTTTCTTGGCAAGCTAGCTCCAGTCTCTAGCCTCTATTATTTTTATAAAGTAAGTTACAGCACCAGAAACTTGTTAGAAGATCAGCCAGGAAGAAACAGGATCATTTAGAGAGTGGATGCCACATGAGGGTTAATTTTCTACGTTGGAGACAATTTTGGCAGCGTCTGGAGACATTATTTACTGTCTCGCCTGAGAAATGAAGATGTCATCCCTTACATATATACCAGGGATCCTATTAAACATGCTACCGTGCACAAAATAGTACCTCTTTCCACTAAACAAAGAATTATCTAGTCCAAATTATTAGTGCAATGCTACAGAGACTGCCTGGTAAAGGCAGTTACAGGCTTAAAATAGAAGGTTTCTTTAGTTTGCTGTGCTGTGTTTGGGGTTTTTGTTTGTTTGTTTTTTATTGGTTTTTTTGTTTTGTTTTGTTTTTTTAAGGAACTTCTCCTGTTAGTAATCTGTTAGAAAATGGTGAGACAGTAGCCAAAAAATTTAATTACTGACCAAAAAGTTAAAGGTCATCAGCAGTTTAAACTGCTGCTCTCCAGAAGAAAGCCGAGACACTGCACTTCCATGGTTTTTACAGCCTTGGGAATACTGGGGCCAGTCCTATTCTAGCGTATAATGATGGTTTTGAGTTGCTGTTATGTCAGGGAAAATGAGTTGGTTTAATCCTGTGACTTCTGCACAATGACAAAGATGATAACTAAAGAAAGATGTAAGTCACTTATCATGGCCAAGAATGGAATTTTGTAAAATTGTGTTTTATTTCTATAGATAAGATTGTCAGGACTATTAGCTTTATATTTGTTTTCTTGGTTAGGCATTTATAAGGTTATATAGACAGAGACAATGAATAAGGGTGATTGATGGAAAAAGAATTAACACCTTTGAGCTGTGGTGTTGAAGAAGAGCACTGAACATCCCATGGACATCCAAGAGAACAACCAGATATGTCTTAGAGACGGTGCAGCCAAAGTGCTCTTTGGAGGCAAGAATGATGAGGCTTTGCCTCACATACTTTGGACATGTTGCTAGGAGGTGCTATTCCTTGGGGAAAGACATGATGCTGGGAATGGTGGAGGGTCGGCGAAGGAGAGGAAGACCCTTGACCAGGTGGATTGACACAATGACTGTTGCAATGGGCTCTGTGTGTTAGAAAGTTTGAGGATGGCACAAAATAGAACAGGGTCCAGATCTGTTGTTCATAGGGTTGTTATGAGTTGCACTTGACTCTATGGAACCTAGCAACCACCACAACAAAAGACAGTAACTATGAGTTAAATTAGGTGGTGGCAGAGGGTTATGTCCGAAGGTGCATAAGAAATGTTTAAAAGAACAGAGTATCTAGTTTTTCTCTGCAAATCCCATAATAATAATTATATGAGCCAGCTGTTTAACCCAAAATAATCTAAATAATGGTCATTAACTCGAATTACAGAGTTTAAAAATGAGATAAATCACTTGGGTATTTTCATTGTGAAGGTCATTTTGGATGAACCAGGTGGTTTCCGCCTGGACTTCAATTATCAGAATCTATTTTCCAAAGAAACTGAAAAAAAAAAATAAAATTGGTCCCCTTGGGTCATTCCTATTGCGATGAACTCCAACCTTAAACTCCCCCTCCACTCCCACATTTCCGTGGACAAGTTCACTTTATCATCTTAGCTATCAAAATATCCAAGAGGTCTATTTTTCTTCTCCGTGCATGGCAGCAATCCCATCTCATACATCAAATGGAATAAAAAGTACTATGCGACTGTTATAAATTTTTCGTGCACAATTCCCAGACTCATCACTTAGTGTCATCCCCTTTCCAGGCTGCACTTGCTAACTTTTTGGTAAACACATTTGAGCTTTCATCCTTATTCATCATCCTTTGACTTATAACTCCACTAATCCAATAATTAAAGACGGTCATTAAAAGGACATTTAGTTGAGCCTACACACTTGCAAGTACAAAATGCAGTTTGTTAAAGGCACTAAAGATAGCTTGCGTCCCTCCAGGGGGTGCCAATAAGGGTTGCCAAATGAAATATGCATGTCCAGTTGAATTTAAATTTCAGATAAGGAACCATTTTTTTAAAAGCATTAAGAGTGGCCCATGATATATGTAGTACATAAAAACAAAATACATCGGAAAAACTCCACTCAAACTCTTCTCAGAGTTGGGACTGGCTCAGTGCTGATCCTTCAGGGCATCATTTTTGGCATTTAAATGGCACGGGAAGCTACTGTCCACCTTTCTCCGACTGAGGTGCTGGGAAGTTCGAACGGCCAATGAGGCATCACCTTTGTTAACACAGCAACTCCCAATGCACTAAGCCCCCAGGGCTCCACGTTGTTGTTGTTTTTGTACGTCCTTGAGTGGGAAAGGATTCACAGCTGACCCTCCAGCCGGTTCACAGCTGTAAGTCACACTGGAGGAGATTTCCCACCTTTCTCTTTTGGAGCCACTGGTGAACTTGAACTGCCTGACTTGGGGTTGACAGCGTAACTTCTTACAACCAGAGCCACTGAAAGGAAGTCAACAATTTCCTTTATTTGAGTTAATCAGTTGCCATTGGGTTGAGTCTGTTCCAACAAATGGTGACCCAAGTACCCACATATGAAGTATAACACCACTCCAAGCTAACTCTGGTGGTGCAGTCCGTAGGGAGTTGTGTTGTTAGCCTAATGGGTGACAGGTTCAAATCTACCAGTAGTTTCAAGAACAAATGATGAAAAATCTCATTCCATGCTATTTATAGCCTCCAAAATCCCACTGAAGAACCATAAGCTATGCACTGACTCCAACTCAATGGCAATGAACTTTTGAGCCACAGATTTTCAAGGTTTGTGACCTTTCAGCAATGAACTTCCATACTCATCCTGAGACACCTCTGACTGGGCTCAGATCACCCCACCTTTTTTGGCTTCTAGTTGAGGACTTAACTGCTTTCACCGTCAAAGACTCTATGAGTGCTCTATATTTTTATTTTTATTTGCTAAGTTTGGAAATCCTGCTGTCTATTTTCCAAAGGTCTGTATCTTTGCAAACTTCTTCAATACAGAATTCATTTTAAGTGATATTATTGATTTGTTTTATTTTGCCATGAACCTCAGAATTCTCTCTTTAATGAAGAGGTAGTAATAAAATAAAGGAAATCTGTGTTAATATTTGAGCCACAGGAGCTCTGAAAACAGGTTCTGGGATACTGACCATTTGTAATGTACAAGGTGGCTGTTTCCGTTTCATTATAATGGTGACAAAACCTCTCACACACACGCTCTTTAATTACAGTCATAGGGAGACTTTTCCTTTTTGCTTGATGATCAGTAGATGTGGCATGTGAAGAAAAAACCCTCCTTATCCATGTCACATATGGTCCACAAACCAGACTCCAGCTCCGCTGATCCGATTACCTGAGCTTTCTCCTGATTAATTTCAAATGACACTGACAAATCAATCATGAGGAGAGCCAAAATAATCATCAAGTCAGTTGATTCAGTTGAATAAACTTGACCTTAACCTTCTGCTCTCAACCTGCTCGTTTCAAAGAAGTTTCAAGAGATATGGGGGTGGGGGGTGGGATCTGTAAAGTCACAAAGGTGTGTTTTTCTCTCAGAGTCCACAGTTAAGCCAGGAGTTTTAACTGATTCTATTAAATGCCTTTTTCTGGCTTTAGAAATTCTCTCTGCATTTCCGTCCCTCTCTCTCTCCCTTCTTTATTTTAAAGGAGAACATACTTACAAAATCTTAAACACACACACACACACACACACACACACACACACACACACACAATGTTCATTAGGCACCTTATTTTAACCATAAGAACATCATGACTCAGAGTAACCTTATGAATAAGGGATCAGCACCTTGTCCTAACTTGCCCCATCATCAAGATTAGTCCCATGCTCAAGTTCACTGTTGTGGTCACTGAGTCTGTTGAGGTCATTGAAGGTCTACCTCATCTCTAACATGTCTGCTATCTGTCCCTAACTAAATATCCCACCGCCAGCTGTCACTTTGTCATGCTGTGGTGGTAAAGTGTGTTGCTGTGATCCCGGATGCCATGCAAACTTCTTTCTCAGATAACAGCAAGATCGCCATGGTGGACAGTTATCAGCAGAGTTTACAACTTATAAGAAGAAAAGCCTCCTGAAAATTATTCCGCAAAGTCCACATGTATCCACATTTTTGATAAATTTCTGGCCGATAAACTGCCTCTCTATGCGCCCCCAGCTCCACCCAATCCGGTTGCAAAGCAGTGACCACAAAAGAAGGTCCGACACTCTAGTTCTGAAATAGCAGCCCATGAATACCCTGGGAAATGCAAACTCACTCTGACTCACAGGGAGGAGATTCAACTCCAGAAGTGGTTGAGTTGTTTGTTTTTTGACAAGAGATGGCAAAGGCAGGAGCCCTAGCCATGTAATTGTTGTTGTTGTTGTGTACCCTCAAGTTGGAACCAACCCATAACTGACCCTTCAGCGAGCGTTAGAGGCAGTAAATTGCGTGGTCACTGAACTAAAAATAATTAACAGACACGAAAATATTTCAGGATTACCATATGATCAACAATTTGTGTTAAGCAGATGACACAACAACCCTGTTTGCTGAAACTGAGGAGGACCTGAAGCACTTGCTGTAGAAGGTCAAGGACTGCAGCTAGCAATATGGACTGAAGCTCAATGACAAGAAAACAAAGATTCTCACCACAGGGCCGATTGGGATTGGCAGCATCATGATAGAGGGTGAAGAGACTGAGATTGTTGACAGCTTCAGTTTGCTTGACTCTACAATCAACACTCTTGGTACCAGCAGCCAGGAAATTAAAAGAATTGCATTAGGAAAGTCTGCTGTCAAAGACCTCTCCAAGGTACTGAGGAGCAACGATGTCAGTCTGGAGACTAAGGTATGTGAGACTAAGGTGTGCCTGATTCAGGTCTTTGCCATTACTTGCTATGCTTCAGAGAGCTGGGCAATGACTAGGGATAATAGGAGAGTTGATGCCTTTGAGCTGTGCTGTTAGAGAAGAGTACTGAATATAGCATGGACTGCTAGGAGAACAAACAAGTTCGTCCTGGAGAAGGTGAAGCCAGGCTGCTCCTTGGAGGCAAGGATTCTGAAGCTTCGTCTAAGATACTTTGGACATGTTGGAAGGAGGGACCAGTCCTTGGAGAGGGCCATCATGCTTGAAAGGGTAGACAGCACATGAGAGGAAGACCTTCAGTGAGATGGATTGATGCTGTAATGGGAACAAGCATGCTGGAGACAGATAGGCAAGGGATAGAGCAAGGTTTAGGGCTGTTGAATGTAGGATCACTATGAGTTGCAAGCAACTCAACAGCATGTAACAACAACAACAACAACAACCATATGATCAACAGCCAATGGGGATGAAGGAAGAAGTTCAAGCTGCACCAAAGTCATTGGCAAAAAACAAGGTCCCAAGAATTATTAGAATATCAATTGATTTGTTTCAAATAAAAGATGCTGCCCTGGATATGCTCACCAGGTCATGAAAGGGAAATCCGGAAGGACAGTTACCTGGCTGACTGACTGAAAGAGATCTATATTTGTTCACCTTCCCCAAAATGGTGATTCAGCAGAATGTGGACAACTTTGAATGATATAATTAATATTGCATGCAAACAAAAGTGCATTGACAGAGGACAGCAAAAGTTTAAGTTGGGTTTAGCAGAAGCTATTGCACCAGGGATGTCATTGTTGATGTCAGATGGATCCTTTTTTGAAAGCAAAGAATGTCAGAAGAATGTCTATTTATGCTTTATTGACTATGAAAAAGTATTGAACTGTATGGATCATAAAAAATTATGCCTAACATTGAGAACATTGGGAACCCTAGAATATTGTGTTTAATCAAGAGGCTGTTGTCCAAACACAGAAAGGTGACACGGTTTTGTTGTTGTTGTGTGCTATTGAGTTACTTGTGACTCATGAACCCTGCCCTATCCTGAACTAATGTCATCATCTCTGTAACACCTAATCCTATTACCCCAGTCACTGAGTCAATCCATTTTATCCAGAGTCTTCTTCTCCTGTGCTGTCCCTACACCCTTCCAAGCATGAGGCCCTTCTTCAAGGCCTGGCCCCTTGTGGCCACATGCCTGGAGCTTCAAAATCCTTTCTTCAAAGAAGTAGCTTGGTTTTACCCTCTCCGGAACAGATTTGTTTGTCCTCTTGAATTTATCAGTCCATGATATATTCAACACTCTTCTCCAGCACCACAAAACAAAAGCATCAATTCTTCTTCTGTCATCCTTACTCTTTGTCCAGCTCTTGGATGCATAGCAAGTTATTGTGAAGACCATGGCCTGGATCAGGCACATCTTAGTCTCAGAATAATATTGTTGGTCTTCAGTACTCTAAAGAGGTCTCTGACAGCAGATGTTCCCAATACAAGTCTTCTTTTGATTTTCTGACTGCTGGTGCCAAGAGTGTTGATTGTGGAACCAAGCAAGCTGTGAATGTTAATAATCTCAATCCCTTCTCCATCTGTCATGGTGCTGCCAGTTGGCTCTCTGGTAAGAATCTTTGTTTTCTTGATGTTGAGCATTTCTTAAGCTGAAGAAATGGAAAACAAATTTAATTCTAAAGTTGCAATCAACACTTACGGATGCTGAGGGAAGAATGTTGAATGGTCCAGGAAGTATCTAAAGAAGATGAAAGGAGTACACAGAGTCACTGTACCAAAATGAATTGGCTAGTACAAAAGAATTTCATGAAGGAAGATACGATCAAGATCCAATGGTGATGAAGGAGGAAGTCCAAGATGCTTTGAAGGAATTGGCAGAAACCAAAGCCCAAGGAATTTATGACATACCGATTTACATATTTCAATACACAGATGTTGTCTTACACACATTGACCAGCTTGTGCCAACAAATCTGGAGGACAACTACTTGGCCAACTGGCTGGTAGAGATGTGTATTTATTTCCTTTTTTTTTTTTAATAGGTGACCTGGCAGAGTGTGGATATTATCGAACAATGTTACATCTCACGCAAGCAAGAGCCTGCTGAGGATTATTCAAAAATGGTTGGAATATATATCAGCAAAGAACTGCCGGATATGCAAGCTGAGTTTAGAAATGGAACACCACATGGTTTAAAATCAAGAAAGGCATGCATCAGAGTTGTATCCTCTCTCCGTACCTATTTAATCTGTATGCTAAACAAATCATTTGAGAAGCTGGACCCTATGAAAAAGAACATGGCACCAGGATCAGAGGAAGACTCATCGACAACCTTTGTTGTGAAGATGATACAACCTTGATTGTTGAAAATGAGGAGTACTTGAAGCACTTGCTGCAGAAGATCAAATACGATAGCCTTCAATGTGGATTACATCTCAACATGAAGAAAACAAAAAATCTCACCAACGATCCAATAGACAAGATCAAGATAAATGGAGAAAAGACTGAAACTGTCAATGACTTCTTCTTTCTTGGATCCACAACCAGCTGTCAGGATCAGGAGACGCGTTGCATTGAGAATGTCTACAGTTAGAGACCTCGTCAAATTACTGAGGAGCAATAATGTCAGTCTGAGAACTTAGGTGTACCTGATTCAGACCGAGGTCTTTTCATTAACTGGCTTTGCACTTGAGAAGTAGTCAGTAAATTAAGATGGTAGAAGGAGTATTGATGCCTTTAAGTTGTGTGTGGTGTTGGAGAAGAGTACTGATTAATTAATTAATTAATTAATTGATGTCTTTGAATCCCTGCTTGTTGCTGTGTGCTGTGAAGTTGGAATGGCCTCACAGCTGACTCTCTAGTGGGTTTTTAGAGGCAGTAAATCACACAGGAGTTGATAGCTTATCTTTACTCTGAGGAACAGCTGGTGGATTCCAACCACTTACCTTTGGGCTGGCAGAACAATTCCTTACCACTAAGTCATCAGAATTCCATGGTGGAGTGGAGTCTATGAATTGGGGCATTGGCAAATATTCTTGAACATATGATGGTTTACCAGAAGAACATACAAATCTGTCTTGGAGGAAATCTAGTCAGAATGCTCCTCAAAAGTGAGAATAGGAAGAATTTACCTCACTTCCTTTGGGTATATTGTCAGGAAGGACCAATTCCCAGAAAAGGAAACCAAGCTTGTTAAAGTAGAGGGTAAGTTAAAAAGACAATGGTCCTAAAAGAGACGGACTGATAAAGTGGACACAGCAGTGGGTACAAACATAGCAGTGTCTGTGAGGGGAACACAGGACCAGACCGCGTGCCATTCTGTGTGTCATGGGATCGTTAGGAGTCTGGACCAAGTAGACAGCAACGAACAACAACAATTACTGCTGTGAGTAATTCCCAGAAGATTAATGGCTTAAAACAACACACATTTTTATGTCATATATGTAAATATTATATATATGTTGTTGTTGTTGTTATGTGCCTTCGAGTTGCTTGCGACTCATAGTGACCCTATGTACAAGAGCC
>NW_006399785.1:3458763-3488659 GCF_000299155.1 Elephantulus edwardii
ACACACAAAATAATAGAAATAAAAATAAAAAAATATGTATGTTGCTGTTGTTGTTGTTATGTGCTGTCTAGTCGCTTGCGACTCATAGCGACCCTAAGTTCCTATGTCCTATTTCTGGGAATCAGAAGTCCTACTTATTATCTCTCTGGATGAAAATTATGATGTCAGAGAGCTGCACTTACTTCTAGAGGAAAATTCACCCTTCTTTTTTACATTTTTATATCGAAGCTGCCTGATTTCTTTGGCTCGTGGTTTCTTCCATGGATAAGGCCAGCAATGACCAGTTTAGTATTTCTCAGAAGGAAACCCTCTTAATTCACAGCCTACCTCTCTCTCCTACCTTTGAGGGCTCTTGTGATTACACGGGCTCTACCTGGATAATATAGGATCAACTCTTAGAGTCACCTGGTGGTGGTTATTAAGTACCTTTGAGATAGAACCCACCCAAAACACAGTATATCACACAGGAGGAGATTTCCCATCTTTCTCCTGTGAAGCAGCTGGAGGATTCAAACCACATGCCTTTGGGTTGATAGTGCAGCTCCTTACCACTAGAACTACCAGAGTTCCCTTAGTGACCTGATTAGCAATACTAATTTCCACCAGCAGCCTTAATTCTCCCTGGCCAGGTTCCAAAACATATTCATAAACCCTGGGAATTAAGAAATGCACATTTTCAAACTCAAATGCATTGCCATCAAGTTGGAGCCCACCCATACTAGACCCTCCAGTAGGTTTTCAGAGGTTGTTTTCCGAGAAGATTGCCCACCTTTCTCCCTTGGAATAGCTGGCAAAGTTGAACTACTTGCCTTTTTTGATGGTAGCAAAATTCCTTCCCCTCTAGTAACACGAGAGTTCCTGTGTCTCTTCGGAGCTAATTACTCAGCCAACTATTTTTTCCTCGTAGAAATCTGTCTTCCATTGTCTAAAACCTTGCACCATCCATACTTGCCTCATGATTCTTTGACAAGACAAGCTTGAGGAGAGGAACCCTTCTATTCTGTGTAATGATCCATGGATGGAACAGAGCTGGCACCATTCAAGGTAAGCCAGTTGGGGAGGCAATTTTGCCTCCTGCAGACCCCACAGACCTCAAAGCTGGAGTGATCTTCACAGGATTTCAATGGCTGTTTTTTTCAGAATAGGACCTCAGATGTTTCTTCCGTGGTGCATTTGGGTGGTTTTGAACCTCTATCCCTGCAGTTAGCAATCACTATATTAACTATTTGTTTCCCCTCCCCCCCCCCCAGGAAATCCACCCAAGAAAAAAGGAGGTTGTGTACGGACATTCATACCTTGCCATTTCACTGAGTTGAGAAATGAAGCAGACACTTTGCTTTCTATGTATTTCCTCCTGTAAGAGGATGAGCATCTAGCAAAACTCCAGGAGAGAATTCGTCATTAAATAGACTGAAGACTAAAACACCAGGCACGTTTGATGATCTTTACCAGGTGGGATAAACCGTTAACTCCCAGCAGACACTATTTTCCTGTTGCTAGGCTAACTAGCCACAGCGGCTGAGTTGTTTATCTTTAAGAAAACAGACCTATATCTTCTTACTTGACAACTACAATATAATCTGTCTGGGAGTTGTTCATCATTTAAGAAAGGGTGAAAAAAGCCGTCTCCCGGAAAGTATCCCAAGCCGTGAGCTGGAATGATGATAACATCATGAGAGGCATCATATTTTATCTGGAGCATGTAAATCACCGCGGGCCCCCTCCGAGGATGCTCGGGAAAATGATGAATGGCTCCGCGAGCCGCCAAGAGCAGCCCTGAGGAATTCACCCGGCAGCCACTGACAGGAGCGCTGCCTCCAGTCTCCGGGGTGGGAGGAAGCAATGACTTAACAGATTTGAAAACTCAGAAGAAGTTGGGTTGATTTTTTATTTTTTAACAACAACGACAACAACAAAGCCTTATAAAAAGTTTAGTGCTTAAAGACTTTCCTCACAAGAACATGGTAGGGAAAGAACAGTTCTTCTAGGAATTGCACCAATATTGAGGCTATCACAGATGCTCATGGGAGTCCTGGACGCAGAGGTTAGAGTGCTCTGCTGCTGACTGAAAGACTGATAGGTGTAAACCACCAGTGCTCCACAGAGGAAAGTTGTGCCAATCTGCTTCTGTAAAAGGTTTACAGTCCTTTTAGACCCCCGCAGTAAGCTCTACTCTGTCCTGTACTTGCTATTGTTCATTGTCTTCAAGTCTAGCTCGACTCTATGAGCAAAAGGACTGAAGATCCTCTACAGCTATCGGCAATTATCAAAGTTCATAGAGTTTCCGGAGGCACGTGTCCTGTAGAATCATTTTACTTTGGAATCAACTCAACAGTAATAGTGCTGGTCGACTGAACTTTGTTATTATTATTTCAACAATCTTAATCATCTAGGTCTCTGCTTGTTCTCTCGTTGCCAACAGAACTAGTTTTAGAAGAAAATAGGAGTCCTGAGTGATGTGTGCTGTTGGTATGTGTTGTCATGTTGACTACTATTCACAGTGACCCTACAAGCAACAGATAGGAACCTTGGCCTGTCCTGCACCATTCTCACCATCTGACATGCTTGAGATCTTCTTTATGGTCACTGTGTCAATCTATTTTGTCGGAGGTCTTTCTCTCTTGCTGTTGTTGTTAGGTACCATCAAGTCAAGTATGACTCATAGTGACCCTATGAACAACAGACCTCAACCCTGTCCTATCCTGTGTCAGTCTCACAATCTCTGACACACTTGAGCCTATTGCTATATTCCACTGTGTCAATCCACTTGGTTGATGGTATTTTCCTCTCCTTTGCCTCGCAAGATGTATGCAAATAGCACAAGCTAGCTTGCTGAAAGTGAAGAAAACTTGACTCACTTTCTGAGGAAGCCCAAGAACTCTAGCTTTCAGTATGGACCGCACCTGAACATTAAGGAAACACAAATTCTCACAACTAGACCAGTAGGCAGTATAATAAATGCAGAAAAGATTGAAGTTGACAAAGATTTAACTTTACACAATTAATGCTCATAGCAGCAGCAGTCAAGAAATCAAACAACACACTGGGCAGATTTGCAGCTTTCAATATGTATTGTGTCCAGAAATCAAGAAAATCTTTACCACTGGACTGAAACACAATATCATGATGGATGGAGGAAGGATTGAGACGGTCAACAACTCCATCATACTTGAATCCATAGTCATTACATTTGGTATCAGAACTCAGAAGATGAAGAGTTGTATTGCCTCGGGAAAGTCTATAGTCAGGAGGGGTCTTTCCAAATTATTGAGGAGCAATGATGTCAGTTTGAGGACTAAAGGTGTCCTGATTTAGGCTATGGTCTTTTTAGTCACTTGCTGTGCATCTGAGAGCTGGACTACGACTAATAATGACTGAAAAAAGTGATGCCATTGAACTGGGATGTTGGAGAAGAGTGCCAAAGATCCCCTGAACTGGCAGAAAAACAAACAGATGGGTCTTGGGAAAGGTGCAGCCAAGGTACATCTTAGACGCACAGATGATGACAAGCTGTCTCACAAACTTTGGGCATTTTGCTTAGGAGAAGTTATTCTTTAGAGATGAACATCATGCTTGGGAAGGTGGAGAGGTGGCATAAGAGAGGAAGAGCCTTGACCAGGTGAGTTGACATGGTGACTTGCAGCAATGGACTTGAGGGTTTCAGATATTGTGAGGATGGCATGGGACAAGACAGTGTCCCAATCTGTTCTTCATAGGATTGCTGAGTTGTACTTGACTCAATGGCACCTAACAACAACAACAATTGGGTAAAGCTACTGTAGAGAGCCTCTTTAGAGTACTAAAGAGCAAGGATGTCAGTTTAAAGACTAATACCTAACTCAAGCCATGGTATTTTTAATTGCTTCATAGACGTGTGAAAGCTGGACAATGCATAAGAAAGAACAAAGAAGAATTGTAGTTATGTTATGTTATGTGCCGTCGAGTCGTTTCCGACTCATAGCGACCCTATGCACAACAGCTCTAAACCCTGCTCTATCCTGCGCCAACCGCACCGCCTCTGACACACCCATCCCGATTACTCCAGTCACCGAATCAATCAATCTCATAGAGGGTCTTCCCCTCCTGCGCTGTCCCTCCACCCTCCCAAACATGATGTCCCTCTCCAAGGACCCGTCCCTCCTGGCAACATGTCCAAAGTATGTCAGACAAAGCCCCAGAATCCTTGCCTCCAAGGAGTAGCTTGGTTTAATCCTCTCCAAGATGAATCTGTTTGTTTTCCTGGCAGTCCATGGTACATTCAGTACCCTTCTCCAGCACCACAGCTCAAAAGCATCCACTCTCCTTCTGTCCTCCCTAGTCATTGTCCAACTCTCTTTGAATTATGGTTTTGACACAGAGTGTTGAGTACATCATGGACTGCCAAAAGAACAAGCAAATCTGTCCTTGGAAGTGCAGGCAGAGTGCTCTTTAGAAGCAAGAATGGTGAGAGTTTGATCATATTCCTGGGAGAAGTCAGTCCCTGGAAGAGGACATCATACCTGGGAAGGTGAAAGGTCAGCAAATGGGAGAAAATGTGTCTGAAACGATGGGCATCTGAGATGCCCATCAGATGTTTGTAACACCTGAGATTGTGAGGATTGCAAACTTTTAATGTGAATATCTGTAGGGTCACTATGAGTTGATATGATGGCACCAGTGGAAACAGAGCCAGGGAACACTTTATGGTTTAAAATCAGGAAGGGAGTGTGTCAGGGTTGTCGTCTCTCTCCATAACTATGCAATTTGTATGCTGAGCAAATTATTTGAGAAACTGGACTCTCTAAAGAGGAATGTGGCATCAGGATTTGAAGGAGACTCATCAGTAACTTGTGTTATGCAAATGACATGATCTTGCTTGCTGAAAGTGAGAAGCACTTGAAGCACTTGTTGCAGAAGATCAAGAAATGCAGCATTCAGGATAGATTGCATCTCAATGTCAAGAAGACAAACATTCTTACAACTGGACCTATAGGTGACATCATGATGGGTGGAGAACAGATTGAAAGCATCAACAGCTTCATCTTGCTTGGTTCCACAGTTAACACCCTTGGTACCAGCAGTCAGGATATGAGGAGACTCATTCCACTGGGAAAGTCTGCACTGAGGGACTTCTCCAAATTATTGAGAAGTAATGATGTCAGTTTGAGGACTAAGGTGCTTCTGATTAAAATCTTGGCTTTCCCCATCACTTGCTATGCATCTGAGAGCTGGACAATGTATAGGGATGACAGAGGAAGAATTGATGCCTTTGAGGTGTGGTGTTGGAGAAGAGCACTGAATATTCCATGGACAGCCAAATGAATAAACATATATGTCTTGGACAGGATGCAGCCCAATTGCTCTTTGGAGCCAAGGATACTGAGGCTTCACTTCACATACTTTGGGCATGTTGCTAGGAGGGGTTATTCTTCGGAGAGGGACATGATGTTTGGAAGGGTAGAGGGTCGACGAAGGAGAGAAAGATCCTTCACCAGGTGGATTGACATGGTGACTGCTGTAATGGGCTCTAGGGTGTCAGTCAGTTAGTGTGAAGTTGGCACAGAATAGGACAGGATTCAGATTTTTTGTTCACAGGGTCACAATAGGTCATACTCAACGGCACCTAAGAATAAGAATAACAATAACAATAACAATAACAACAGTCCTACTTATTCACTAACCACATTTCCCCCTCTGCACCTTATTCAACAGTTTGTTCTTTAATTGTTCTTTGGTGACCTCTGACTCAGGCAACCTTAAATATCACAGAATGAAATGTTAGAGTTTCACCCCACATCTGTGATTATTGATGTGGTTGGGTCCATTGTTGAAGCTATAGTGTCAGTGTATCTCATTGAGGGTTTCTTTTGTTTTCATTGACCTAGTTATTAACCAAACATAATTGGTTTCTCTCCGTATTCCTTTCCTGATGACATATTCAAAGTTAGCAGGTTGGAATCTTGTCCTTATTTCTAAGAAGTATTCTTCTACAGTGGATTTATTCATTCTTTTAGTGTCTCCCCCGCATTCAATAATTTTCACCACCAACATACTTCAAATGCTTCAATCCTTCTTCTGCCTTTCTTTTTAATCATCCATCTTTCATATGCATAAAAAGCAAAAGAGAAGACTATGTTTTGAGTCAGACACGACTTAGTCATCAGTGACATCATTGCTTTTGTAATCTTTAAAGAGATCTTTTGCTGAAGATTTGCCAATTATTTCACAGTATTACCCTGACCAATAACCTCCCTCTAGTATTCACTAAGTTGTTGTTGTTATGTGCCGTCGAGTCGTTTGCGACTCATAGCGACCCTCTGTACAACAGCCCTAAACCCTGCTCTATCCTGTGCCAATCTCATTGCCTCTGACACACCCATCCCGATTACCCCAGTCACTGAATCAATTCCCCTCATAGAGGGTCTTCCCCTTCTGCGCTGTCCCTCTACTCTACCCAGCATCCCTCTCTAAAGTCCTGTTTCTCCTTACAACTTGACTGCGTGGATCCATGAAAACAGACTTTAAATCTTTATCTTCAATCCTAACTCTGTCACAAGATGTTTATTTCTGATCTTTTTGTGTCACTTGCATGATACCGAGTCATCTGTTTCTTCTGTCAGTTCATTGTTGCAGAGCCCATATGCCACTATTTAGTGTTTTGGTGTTTTTTTTAAATTTATTATTATTATTTTTTGTGTGTGTACCGTCAAATCAGATCTGACTGGTACAGGAGGAGATTGTCCCTCCTTCTCCACCAGAGCATCTGGTGGATTGGAACCGTGTACCTCTGAGATTTGCAGTGCAGCTTCTTGCCACTAGGCCACCAGAGCTCCCCACTATTTAGTGTTTTAAGTTCTCATCACTAGATTATTTGCTGCACCCAATTTCTAAATATGTCTTTAAGTTATATTTTAAGTAAATTAGAAAATTTAGATACTTAGTGAGCTGTGGTGGTTACTGGTAAGGAACTGCGCTGTCACTGTAAAGGTTATTGTTGTTATGTGTTGTTGAGTCAGTTGTGACTCAGAGTGTCCCTATGTACAACAGCTCTAAACCCTGTTCTATCCTGTGCCAACCTTATTGTCTCTGACACACCTACCAACATTAACCCAATCACTGAATCAATCTATCTCATCGAGGATCTTCCTCTCTTGCACTGTCTCTCGATCTTCCCAAGCATAATGTCCTGCTCCAAGGACTGGTCTCTCCTTGCAACATGCCCAAAGTATGTAAAAAAAAACTTCAGAATCCTTGCCTTCAAGAAGCAGCCTGGTTTAACCCTCTCTAGGACAAAATTAATTGTTCTTTTAGCTCTTGTTGTTGTTATGAGTTGCTTGCAACTCATAGTGACCCTATGTAAAACAGCCCTAAACCTTACTCTGTCCTGTGCCACCTCCTAGAGGATCTTTCCTTCCTGTGCTATCCCTCCACCCTCCCAAGCATGTTGTCCCTCTCCAAGGATTGGTCCCTCCTTGTAACATGTCCAAAGTATGTCAGATGAAGCTTCAAAATCCTTGCTTTCAAGGAGCAGCCTGGTTTAACCTTCTCTAGGATGAATCTTTTCATTTTCTTAGCAGTCCATGGTACATTCAATACTCTTCTCCAGCACCACAGCTCAAAGGCGTCAATTCTCCTTCTATCATCCATATTCATTGTACAACTCTCTGACACCTAACAACTGATTGCAAAAACCATGGCCTGTATCAGATGCACCTTAGTCCCTAGAGTGACACCATTGCTCTTCAGTACTTTGGAGAGGTCCCTAACAGCAGACTTTCCCATTGCAGTACATCTTTTAATTTTCTGCCTGCTAGTGCAAAGAGTGTTGACTGTACAGGCAAGCAAACTAACACTGTGAACAGTCTCAATCTCTTCACCATCCATCCTGATGCTACCAATTGGTCCAGTGGTGAGAATCTTTGTCTTCTTGACATTGAGCCTCAGTCCATACTGAAGGCTATAGTCCTTGACCCTCTGCAGCATGTTTCTCAGGTCCTCCTCTGTTTCAGCAAGCAGGGTTGTGTCATCTGCGTAACACAGATTGTTGATAGATCTTCCACCAATCCTGATCCCACATTTCTCCTCATAGAGCCTAGCCTCCTGGATAATCTGCTCTGCATACAGATTGAAAAGCTATGGAGACAGGACACATCCCTGGCATACACCCTTCCCAATTTTGAACCATGCAGTGTTTTCTTGCTCTGTTCTGACGACTGCTTCTGGGTCCAAGTATAGGTTTCGCATTAGCATGATCAAGTGTTCTGGGATTCCCATTCTTCTCAGAGTTAGTCATAATTTGTTGCGATTTACACAGTCAAATGCCTTTTCTTAGTCAATGAAACACAGATTCCTTTGGTACTTCCTACTTCCAGCCAAGATCAATCTAACATTAGCTATTATATCCCTAGTACCATGACCTCTTCTAAACCCAGCCTTGCACTCCTGGCAGTTCTCTGATGATGTGTTATTTCAGTCATTTTTTGATAATTTTCACCAGCATCTTGCTTGCTTGTGACAGTAGTGATTTTGTTCAATAATTTCTGCACCCTGTCGGACCACCTTTCTTTGGAATGGATGCAGATATGCATCTCTTTCAGTCAGTTGGCCAAGTGGTTGTCTTCCAGATTCCTTGGCAACTTGGTCAACCCATCCAGGGCACACAGTTCAAATCTACCTGCTGCTCTGTTAGAGAAAGACAGTCAATCAACTCTCATAAGATTTGTAGCCTCTGAAAACCTACTGAAGGGTCAAATTATGGGTTGGTTTTACCTCTATGGTTCACAACAACAACAATTATATTTGACATGAGTATCTCAAATTTCCTTTGAGATTTCCTGAACAGTTAGTCAAATGCTTGTCTTACTTCGTATGCAGTACATAACATATTTTTCTGTGCATAAAAATAATTAAGAGAATACTTCCACATATAGTAAATTATCTTTTATATAATACATATAGTATATTATCTTTAATATATTATAGTGAATATAATAATGATAGTAATATTTTGATGCATAT
The DNA here is from genome assembly GCF_000299155.1 of Elephantulus edwardii. Taxonomy (NCBI): domain Eukaryota; kingdom Metazoa; phylum Chordata; class Mammalia; order Macroscelidea; family Macroscelididae; genus Elephantulus; species Elephantulus edwardii. Next base: position 3,467,761 of record NW_006399785.1, read on the forward strand.
CACAGAGTAGTACTAGCTTATCATTAAAACAATTGGATGACCCTGATTTAATATTTTGGTACATATCACAAAGTGGGCTTCTTGAGGACAGGCAGGTATGGAAGGCTCCGGGCGCTTGTAGCATTCTTTTTGCCCCAAGTGGAGGTTGGCAGAGCAGACTTGCCAGATGAACTGGGGGTCTTTGGCCCAGAGTCTGCCAGCATTTGGGCATGCCAGAATGGTAAAATACTGAAATGTCTTCTAGGTCATATAGCCCTAGTGTGTCCACTTGTCGTACAGTGGTAACTTGTGGTTACTGAACACTGTAACACTGATGTGTCAAATGTGTTAATGATTACCCATGGTGGATAGGGTTTGGTGGAGCTCCTCGATTAAAACAACCTTGGAAGCAGGAGTGGCATCCACTTCCATAATAGGCTGCTTCCGGAAACCCTGTGAATCTGGGGAGAGGATGAAAGGCACCCAAGTGTTGAGGACTTGTGCTCATAGGGTCACTATGAGTCGCCTATGACTTGATGGCACTTAACAACAACAACAACACAACATCACAGAGTAGTACAAGCTTATTATTACAAACTATTACATTACCTGATTTTTTTTAATTTAATAGATTTATTCTCTAGTAAGGTTGATTCATAGCTCCAGGATGTATAAAAGTAGAAAATTTGTAACCTAAGGACTTCCTATACTTGGGATTTGGATCTGTTATGATTTATCACAATCCTACAAACAACAGATTGAAATCTATTGGAAAAGCTTCCCTGGTATGTTTCAGGCTTTCATGGGTTTCCCTTCCTTAAGAGGAACACTGCGTCTTACACACACTTTTAGACTTGGTTTCATGACAATTCCTGTCCATGATTCATGTTAACACAAATGTAGCAGGATGATTTATAAGTAAATTCTAAACAATGTCAGCCTGCAGACTGAGGTGCACCTCATTCAGGCCATGGTCTTTGCAATGACTTGCTATGTATCAGAAAGCTGGGCATTGTGTAGGGACAATCGAAGGAGAATTGATGCCTTTGAGCTGTGGTGGTGGTGAAGAGTGTTGAGGGTACCATGGACTGCTAGGAGAACAAACAGATTCATCCTAGAGAAGGTGAGACTAGGCTGCTCCTTGGAGGCAAGGATTCTGAAGCTTTGTCTGACATATTTTGGACAAGTTGCAAGGAGGGACCAGTCCTTGGAGAGGGATGTCATTCTTGGGAGGGTGGAGGGACAGCACAAGTCAAGAATACCCTCCATGAGATGGATTGATTCAGTGACTGGGGGTAGTTGTGTCAGTGACAATAAGATTGGCACAGGATAGAGCAGGGTATAGGCCTGTTGTACATAGGTTTGCTATTAGTCGCAAACATGTCAATGGCACATAACAACAATTACGTTACTAAGGGGAGGAATGGGAAGACGAAGAAAAGTGAAAGTAAAGGGAATTTAATGCAAAGAAAGGAAAAAGGTGAGTTGCCTAAAAGTCTGCAAAATTATGGTGCACTGGAGTGTTGGAAGTCTGGGAAGTTCTCCTGGTATAGTTCTCAGCCATCTGTGCTGTGTGTCTCTGGGAGTTCAAACCCACTAGTAACTCTGTAGGAGAAATAGAGTCAACTTCATCCTGCTGAGATTTAGCGCCTTGGAAAGCTTATGGCAGTTTGTGTGAGTGGGAACCAAGTCACCAGCGAGTGTGAGTGAGACTATTAGAAGAGAATCTGCAATCAGATAGATGGTCCTGTGTGAGAAGCATAGTCTTGCCCTTAGCCGTTTTATTACCTTTTGCATTTCCTAAGGCGTTGCAAGCCTCACTTTCCCCACATAATAATGATGAGTGGAGAAGAGAGACCACAATGGAAAGACAGGTAAGAAAAGAGTTATCCAGCAAAGTGCCTCCACGGGCAGCAAAATCCAGAGAGAGCTAGAAGCTCTGACAGCAGATGGAGCACATGCCTGGCCACCCCTCTGAAGGGAACAGAACAGGGAATATATGCGTTGAATGCTGCCAGTGGTTGATTTGAGTTAAACTCCCAAAAGGTCTAATTGTCTGGAATTTCTTACCTGCTGTGTGCTGGGAGAACCAATGCCTTTGATTATGATGCTGGCAAAGAATATTGAATAGACCTTGGACTTCCTGAAGAATACACAAATATTTTATGCAGACAATGCAGCCAGATTCTCCTTAGAAGCAAAGATCGGGAAACTTTGAGTCTCACAGACTTTGAGAGTGCCATCAGGAGGATGCAACTCTTGAGGAAGAAAATAGTGACTTGAAAAGAGGGGGGTAAGCAAAAGAGAAGACTTTTATTGAGAGTGATTGATAATGAGGTGTTACAACGAGCTCAAGTACAGCAGTCAATGTAAACATGGAGCGGAGCTGGGCAGTTATTAGTTCTGATTGTTCATAGTCACTATGCATCCGAACCAACCCAAGGACACCTAGCACCAGCAATCAGTAGACATGGACTTTGAAATCTGGGGAAAACTCCAAGGAGGAGATGCAGAACCTGGCTGTCAGTGAGGAGAGCAGGGAATGGGGCATTTAATGAGGAATGTTAGTTAGGGTGTAAGTTCAGAGGTGGTTGTTGTTATGTGCTGTTGAGTCGCTTATGACTCATAGCAACCCTATGTTAACAGTTCTGAAGCCTGCCCTGTCCTGAGCTAGTCTCACTGATTCCGACACAACTACCCTCGTTGCTCCAGTTACTGTATCAATCCATCTCATCAGGGTCTTCCTCTCCTGCACTGTCCCTCCATCCATCCTAGCATGATTTTCTTCTCCAAGGACCGATCCCTCCTGGCCATGTGCCCCAAAGTATATGAGATGGAGCTTCAAATTCCTGGCCTCCAATGGAAAACTTGGTTTCACCCTCTTTAAGACAGACCTATTCATTTTCTTGGTGGTCCATGATATGTTTAAGACTCTTCTCCAGCACCACAGCTCAAAGGCACCACTTCTTCTTCCTTAATCATTGTCCAGTGCTCTCAGGCATAGCAAGAAATTATGAAGGCCATGACCTGGATTAGGTGCAATTTAATCTCTAGGCTTATATTATTGCTTCTCAGTACTCTAGAGAGTCCCTGACAAGAGATTTTCCTAGTGCAATTTGCCTTTTGATTTCCTGCCTGCTGGTGTTAAGTGTTGACTGTGGAGCTGAGCAAACTGAAATTAACAATCTCAATCTCTTCTCTACCTATCGTGATACTGCCAGTAGGCCCAGTGGTGAGGATCTCGGTTTTCTTGATGTTGAGCCTGACTCCATATTGAAGACTACAATCCTTGACCTTCTGCAGCAAGTGCTTCAGGTCCCCCTCAATTCAGAGGAGTGGTCCTGTAAACACGATCCACACTCATTCTTGTTTCTGCAACATTCTGGGAAGCAGAAACTACAGGATTAGAATCAGAACTCCATGGTTGAAAGGACCCAAGACCTTCTAGCCCTGTTGCTACCTCATCTTCAAATGATTTTCCTTTTCTCATGACTCAACATGCTGACTCCTAGTCTCTGGAAGAGCAGGCAAAATGAAGAAGAAAGAAAAAGTCTTTCTTGAGGAGAAGGAAGAGAGGTCAGACATGCAAAATGCCCATTGTGTAGCTGCTAGTTGTCAGCTTGGTCTCAGCTATGGCGACTTCACATACAATAGAATGAAATGCTAGCGCCATGACTCATCACAGGTTGGGCCATTGTGATCTCTCTACAGCCTCTACATTGTCTACTTTTCCTAGAGTTGTTCACCAGGACTTTCTTTCTAGACTATCAGTTCAGAAATCCTCTGAAACTTAGTGCCCCCTGACAGAAAGCTGGTGGCTATGTTTGTAATATATGGAAGGATCCAATTGAGGTCTCCTGCTTGGAAGGCAAGAATTATCCTTCTATTGACCTATTATGCTCTCTGGCCAATAATGAGCGCTCAGAGAATGGCCTTTAACAATAGAGATAGTATCGGTAATACAATTAATCACCAGTTTGGGTAATAATGAACATTTTTTGAATGTTTTATCATGTCTTAGTTGCAGCAACAGCCGTTTCCTCACATACACGGATGTTCTTACCTGATTACCATAGCAACCCTCTTAGCTTGGTATTTTTATACGTCATTTAGAGGTTTCTCAATTGCCAAGAATTTAAATTAATTTTTCAAGGTCACAGAGTTTACGCATAATAGAGCTGAGATTCTGTGACCTTTAACCGTATTCTTCTGAATCCAAGCAATAACAAGAGCAAAAGGAGTAACAACGTAAAAGAAATGGAAGCTTGTAATGTGAAGGCCACTGAGAGTCTGGTAGCAAAAGAGTTTTCCAAGAGAGCGGACTGGGCACAGCTACCTCAGAAGGAGCCCTGGGCGTGCAGTGTTAGTGTTCAGTGACACACTGAAAGGTCAGTGGTTCAAAGTCACTCGCTGCTCTGTGGAGAAAGCTGTGCTCATCTACTTCCTATCATAGTCTAGTAAACTCTATGCAACACTTCGACTCTGTGTTATAAAGTCACTAACAGGGAGCTCTGGTGGCTGAGTGGTACGAAGCTGCACTGCAATTGTGAAGGCATGTGGTTCAAATCCACCAGCTGCTCCACGGGAGTGAGCTGTCTCCTCCCATGCACTTAACTGCCTCTGAAAACCTGAAAACTGGCTGAAGTTGTTTCCAACTCGATGGTCCACACCAACAATAACAACATGAATCGTGAATTGTAACAGATAGCAATGAGCTTGTTTTGTGGTTGTTCAGCTACACCACTGTAGACTGGAGCATCTGTAGCCATGTGGCCTAAATGCCTCCCTCCTGCCTTCCTTTCTTTCTTTGTTCTGTAGGTACCAGCTTCCTGCATGCCTTCTAAAAAGAGCTTATTGGGAAGGGGGAGTCGGGGGTAGAGGGAAACGTGCAATAATGAATGAATGGAAATCCTAAGTCTCTGTAAACTTCATTAAAATGAGTTTAAAAAAAAAGAACTTCAAAGGAAAATATGCTTTCTTAAAAACAACAACAACAATACACCCAAAACTCCTCACGTTTTGTTTGTGGCTTTAGAAGTTGGTTTCCCTTGTTCTTTATCTTCCCATTTTCAGGTAACTCCCCACCAGCCAAGTGACAGGTCAGTGATGTCTGGCATACCAACCACGGTCGCCAGTGGTCTCCTTCAGGTCTACGTGTCCCCACTGGGCCATTCAACCATCCAGTATAAGGCCTTTAGCTTCCCAATGAGAATAAGAAATGGAATAAAATAAGTGTATGACTTTAAGGTGATTACCGTATAGGATTCAGAGAAACGAGTTAATAGACAGGACACCAAGAAGGAGGTATTCTCCAGGTCTCCAAGGAGAGACTCGTCTTAGCTACAAAGAGAGAGGGGATAATAATCTAAACTATTCTGGAAGCCTAGTGTTGAGAAAGAAATGTTTCTTCCCTTTTATATTCCACATTCTGATCAGAACTTCTCCGGATAAAAACCAAGTGTCCTCTTTTTTCAGTAGGAAATATACTCCCATATCTTTTCAAGTCTTCCTCTTTGTTGTTGTTGTATTCTTCAAAAAATCTAGTTTGTCAAACTATTAACTAACTATACACATTGAATAAGTATATTGTAATCATTCAATGCCAACATTAGCTTTCTTGATTTTAAACCATGCATTCTTCCTTTGTTCTGTTCAAATGATTGTCTCTTGTCTATATATTAGTTCTGTATGCAGACAGTTAAGTGTCCTAGAATTCTTATTCCTGATGATGTTATCTTTAATGTGTTATGCTCAACATAGTAAAAAATGCCCTTGCACATTAAAGAAAACACAAGTGAACATCTTTCTCTTGTTCTCGATTTTCATCAGTGAGCCATCTGCCATCAGCAGTAATGTTCCTGGTTCCATGCCCTCTTCTGTACCAGCGTGAATCTTCAGCAATTCCCTGCCCATGTATCGCTGAAATTATTTTTGGATTGCCTTCAGCAAAATTTTCCTTGCATGAAATGTTAATGATAGTGTTTAATCATGTCTGCATTCTGGTGCATTATCTGGCTTTGTACTTCTTCCAGAGACAAACCTACATTGGCTCGAATCTCAGCTCCAGCTGACATTGTTGAGGAAGTCGTCGACCTTCCTTTACAACACAGTTCTGCCTGTTGTGATGTAAGGTGGGGAGGCGGGAGGGCGAGAGGCTTTGAAAGGGATGTACTGACTCAAGCATAATTAATTATTGTTAAGTCGATTAAGTCGATTCCAAAGAATTTCCCTGGTTGAGGTAACTAGCGAAGGGCTCAACCTCTAGCTAAAAGGCAAGTTGTTGGAATTCATTCAGGGGGATCTCAGAAGACATACTTGGTCACAGTAGAAAGAATGATCACAAACTGCCATACCCTATGGGACAGTTCTATTATGTATACATTTGAACTTGGAATTCATGTCTGGCCAACCACACCTCCTTGCAAAATGATAGCTGATATTTCACTGCCAAAGTTGAGTGTCCTCAAAGATGGTTTTATGGGGCTTCTGTGGGAGGCAGAGCCTCTGTCACCACCACAGCTTCCTTCTGGGTAGTTTTGTCAGTAATTCGAGAATATTTATAAGCCCCTTTGCCAAGCAGATTCCTACGCCTTTTATCGGGGCTGTTTGACACAATACATTTCCTAGTCTCTTTTTTGTCTTAGTTCCAGCAACTGATCTTGCACTTTGAAACCCTTTGCTTGACTCTTACTGGAACTAAGAGGGAGGAGAGAGAGAAAGCAGGCTGCGGTCTTTGCCTTCCAGTAATAGAATGAGTCTGTTTCCTTGGGGTTTGGCAGAAATGGACACTGATGACAGCGTGACAGGGTCATGCCCTCCTGCTCATGGCTGCTGTGGCAATTGAGAATCCCCTCCTTGCAGGAGATAGCTGCTGGGGGCCCACAATGCAACCTGTCACTGGGAAGCCCTGGGAAACACAGAGTGTGTTGTGGAACAAAACAAACAAACACCAGCCTTTGAGTACTCTCACGCCCAAGGTCAGATGCATCCCTGGCGTGGCCCCAGGGCAAAAGAAGACCAGCGAGTAGCCCTTTTGATCTCGCACCTTCTTTGGAACGTTTTAATCAATTAACCATGAAGTTCTTCTACTTCACTTTTGCATGCCGATATATAAAATGACTTTGGTCTGGCTGACATGCTATTGCATCTGAGATCAAAGATGGAAGCAATTGCCAGATTCAGCTAGGAGAATGTTGAAGCTCTTCCCTCCCCCATGCCCCCAGCTTACTTTCCCCTCAGCTCTTAGAAGCATTTTTCTTCCAAGGACAAGAAGGGGAGACCTTGGATGCTGATGGACATGAAAAATCTCATGAGGATTTAATGAACACGTCGGATCAAGAGGTAGGGTGATGGCTGACTGAGGAGTTGGGAGCAAATGCAGCTGGGAACAAAGTCTATTTACAAGCTAATAATGCATGTAGAAGACCAAAATGAACTCTGTCTTCTGAATAAATTTTGGAAGTGGTCTCCAAAATGTCTCAGGACATGTATTTAAGAGTCATTTTAAACATATTAGGGTTGTTGTTGTTATGGGCTGTCGAGTAGCCTGCCACCCATAGCAAACTTACAACCATCCTGCCCTGTCCTGAACTAGTCTCACTAATTCTGAAACACCAACCCCCATTGCCCCAGTTACTGCATCAATCCTTCTCATATGGGGTCTCCCTCTCCTGCACTGTCCCTCCACCCTTTCAAGGATGATACCCTTCTCCAAGGACTGATCTCTCTTGGCCACATGTCAAAAGTATGGGAGATGGAGCTTCAAAATCCTAGCCTCCCAGGGGACACGTAATTTTACCCTCTGCAAGACAGACCTATTTATTTTCTTGTCAGCCCATGGTATGTTCAAGACTCTTCTCCAACACCACAATTTGAAGACATCGATTTTTCTTCTGTCATCCTTAGTCATTGTCCAGCTCTCTGATACATAACAAGTAATTGAGAAGACCATGACTGAATTAGACGCACCTTAGTCTCTAGACTAACATTGTTGCTTTTCGGCATTCTGGAGCGGTCGCTGACAGCAGAATTTGCCTCTGCAATTCATCTTTTTATTTCCCGACTGCTGGTGTTAAAAGTGTTGATTATTAGAGTGGTGGTAGTGGTGTTATGTGCCACCGAATTGCTTGCGACTCATAGTGACACTATGTACAACAGCACTAAACTCTGCCCTGTCCTGTGCCAATCGCACTGTCTCTGACACATCCGTCTTGATTACCCCAATCACTGAATCAGTCTACCACATAGAGGGCCTTCCCCTCATGCGCTGTCCATCCACCCTCCCAAGCATGATGTCCCTCTCCAAGGACCTGTCCCTCCTTACAACACGTCCAAAGTATGTCAGACAAAGCTTCAGAATCCTTGCCTCCAAGGAGCAGCCTGACTTAACCCTCTCCAGGATGAATCTGTTTGTTTTCCTAGCAGTCCATGGTACCCTCAGTACTCCTCTCCAACACCACAGCTCAAAGACATCAATTCTCTTTCTATCCTCCTTAGTCACTGTCCAACTCTCTGATGCAGAACAAGTGATAATAAAGACCATGGCATGGCACCTTAGTCTCCAGAGAGACACCATTGCTCTTCAGTACTTTGGAGAGGTCCCTAACAGCGGACTTTCCCATCTCAATACATCTTTTAATTTCCTGGCTACTGTTACTGAGAGTGTTGGCTGTGGATCCAAGCAAACCAAAGCTCTGAACAATCTCAATCTCTTCACCATCCATCCTGATGCTGCCAATTGGTCGGTCCAGTGGTGGGAATCTTTGTCTTCTTGACATTGAGCCTAAATCCATACTGAAGGCTGCAGTCCTTGACACTCTGCAGCAAGCGCTTCAGGTCCTCTTCAGTGTTAGGTAATGAATTTTCTGTGGTCAGGGTATCAGCCTAGCCTAATTGTCCACTACCTCTGGTGGCCTAGTGCTAAGAAGCTATGCTCTAACCCCAAAAGTAAGCAGTTTTAATCCACTAGCTGTGCAAGAAGCATAGACAATCTCCTCTCATGCAGGTCACTGCTTCCGCAGACCCACTGGGGAGGGTCAGTTATGGGTCAGTTCTGACTTGATAACAAACAACAAAAGCAAAAACATAAAAAGGAGCTCTGGTGATATGATCCTTAAGTAGCTGTTCTGAGAACTCAAAGACTGAGCCTGTCTGGCAATTTGAATTCACCCGTAGCAATCTCCTCCTGAGTGATTTAAAGCTTAAGGAAACCTACGGAGGGTCAGCTATTAGTCAGTTCGAACTAGACAGCAATAAGTAAGATGAAGTGAATACTACAAGATGCAGCCATGTTAAAAAGAAAACCCCTTCCTATCTGTTGTTGTTGTTAAGTGCCATTGAGTCATAGGCAACTCATAGCGACCCTATGAATGAAAGACCTGAACACTTGTATAACTTTCATCCTTTCTCCAAGTTCATAGGGTTTCTAGAGACAAGCTATTTCAGAAGTGGATGCCACTCCTGCTTCCAAGCTTGTTTTAATCAGGGAGCTCCACCAAACACTGTCTGCCATGGATGACCAATATCACATTGGGTACATCAGGGTCACAGTGTTCAACATCACAGCAACCATGAGTTACCTTTGTACAGCAAATCGACAGAGCAGTGCTATACCATGTAGAAGAATGTTTGACCAAAAGCAATTAAAAATGGGCCCGAGGGCCACAGATTAAAATCACCCACCTTTGGCTTGGTGGTAGAATCACTTTATACCCACCAGGCCAACTGAGCTCTCTTCCTATTTACATGTTTGTTAATAACTGGCAGGTGGGATTGAACAGTGATTCCTAGCTTTTTGACCAAAAGATGAAATGAGTGTGATCATTTCGGGAAGATCTACTATGTCTTGGAGATTACCAGGGTAAAGCAAACAGGTGACTTGCTTGTCTGTGACCGAAAGGTGAGCGGTTCAAACTCAATCAGAGATGTTTCAGGACAAAAGCCTGGTAGTCTCTTTATGATAATGTTGAAAACCCCATGGAACAAAGTTCTATTCCGATGCAGATGGGGTCAAGATGAGGTGGGGATGACTCAAAGGCACCAGCTGATGGCAGTGTCTGAGATTGGTGGCAGGCACTTTATGTGTACCTCAAAGTCTATCATAGCAGTAATCTCAGGGACTGCAGTCCTCAATATGGATTACATCTCAATATCTACAAGACAAAAATCCTGACCACTGGGCCAATAGATGCCACAATGATAGGTGGAAAAATGACTGAAGCTGTCGATGATTTCATCTTACTTGAATCCACAATCAACACCGTTTGTACCAAGAATAAAGAAATGGAAAGACGTATTGCATTTGGCAAAGTCTGCTGTCAGAGACCTTTCCAGAGCACTGAGGAACAATGATGTCAATTTCAAGACTAAAATGAGCATGATCGAAGCCATGGTCTTTTCAGTCATCTGCTATACTATCAGAGCTGGGCAATTAATAAGGATGACAGAAGAAGTGATGCCTTTGAACTGGGGTGTTGGAGAAGAGTGCTGGATATTCCATGGACTGCAAAAAGAACGAACATATATCTTGGAGAGGGTGGAGTCTCACTGCTCCTTACAGGAAAAGGTGGTGAAGTCTCATCTCCCATACATTGGGCATGTTGTTAGAAGGGATTATTCCTTGGAAAAGTAGAGGATAAGTTAGTGAAGACCTGCAGTGAGATGACTAGATATAGGGATTGCAACTATAGGCTCCAGTATGTCAGAGGTGATAAAGATAACATAGAATTGATCAGGGTTCACAGCTGTTGTTCCCAGGTTAGCTATGTGTCACAAACAGGGTTCACAACAACCTTATGGAAGTCTCAAGATATAACCCCATTTGTGGATGATGATGGATCCAAATCTCAGAGCAGTTCATAGACTTGTTCGTGGTCAGACAGTAAATCCAGAACTCTACTCTTCAATCACACCCATGTGTCTCCTTTGCATGATTTCTCGCCAGTTGAGCTTCATCTTGTGAAAGATTCAGTCCACCAAGGCACAGTGAAATAATTTATTTTTTTGATTTCAAGTACTGACATCTATAACTGCTAAACGCAGCTTTTAGTTAGCATGAGCTCACCAGTGTCATGACACCAAGCTCACAAATTTTCAGACAAAAGGGAAGAAAGTTCAGCCTCAGATCAGAAAAATAAACTGTATCTTCCCGAAAGAGTGAAGAGATTCATAACTCTTTACCAGGCATCTTTTCTTTACGAAGCCTGCTTTTCGGACCACAGTCCTATTATTCTGAATTCTTTGGGTAGTCCTGTGAGGTAGACAGTGAGTCTCAAAGCTTTTAGTAATGCTTTCAATATTTCTCTGGTAGGAATTTAAATTTGGTTCTTAACTTCTTTTCCTATATCTCTGGCCCTTTATTAATTATCTTGTTAACAATATTAGGATTTGAGACTCTGAACTGGGAACAGTTAGATATAGGTAATGCTTTAATTAGCTATTATGCTCATTTTGACTGACTTCCAATCTTGACTTTACCACTACACTACTATAACTATCCACTTTCTTTAGTGTTCATAGAGTTTTCAAAGGCCTGTTATTGAGGAAGTGGATGGTCCATCCTGCTTCCTAGTCTGTCTTAATCAGAGAGCTCCACCAAAACCAGTCCTCCATGGGTAACCCTTATGAAATTTGACACATCAGTGGCACAGATTTCAGTATCATGGCAACCCCAAGCTGGACAATGAGTAAGAATGACAGAAAAAGAATTAACACCTTTGAGCTGCGGTGTTGGGGAAGAGCACTGAACATCCCATGGACAGCCAAGAGAACAAACAGCTATGCCTTGGAAATAGTGCAGCCAGAATATTCTTTGGAGGCAAGAATGATAGGGCATTGCCTCACACACTTTGGCCATGTTGCTCAGAAGGGCTATTCCTTGGAGAGGGACATGATATGCGAAGGGTGAAGGGTAGGTGAAGGAAAGGAAGACACCCCCCCCAACCAGGTGGATTGACACTGTGTCTGCTGCAATGAGCCCTTGTGTGTCAGGAAGTGGGAGGATGGCACAGGACAGAACAGGGTTTAGATCTTTTGTTCATAGGGTTGCTATGGGTTGTACTTGACTCTATGGCACATAATATCAGCAACAACAGCTATTATTAAGCTGATTCCGATGTACGAAGATATGTGTATCCAAGTAGACTTGCTCTCTATAGGATTTTCAGTGGCTTATTTCTCAGAAGCCTGTCGCTGTATAATTCATCCAATGCAACCTTTGGAGGGCTTGAATCTCCAAACTCTCTACTTGACACTGAGCATGTTAACCCTTTGCACCAATACAGACTACTATTACTGTCTCAAAGAAAACCTGAAAGACTTAAAAGAGTCTTCAAAAATGTTTATAATTCTACAAGAAGAGACCTTTACTGAAGCATTGTGAAGTAGGTCTTGACCTGAATGCGAATCCCCTCCTGGATTTTGAACACGTATGCTTTGATCAAGCCAACAGCTGTAAACATAATGGATCATTGACTTTAATTCTTATTCCATAATAAAAGTATTTCCTGATGTTTGTCCAACAGAAAAATGACAAGGAGTTAGGAAGGTATTTACAGTAACTGGCTCTATAAACTAGCCATTTAAGAAAAGACAATTTCCAAAGAGAAAAGCAAAATTGTCTTTTAATCCAATTCCAAGAAGCGTCAAGAAGAAGCTGGAATAGAGTACATGAGGGCACAGTGGAGCTACAATAAGCACGAGAAATGAAGCAGAAAGACTGTGGTGAGATTTTGAAGGGAACGGGGCATGGCTCTGTGGCTTGGGAATTGTGGTCCAGGGAAGAAATCTCCTGCATTGTGTCAAGCGACATTGAATATGTGGCAGGGACAACGTTTAGAAGTTCTCTCCGAAACAGAAGAAGCAGATGTTTGTGTGGTCACTGGGGAAATTTCGTTGACCAAAAATTTAGGAAAAAAACCAAACCAAACCAGAAAAATAGTTTAAATTTATGAAGTAGGAGGAAGCCAGGGAAAAGGGACAGCAGGCAAGCACTGGATAAGAGTCTTCACTGCACAGAGAATACAGCTATTTAAAAAATGAAATTCCTTCTCAGCACAAAATAAATCCCACGCACAAGCTGGGAAGAATTACATCTGATCACAGCTAATGTTTATTGAAGGCGTTATCAGTTGAACCTAAACATCTACTTGACTTTGACTCATGTTGATCCCCCCATGTGCATCAAAGTAGAATTCTGTTGCTTTTTTTCTTTTTCATTTCATTGACTGATTTTCTGGAAGTAAATTGTCTGATTTTTAAAATTTTTTTTATTAGTATCTTTTTTGTCTGACTTTTTTTGGTAGGAATTACTGTCAAGTCACATCTGGGTAGAGCTGTATCACCGGAGTTCTTTCCATTAACAAGCTAGTGAGGTAAAGTGTTTGCCCCAGTGAGGAACTCCGGAGAATATTTAATAATGGCTTGTTCTAGCCACTGGGTAAAGTGTAAGCCATGTACCTTTATAACAGCCTCATGACGTAGACCCTATTTACAGATACGGAAACTGGGGCACTTGCTAAATCTGATACATGCTGGAGTTCAGTTGTTGTTGTTGTTAGGTGCCATTAAGCCAACTATAACTCTTAGCAACTCGGTGAACAACCGATCTGAACTTCGTCCTGTCTTGTACTTTGTTCTGTCTTGTTCTGTCCTCACTATCTCTGACATGTTTGAATCCATTGTTACAGTCACAGTGTTAATCCTTTTTTTTTTTTAGCTTTTTTTGGTATTTATTTATTTTTTCTACTAGTTTATTAACAAAACTGGAACACAAATTCAAAGACATTCTTTCAATTTCCCTCACCCACTACCCATCAAATTGTACAACCCCATGATTAATCCCCCCTTTCCCTTGCACACCCACATCCCTCTGTTTCCATCCTCTCCCACTGTGACACTAATGTGTCAAATGTGATAATGGTTACCCACAGCGGACAGTGTTTGGTGGAGCTCCCCGATTAAAACAAGCTTGGAAGCTTCAATATGTATTATATATATATGTCTTTTGTTCATAGGGTCACTATGAGTCGTCTACGACTTGCTGGCACTTAACAACAACAACACTAGTTTACTTACAAAATTCAAATACAAATTCGAACAAATTCTTTCAATTTCCCTCACCCCCGCACCATAAAATTATACAACCCAATGATTAATCCCCTCCTCCCCCTGCACATCCACATCCCTTTGCTTCCAGCCTCTCCCACCCCTCCTAGATCCTTATACTCATTCTACAATAACTGTGTTAATCCATTTTGCTAATGGTCTTCCTTCACTTTTCCCAGCACCAGCATGATACCCTTTTCCAACTACCACTCTCACCTGACAGTATGCCCAAGATACGTGAAAGTTTCACCATCTTGGGTTCCAATCAAAGATGGGTTGCTCTTCTTCCCATACGAATGTGTTTCCTCTTAAACAACACCACGTTTGAAAGGCATCTTTTGTTTGGAAGGTATGTAGTCATATCATGTGATGGTTAGGTAATGATGTAGTCATCCCTCACAACGTGTTTTGATGTTACCGGATCTTACCTGATTTGAAGATGAATTATGCTTAAGCTGGTAACAGACATGTTCTGTTGTTGGCTATGTCCTTGATGTTGTGGTATAAATGAATATGCTTATGAATTCTCATGCAAATTCTCTAGTTACACCACCTGAACTTCCTTAGGAAAATAATGATTTGGTATTGTCATTGTTAGACATAGATAAGTGAAAAATGACTCACAGAGACCCTATGAACAGCAGAGCTATAACATCCTCACAATCTCTCACACTGAAGCTAGTTGCTGAAATCATTGTGTTAATCCATCTGGTTGAGGATCTTTCTCTTCTTCGTCATCACTCCACTTTCCCAAGCCTGATGACTCTCTTCAAGGAATACTCTCTCATAACAACATACCCAAAGCATGTGAGACAAAGCTTCATTTTTCTTTTTTTTTTACCTCCAAGGAGCACTCTGGTTGCACCTTCTCCAAGTCATATTACAGTCCATGGGATTTTCAGCATTATTCTCCAACACCAAACTCTAGGGTGTCAATTCTTCTTCTGTTGTCATTGTTCATTGTCCAGCTCTCAGATGCGTAGGAAGGATTGATATGATCATGGCCCGAATCAGGTGTACCTTAATCTTTAAAATGACAGTCTTATTCCTTAATAATTTGGAGACATTCTAGACTTCCCCAGTGCAATAGTCCTGATCTCTTCACTTCCAGTACCAGGTGTTTTGATTATGTATTCACTTAAGTTGAAGTTGTTGGCAGTTTCAATCTTTTCTCCATTTGTTGTGATATTACCTCTTGGTTCAGTAGCAATGATTTGTGTTTATTTTGATGCTGAAATGCAATCCATATTGAAGGCTACAGACTTTGATCTTCTAGAACAAATACTTCAACTCCACCTCACTTTCAGCAAGCAAGATTGTGTCATCTGCAATGAAGGTTATTGATGCATCTCCCTTCAATTCTAATGCCACAATCTTCTTCGTTGAGTCCAGCTTCTCAAATAATTTGCTCAACATATGGATTAAATATCTATGCAGAAGTGATACAACCTTAATGAACACCTTTCTTAATTTTAAACACTGCAGTGTTTTCTTCCTCTGTTCATTCTTCTAAGTGTTGGCCAATTTTTTTTTATGATCCACACAGCCAAATGCCTTTATATAGTCAGTAAAGCGCAAATAGACATGCTTCTCTTAGCCAGGATCCATCTGACATTGACAATAAAATTCCTGGTGCCATGGCTGTTTTTAAATAGAGTTTGAATAAGTTAACTGAATTCAAATGACAGAAGAGAATTCTTGCAGACTTTGAGCATAGAATCTTAATAGCCTATTTCACAATTACTATTGCGAGTTGAAGTATGGAAAAAAGTAAACAATTTTAATGGATAATTAACTTAAGATAAACAATTGTTGTTGTTAGGTGCCATCAAATTGAGTATGACACATAGTGACCCTACAAACAACCAACATATCAGAACCCTGTACTATTCTCACACTTCCTGACACACTCGAGCCCTTTAGAGCAATCACTGTGTCAATTTGTCTCATGAAAGTTCTCTCTTTCACCAACCTCCACCTTTTCAAACTTGATGTCCCTCTCCAGGGAATAACCCCTCCTAGCAACATGCCCAGCGTATGTGAAATGAAGCTCTACCATGCTTGCTTCCAAGGAGCAGACTGGTTGCTGATCTTCTCCAAGACATATTTGTTTCTTCTTTTGGGGATTCAGTACTCTTCTCCAATGCTACAGCTCAAAAGCAGCAATTGTTCCTCTATCATTCTTACTCATAGTCCAGTTCTCAGATGTTTAAGAAGTGATTAAAAAGACTATGATCTGAATTTGTTGTTTTTGCTGTGTGCCATCAAGTCACCTGCCACTCATAGCGAAACTATGTACAGCAGCTTTGAAGCCTGCCCTATTCTGAGCCAGTCTCACTGTCTCCAACAAACCTTACCCCCATTACCCCAGTTACTGTATCAATCCTTCTCATCTGGGGTATTCCTCTCCCTGACTGTCCCTCCACCCTTCCAAGCATCATGTCCTTCTCTAAGGGACAAGTGCCTCAAGGCCATGTGTCCAAAGTATGTGAGACAGAGATTCAAAATCCTAGTCTCCAAGAAGAAACTTGCTTTCACCCTCTCCAAGACAGACTTATTTGTTTTCTTGGACATCCCAGGCATGTTAAAGATTCTTCTCCAGCACCACAACTCAAAGGCACTGATTCTTTTTCTGTCATCCTTAGTCCTTGTCCAGTTCTCTGATACATAGCAAGCAATTGCTAAGATCATGACTTGGATCAAGTGCAACTTAGTCTCTAGACTAACATCATTGCTTGTCAATATTCTGAAGAGGACCCTGTCAGTAAATTTCCCAGTGCAATTTGTCTTTTGATTTCCTGACTGCTGGTTGCAAGAGTGTTGATACTGGAGCCGGGCAAGCTGAAATTGTTAACAACATCTTTCTCTACGTATCATGATGCTGCCAATCGAGCCAGTGGTGAGAATCTTTGTCTTCTTAATGTTGAGCTTCAATCATATTGAAGACTACAGTCCTTGACCTTCTGTAGCAAGCGCTTCAGGTCCTCCTCAGTTTCAGCAATGTTGTACCATCTGCTTCATGAAGTTGTTGATGAATCATTCTCTCATCCTGATATCTCATTCCTCCTCATAAAGCCCAGCTTCCTGAATGATCTATTCTGCACATAGATGGAAAATGTATGGAGACAGAATGCACTCCTGACACACTCCTTTCCTGATTTTGAATCATGCAGGGTTACCTTGCTCTGTTCTGAGGACTGTTTCCTGGTATGAGTACAGATTTTGCATGAGCACAATCAACTGTGATTCCCATTCTCCTCAAGGCTAGCCATAATTTATTGTGATCCACACAGTCAAATGCTTTTTCATAGTCAATGAAACAGAGAACGGAATTGTTGTTATTGTTATGTGCCACTGAGTCATTTTCTACTCATACTAGCCCACAGCTTTGTACCCTGTTCTATCCTGATCTAACCTTTTCATCTCTGATACACCTATCTTAATTACCTTATTCAGTGATCCATCTCATCAAGGGTCTTCCTCTCTTGTGCTGTCCTCCACCCTCTCAAGCATGATGTCCCTCTTCAAGGACTGATCCCTCCTTACAACTTGTCCAAAGTTGTCAGATGGAGCTTCAGAATCCTTGTCACCAAGAAGCAACCTGGTTTCCCCTGCTCTAGGAAGAACCTGTTTGTTCTCCTAGCCGTCTGTGGTATATTTAATACTCTTCTCCAGCACCATAATGCAAAGGCATCAATTCTCCTTCTCTCATCACTAGTTATTATCTGGCCTTCTGACTCATTACATGTAATTGTGAAGAACATGGCCTGAAACATAAAGTATCTAGTGTTCTCTTGCATTAATATCCAGACTGACATTGTTGCTCTTCAGTACCCTGGAGAGGTCCCCAATGGCAAGCTTTCCCAATGCAATTCCTATTTTGATTTCCTGGCTGCTGGTACCAAGAGTGTTGATTGTGGAGCCAAACTGAAGCTTTTAACATTGTCAATCTTTTTGCCATCTATCCTGATGCTACTAATTGGCCCCTTGGTTGAGAATCTTTGTCTTCTTGACATTGAGCTTCAATCCATATTGAAGGCTGCAGTCCTTGACCCTCTGCAGCAAGCACTTCAGGTCTTCCTCAGTTTCAGCAAGCAGGGTTGTGTCATCGGCATAACACAGGTTGTTGATGAGTATTGTTGTTGTTGTTGTTTGATGCCGTCGAGTCGTAGACGACTCATAGTGACCCTATGAACGAACAGCCTGAGCACTGTTCATACCTAGAGTTTCCGGAGGCAAGCCATTTCGGAAGTGGATGCTGCTCCTGCTTCCGGGCTTGATTTAGTCAGAAAGCTCCAGCCAACACTGTCCACCATGGGTACCCATTACCATGATTGGCACATCACTGTCACAGTCTTCAGCATCACAGCAACTACGAGTTACCTCTGTACAGCAACGCACAGACCAGTGATAAGTATTAGACACACCTTATTCCTCAAACTGACATTATTGCTCCTGAATAATTTAGAGAATTCCCTGATTTAAGATTTTCCAAGTGAAATTAGTCTTCTGATTTCCTGAGCACTGGTATCAAGAGTTTTGACTGTGATCCGAGTAAGATGCAGTCATTGGCAGACTCAATTTTTTCTCAGTCATCATATTATCTATCAGTCTAGTGGTGATCATTTTTACTTTTGTTTTGGTTGTTGAGATGCAATACATATTGAAGACTATTTTTTAAAATATATTCTGCAGTGTCAACTCTCCTCCTCCCAGGTGCTTCAAGTCCTTGTACTTTCAGCAAGGTTGTGCCATCTGCATAACATAGGTTATTGATGAGTCTTTCTCTGATCTGGATGGCATTCCTCCTCATAGAGCCCAGCTTTTCAAGTAATTTGTGCAGCACATAGATTAAATAGTTGTGGAGACACAACTCTGGCACACAGTACAACCCTGACACACACCTTTCTTAATTTTCAACTATGTACTGTTCCCTTGCTCTGTTTGCAAATCAGCCTCTTGGTCTTGGTCTAGGTTTCCCCTGAGCACAACTAAGTGTTCCTGGATTTCCATTCTTTTCAATATTAGCCATAATTTGTTGGGATCTACACTGTCAAATACCTTTACATTGTCAATAAAACAAAAACAGACTTTCTTCTGGTATTCTTTACTTTGAGTCAAGATACATCTGCCATTAGCAATGGCATCCCTAATGTCAGGGCCTCTTCTAAATCCTGCTTGTATTTCTGGCAGTTTTATGTCTACGTACCGTTCTAGCCATTTTTTGGATGACCTTCAGCAGTATTTTGTTTGCATGTGATATTGCTCAGTACTAATTATATTGCTCAATAATAACCACATTCAGTTAGATCACCTTTCTGGGGAAAAGAAACAAATAGTGATCTCTTCCAATCAGCAGGTCAGGTAGCTGTCTTTCAAATTTCCTAGCATAGACTGGTGAGCACATCTGGAGCTGCATGTGTTAATTAAAACATGTCTATTGGTATCCTATAGCTTCCTAGGGTCTTATATTTTGTCAATGCCTTCAGTGCAGCCTCAGCTTATTCCTTCATTACCATTGGCTCTTGTTCATATGGTTTTGGTTGTTGTTGTTGTTATGTGCCTTCAAGTCACCTGCAACTCATAACAACCATATGTACAACAGCCCTCATCCCTGTTCTATCCTGTGCCAACCTCACTGTCTCTGACACACCTGCCTCCATTATTCCAGTCACTGAATCAATCCACCCCATCGAGGATCTTCCTCTCCTGTGCTGTTTCTTTGTCCTCCTGAGAATAACATCCCTCTCCAAGGATTGGTCCTGCTTTGCAGCATGTCCAAACTTC
The DNA here is from genome assembly GCF_000299155.1 of Elephantulus edwardii. Lineage (NCBI taxonomy): Eukaryota > Metazoa > Chordata > Mammalia > Macroscelidea > Macroscelididae > Elephantulus > Elephantulus edwardii. The sequence goes on from NW_006399785.1 coordinate 3,487,630, forward strand.
TTGAAATTTTTCAGTGTGAGTCAATTCCTTTTGATACAGAGATACTGTGCATTCCCTTCATCTTCTTTTGATGTTTCCTGGTTCATTTAACCTATTGCCCACAGCACCCTTCAATATTACAACTTGAAGCTTGACTTTGTTTTTCAATTCTCTAAGCTTGAGATATGCCAAGTGAGTTCTTCCCTGTTTATTCTCCAATCCAGCTGTCTGCACGTTCCATTATAGTACTTTGCTTTGTCTTCTCAAGTTGCTTTATGAAATCTTTTGTTAAGCTCTATTACTTCAGCATCTTTTCCCTTTATTTTGACTTCTCTACTCTCTAGTGTAATTTTCAGTCTCTTCTGACATCCATGTTGGGGTTTGTTTCCCCCCCCCCTCTGTCTCTGTGATGATCTATTGCTCTCTTCGCGAATGATAGGCGTGGTGTCATCTCATAACTGGTCTCCTATTATTGGTGTTCAATGCTTCAAACTAATTCTTAAGATTATTTTGACATTCAGGTCGGATAGCCTGGTCAGATAGCCTGAACTTGGTGGCCGGATTGAGGCTGAAAAGAGAGAGTGATAGAATTTCGCATGTCCAATGACTTATTCATCATAAATACCTGTTTAAAAAACCATGAAAGGTTATTATTTCACATGGACCTCACTTGATGGAGTGCATAGGAATTAGACTATGTTTGTGATAGGAATCATTGATGTTGTTGATTGCCATCAAGGTGAGCACAACTCATTGTGATCCTATGAACAAAAAGTTTAAAGTCTTTCTATAACTATCGTCATTTATCAAAGTTCATAGAGTTTCCAGAGTCATGTTGTCTAGGAAGTGGATGCAACTCCTTCCAATATCAGTAGCCAAAACTAGGCCAGGTGATGGCTGTGGAACAGACCATCAATTACTCATGAGCAATTTCAAATTCAGGCTAGATAAAATTAAAATAATTTCATGAGAAATAAAAAAGGTTGACAGAGTTTTGTTGGTTTTTTAAAATAACATAAATGAATGTATTCTTCAGCAATTTTCCATATAT
>NW_006399785.1:3489039-3492408 GCF_000299155.1 Elephantulus edwardii
AACAAAATCGTTAAGAAAAAGATAACCGAGTCCTGATACCTCCTTTTCTTGCTCATTTGATTGTTTTGTAAACATTTTGGGGTGCTTATTCCCCCTTTTAAGGGGCACACCCTTGAAGATAAGACCCACACAGGCAAGTTACATAATCACAGAGCTGCCTGTTGGAAGTCCGAGACTTGAGTCCTCACAGAACTGCATTTTGGTGGTCGATCAGTTATTTGTTTGGCTGACTTTCTGACATTTGGTTTTGGTAGTATGTCCCTGAGGGAAATTCTAAGTCCTTGTAAATTTAGTACTCATTTCATGGTTCTGATTGAGAATGTGACTCATTTCGTAAACCACCGAGTCCTTCCCAAAATGTCTCTCAACTTTTCGTGTCAGGAAGTTCTGAGTTTCTCTGGGCATCTGACAGGTTTTTGTGTTTTTTGGCCATGGCTGTGGTCATGTTTACCACTGTTTAACAACTAGATTGTTCAGAATGTAATGTGTCAGCCCCTTTACCGTTCTTCAAGGTCTCATGACATTGGTTCATTAAATACCTCTCTTTCATTACTCAAGCCCGTGTCAACTTAGGCTATTATACTTCCTAATAAGGAAATTATAATCCAAAGAGCTATCTCCTGGATTTGTTCCCTGCTCCAGCATATCTTTTTCTTGTTGGTTTCCCATGTAGTTTTCGTTTCTAACAATTGCACAGTAAAGCAAGCACTTGTATTTGTGTACCATGAAGTGGGAATCAACCCTTAAATGACCCTCCAGCAGGTGTTCAGAGGCAGTTTAATTGCATGGGAGGAGATGGCCCTACTTTCTCCTGTTAAGCAAGCAACAGCCTCTACATTTTTTCCACAAGAAGTTTGTTTGATTCCAAACTTGATGCTCCTTTTCCACGAACTATTGTGCATAAAATTTTGTAACTTATCTTCAATCCATTTGTGCAACTTCTCTCAGCTGCTTGTGAGAAGAAGTCAACAAATCAATGAGAATAGACCTAACCACCTTTATCTTCCAAGCTCTATGTGTACAAGCAGGGCCATGGGCTACAGAAAAGACACACTATCATTAAATTATCACAAAATGAACCAAAGAGAACAAAAAGCCCCAAAAGCATTGCCATCAAGTCAGAACCATTTTCTAGCTGATCTCCCATTGAGTCTACAATACTCAATGCACAGAAGGAGACTGTCCATCTTTCTCCAGGAGCATTGGGGGATTTGAACTGCCAGAGGAACTCAGACTTCCCATTAACAACAGAACTCTCTATAGTGTTGGCCACCAGAGCTTCCCATACTATACCATTGCTGTGTACCATTAAATTGTAACGGACCCATTGCTGACCCTCCAGTAAGTTTTTAGGGGTAGTAAATTTCACCAGAGGAGATTGCCCATCTTTTTCCCAGGGAGCAGTTGGCAAATTTGAACTGTATAACTTTGAATTGGCAGCACAATGCTTTACCTCTAAGTCACCAGACCATGAACCATATGAAGAGGAATGTGGCATGAGGATTGGGGGAAGACATGCAGATAACACGACCTTGCTTGCTGAAAGTGAGGAAGACCTGAATTGCATGCTGCAGAGAATCAAAGATTACAGCCTTCAACATGGATTACAGCTCAATATCAAGAAAATAAAGGTCCTTACCGGTGGGCTAATAGGCAACATTAGGATAGATGGAGAAAGGATTGAAACTCTCAGTGATCTCATTTTGCTTAGATTCACAAACAGTGCACTTGGTATCAGAAATCAGGAGATCAGAAGACGTATTGCTTTGGGAAAGGCTGCTGTCAGGAAACTCTAAATGCTGAAGAGCAATAATATCAGTCTGACGAGTTATTTAGGCCATGGTTTTCCCCCCAATTACTTGCTATTATCCTGAGAGCTGGACAATGAGTAAGGTGACAAAGGAAGAATTGATGCCTTTGAGATGTAGTGTTGGATAAAAGTATTGAATATCTCATGAACAACCAGATAAGTCTTTGAAAAGGTGCAACCAGCGTACTTCTTGGAAGCAAGGATAGAGAAGCTTCATCTCTCATACACTGGACATGTTGCAAGGAGAGGCTATTCCTTGAAAAAGGTTATTATGCTTGGAAATATATAGGGTCAGTGAGAGAAGAGCTCCAGCCAAGTGGATTGACCTGGTGACTGCAGCAATGGTCTCAACTGTATCAGAGGCAGAGGATGGCACAGGATAGGACAGGGTTCATGTTGTTCACAGGATCGCTGAGTCGTACTTGTGTACTTGTTTTGGCATCTACCAAAAATATGCCACCAGAGTTCCTCAAATCTTTACGCCTAATCTCTAAAGAAAAATGTCTTACCAGTACAACTTTATTCATTTAATATCAGAAAAGAGAAATCTATCCTACTCTGAACACTACTATCTTGGTCTGTCCTGCTCAACTTTTACGTGATTAAGTGTTTTGTTGTCTAGTTCTCAGTAGGGAGCTCTGGTGGCCTAGTGGTAAGGAGCTGTGCTGCCAATCAAAAGGTACAGGGTTCGGATCCACCAGCTGGTCCACAGGAGAAAGATGGTCAATCTCCTCTCAAGTGATTTACTGTTTCTGTAAACCCAATGGAGGGTCAGCTATGAGTTGATTCATACTAAATGGTACATAATAACATCAGTTTGGAGTACTTTTATTAAGGTTTCAGTATCAAACTGTAAAGTGAAAAGTGAAGAAATAGGTGAAAGGGTGGATTAATCCCTCATTTGCATATACACGACAAGAGGGCTTGTCTAAATGATTCCTTCCATTTAAAAACAAAAGAAGAAAAGCATGATTTCTAAGAGTTACAAGCAGACTCAGCACATTTTTAGAATGTTTCAGGGGTTTTTTTAGTCCCTGTTTCTAACTTTCATCTTATCTCACTATCTCTTCTGCTTATCTTGATTCAAAGATTGGGCATAAGCTATCGGCCTAAATAGTCCTTATTCAGATTTTCACAAAATTTTTCATAAATACTACTCAAAAACTGCTTGCCCCAAAAGACCATGTCAAAACCACTCCTGTTAAATCAGTTCATGACTGTCCCAACTGGCCTGGCCTCTGGGCATCCTCTCTATGGTGAACCCTGCTTCTTTTCCCCCACAATGTTTACCAGTAGTTCCTGAATGAGGCAAATGGTTAACATGCTTGGGTGTTAAATGAAAGTTGAAGACAGTAATTGAAGACATTATGGTGCATAGTTCTACTCTGACACGCTTGGGATTAAAATGACCATCTAGAGTAATGTTATCCAATAGATTTTTTTTTCTTTCTTTCTTTCTTTCTTTTTTAATGGTTTTATCTGTACTAACTGATATGATTTGGAAGCAGGAGTGGCATCCACTTCCTAAACAACATGCCTCTGGAAACTCTATGAACTCT
>NW_006399785.1:3493213-3494421 GCF_000299155.1 Elephantulus edwardii
CTCAGTACTCTGGAGAGGTTCTTGACCACAGATTTTCTCGGATTTATCTTTCTATTTTTAGACTGCTAGTGCCAAGAATGTTGATTGTGCTGAAATTGCTAACAACTTCAATCTGTTCTTCATCTACCACGGTGCTGCCAATTGTCACAGCAATGAGAATCTTTGAATTCTTGATGTTGAACTTCAATCCACATTGAAGACTACAGTACTTGACCTTCTGCAGCAAGTAGAATCCTATTCCTCCTGGTATATATGTTTACTTCATATGTAGAATAATATGAAGTCTTTACATGACTCAAAAATTCCCTGGGTTGCTGCTGGAGTCATTTGAAGCACAGTTGGACTTATTCATTAAGACATCACATGGTCAATTGTTGTTGTTGTTGTTCAGTGTCATCGAGTCATAGGCGACTCGTACCGATCCCACGAATGAAAGTCCTCAACACTTGTATAACTTTGATCGTTTCTCAGGTTCATAGGGTTTCCAGAGGCAAGCTATTGACGGAAGTGGATGCCACTCCTGCTTCCAAGCTTGTTTTAACTGGGGAGCACCACCAAACACTGCCCACCATGGCTAACTGTTATTGCATTTGACACATCAGTGTCACAGTGTTCAGCTTCACAGCAACCACGAGTTACCTCTGTATGGCCAATGGTCAATTAGAAGTCCTTTTTCTTTTTGACATTAGAGGAAGGGACCAGATTCTTGACCCCTTAAAAATTAAGAAGCTTCTTGGTGAAAGTAAGTGGGCTATAGCTTTCTTAAGGCTGGCCACTGATGGTGAGGAAGGTTCAGGGGACCCAAGGCCTATAACACGTATGAAGAATAATCCAAATAAACCATCTCAGCTCAGCAAGTGTGTTCCTACTCGCATAGACAAATCACCCATAAATGTGAACACATGCAAAAAATGCTTACAACATTGTAGAGTTGGCAATGGAGTGCTTGGTGCTCTATGAGATCAGAGAAACTTCTCTAGTAACAAACTATAAACAGGAGCAATGGTGACCCGAGGTGAATCCTATGTAGCCTTTTATCTCATTGAGTCAACTGTTCAGTAGACATGAACTATCTTTTAATTCTTGTTGTTACTTTTATGTGCTATCAAGTCAGAACTGACTCATAGCTGACCCTCCCTTTTGAAAAGCAGGTTGGCCTAGTGGATTGGGAATTGTGCTGCCAACCCAAAGGCACAGGGTTCAAGTCT
>NW_006399785.1:3495026-3496243 GCF_000299155.1 Elephantulus edwardii
CCTCTCCTGCGCCATCCCTCCGCTCTCCCAAACATGATGTCCCTCTCCAAGGACCAGTCCCTCCTTGCAACATGACCAAAGTATGTCACACCAAGCTTCAGAATCCTTGACTTCAAAGAGCATTCTGGCTTCACCCTCTCCAGGACAAACCTAATTGTTCTCCTAGCAGTCCATGGTATATTCAACACTCTTCTCCAGCACCACAGCTCAAAGGAACCAATTCTCTTTTTATAATCCCTAGTCACTGTCCAGCTCTCCAATGCATAGCACGTAATTGCGAAGGCTATAGGCCGAATCATGTGCACCTTAGTCTTTAGCCTGATATAGTTGATCTTCAGTACTCTTGAGAGGTCCCTGATAGCTGACTTTCCCAATGCAATTCCTGGTTTCCTGGATGCTGGTAGCAAGAGGTTAAAGCAGTTAGCTACTAACTGAGATATTGGTGTTTGAATCCACCCAAAAGCATCCAAGAAGAAAGGCTTGAAGATCTACTTGGAAAAATCAGACCTTAAAACCCTTACAGATCACAAGTCTACTTAGACACAGCTATGAACTCGCCATAGGTCAGAGTCCTCTTGACAGCACCTGGTTTCATTTTGCTTTTGATGTCAACTGTGGCTACCCACTTTGTGTCCTTTTAGATTTCAGAAGTGTCCTATCCTTTCTTATGTTCTCAAATCAGCCTCATTATTTAAATTTCTCTCTCATTTATCACACAATTTAAAGTCTACCATACACAAGCCTGCTCAGCATTTTTCAAGTTGAAAAAAACTGGAAATAAAACCCCACCCAGATTCAATACTTTGCTGAATTACTTAGTTGCAATACTTAGACCCCCCCGTAAGAAAATTTGTAAATGATCCAGGAAGCAGCAAAATAAGGTGGAGGGAATACACAGAGTCACTGTACAGACAGAATTTATTGATACTTAAATATTTCAGGAAGTATCAACAGAGCAAGGAAACACTGCATGGTTCAAAACTGGGAAAGGCGTACCCCAGGGATGTGTCCTATGTCCATACCTTTTCAACCTGTATGCAGAACAGATTATCTGAGAGGCTGGGCTCTATGAGGAGAAGTGTGACATCAGGATTGGTGAAAGATCTATCAACAATCTGGGTTATGCAGATGACACAACCCTGCTTGCTGAAACTGAGGAGGACCTGAAGCGCTTGCTGCAGAGGGTCAAGGACTGCAGCCTCCAATGTGGATTGAGG
>NW_006399785.1:3496823-3504755 GCF_000299155.1 Elephantulus edwardii
TGATGGGTGTGTCGGAGGCAGTCTGATTGGCACAAGATAGAGCAGGGTTTAGGGCTGTTGTACATAGGGTCGCTATGAGTCACATGCGACTCGACGGCACATAACAACAACAACAACAGCATATGATAAAGAGTCAGTGATGATGACGGAAGACGTTCAATCGGCATTGAGGACATTAGCAAAGGAAAAGGCCCTAGGAATTGGTCAAATACCAATTGATATGTTTCAACTGGATATGCTCACCAGTCTATGCCAGAGAATTTTTAAAATATCTTCTTGGTGAACGAATAGGAAGAGGTCCATATTTGTCTCCACTCCCCAAAAAGGTGACCCACCAGAAGGTGGAAAATATTGGGTAATATCATTAATAACACATAGAAGCAAAATATTGCTAACGATCCTCCAAATATAGCTAGAACACTTTATTGACAGAGAAATGCCCCATGTTCAAGCTGAGCTTAGAAGAGTTTGTGGCACCAGGGATGTCATTGCTAACGTCAGATGGATCCTATGTTTTATTAACTATGTAAATAGTGACTGTGTTGTTGTTGTTATGTTTCATCGAGTCAACTATGACTCATAGCTCTGAACCCTGTAGTATCCTGACCCATTCTCACTGACTCTGACACACCTAACCTCATTAACCCAGTTATTGGGTCAATCCATCCTCTCCTATGATGTCCCTCAATCCTTCTAAGCATGATACGCTTCTTCAAAGGTATCCTTCCTTACTGCATGACCAAAGTATGTGAGATGCAATCTCAAAACTCTTGCGTCCAAGGAGAAGCTTGGTTTCACCCTCTGCAGGACAGACCTTTTCTCTAGACTGTGCATGGCATGTTCAATACTTTTATCAAGCACCACAACTCAAATATATCAATTCTTCTTTAGTTATCTTTATTCATTGTTCACCTCTCAGATGCATAGCAAGTAACTGTGAAGATCATGTCCTGGATCAGGTGCATCTTAGTCTTGAGACTGATATTGTTTCTCTTGAGCACTTTGGAGAGGTCCCTGTCCACAGATTACCCTATTGCAATTTGTCCTTGATTTCCTGACTGCTGATGCCAAGAGTGCTGATAGTGGAACTGAGCAAGCCGAAATGGTTAACAATCTCAATCTCTTCTCCATCTATCATGATGCTGCCAGTTGGCCCAGTGGTGAGAATCTTCACTTTCTTGATGTTGAATTTCAATGAGTATTGGAGACTACAGTTCTTGACCTTCTGAAGAAAAAGTTTCAGGCCTTCCTCAGTATCAGCAAGTAAGGTTGTGTCATCTGCATAATACAGGTTGTTGATGAATCTTTCTCCAATTCTGATGCCACATTCCTCCTTATAAGTCTAGGCTTTCAAATGATTTTTTTGGCAAACAGATCTTTACCTTTTTGATTGTGTAGATCACAACAAAATATCGCTAATATTGAGAAGCATTGGAAATAGAGAAAACAAAATTATCCTTACATGAAATCTATATCTAGATCATGAAGGTATGTGTGGGCACAGCAAATGAACATTGAATGGTTTAAAATTAGGAAAGGTATGCATTAGGATTGCATTTTTTCTCTCTACATTTATTCAATCTTATACTGGCAAATCATTTGAAAAACCGGATTTATGGTGAAGTATGTAGCATTAAGATTAGAGGAGAACTCATCAACAACCTATATTATGCAGATAGCATATCCTTATTTGTTGAAGGCAAGGAAAACTTGAAATGCTTGCTGCAGAAGATCAAGGACTACAGCTTTCAATAACAATTACATCTCATTATCATGATGTCAAAACCTCTTACCACTGGACTGATAGGGAACATCATGCTAAGTGGAGAAAACTTTGAAATTGTCAATGACGTCATAGTCCTTGGGTCTACAATTAACACTTCAGCAGTCAGGAGATCAGGAGACATGTAACAAAAGCTTGCTGTTTGAGAAGAGTACTGAATATCCCATGCACTGTCAAAAGAAAAATATAAAAACACATATGTCTTAGAGAAGTTGCAATTAGAGCATTCCTTTGGAGGCAAAGATGGAGAATCTTTGTCTCCCATGATGTTAGGAGAGGCTATTCTTTTGAAAAGGATATCATGCTTGATAAGGTAAAGAGTTGGTGAAGAAGAAGACCCTCAATGATATGGATTGATACAATGACTGCAGAAATGGGCTCCAGGTGTCAATGATGATAAGGAAGGTATAGGATGGGACAGAGTTTAGAACTATTGATCGTAAGTCCACTGTGAGTCGTATGTGACTTGACAGCACTAACAACAACAACAACATATACAGAGCAAAATCCACCAAACAACAACAACATATATGGAGCAAAACTTCCACTATTGAACTGATGCCAACATACAGCAACCCTGGAAGGCAGGGTAGAATTGTTAGGTTTCTCCAGGCTGCAAAGCTTTATGGAAGCAGAATGTCTCCGTTTTATCCTGTAGAGTAAGCGATGAGTTCAAATGACCAACCTCCTAGTTAGCAGCATAATTTCTTAACCAATATGCCATCAGAGCTCCTAAACAGAAAGTTCAGTCAGTCAAACTAGACTTCGTTACATGCGTTCCAGTAGTGGAGGTGACGTGTCTTAACAAGAGCAATGAAAAAGTTCAAAGTCATGGCAGACACAGAGACGTTAGCAGATGAGTCCTGTATTTCCCCTGTAGCATTGATGGTTGCTGAGCAAGCTTTGTGATCTGGGAACACAGGATGGCAGTGAGAGCGTGTGTGAGCATGGCCTGGCTCTGGGGCTCTTACGAGGGGGTGAGATACGATTTATTCCTTGGCACTGAGTCAAAACTGACTCATAGCTGCCCCTCCAGCGGGTTTCTGAGAGGCTGTAAATTCCACAAGAGAAGGTAAGCTCATCTTTCACCTAAAGAGTAATTGGTGAACTCAAATCAAATATGTTTGGTTTGACAGGGCAAAGCCTGACCCACCTACCAGAGCAATTGCAAAATAGGACTACTGTGTCATTCTTATTTTCACAGTGATTTGAAGTTTACAAAGTGGTTTGCTGTGAAATAGCCCATGTAATACTTACATAAAAAGTAATAGCGAGAGCAGAGAGGACATGAATTAATATTCCTGTGTGAGATGGAGATGAAGAAGTCCCAGAGCATCCACTTCTTGTAGTCATATATGGAAAAGGAAAGAGGCTGGATTAAAGGCTGACCCTGAGAAGCGATCTGAATGCGGGAGAAATAATTTGACTTCAGACAAAGACACTTTTGCCTGTTTTTCAGAGAGAGGGAGGGAGAGAAGAGGGAAAGTGAAGGGCAGTAAATGCTGGGGAAATGGAGAAATAATCGAAGGCCAGGTCTGCCTGGACACAGTGACCATAACCATGGACTAATGCATATCAGATATGATGAGGATGACACAGGATCAGATCTGTTCTTCATAGGGTTGCTATGAGTCATAGTTGACTCAATGTAAAAAATAGAAGGATAACTAGTAAGATGTGTATAAAAGTCCAAAGGTGGAAGGGGAGAAGGTGGAGGGGCTGAGGGTTGGGGAAGGGGGACTATCATGGGGTTACGGAATTTGGTGGGTAGAGGGAGGGGATGAAGGAATTGACAAAGATCCAGTGCAGACCTGAAAAGACAGAATAACAGTGGATATAGACACTGATGATTAATTTTAAAAAACACAAAGAATGTGTAGGAAACAATGTGAAGGAAGGAAATTGTGAAACAATGTATATGAATGAAACACAATTTATACGAATTTTATATGCAAACAGATACAAAATAAAATACACTTTTTTGTAAACAAAAAAGGCACCAAACAACAACAACAACATGTTCAGCAAGGCCACTCTCAAAGAGGTTGTCCAACAACATAGTCCAATTTACACAGTCATCAGTTGCTGGGGATCACATTCAGTTATCCCATGCCATTCAGGTTTTTCTCTGTGTCCTTTGTTCCTGCCTGGTGTAAAATGAGGAAGATACAGCTTACAATATTGCATTGTTTGTTTTTGTCCATTTATTATTATGCATATTTCCTCTCAAGTATCTCCTTGACATCTAAGTCTTTGTTTCCTTACAGAGTAAACAACAGAAACACACTTTGCCTCCACTGCATTTCAAAAGCATTTTCACATGATAGTCTCACCGAGCTTCACCAGTACCTCTTAGCTCTGGGAGACACAGCTATTTCGAACCAGCCCGAAGGATGAGGAGAATGAGGCAGATTGAGGTTAAATTGACTTCAAAAGGTCAGTGGAGAAAGCAAGGAAAGTTCAGGTCCTCTCTTCAAGTCATAAAAATTGACTCTACATATGTCCATCCGGGAATATTCATCTGGATGTTGTTGTCAACCTTGCAGGTCAGACAGTTGTGACCTGTAAGATTTTATTAGGCTGATGTTGCTGAATGAGATAGCCAGGCCTTTCTTTGTAGTGTGTCCTGGTCTGAAAGTTCCACTGAAACCCATTCATCCCCATAGCAACTCCAAGCCTCCACTGACAGGAGGTGGCAGTTGCTCCTGCGATGTGTTGATTGGGAATGGAACCAGAATATACAGCATGGAAGGTAAATGTCACCACTAAGCCACCAGTCAGCACATTCGAGCTGGCCATCACGTTCCCATCACTCCAGCGTTGCACAACACACAGATTTCTCACCTTCTGGCCATGACCACTGTGGTGGCGTCAGCTGCACAGATGCTACTATAGTCCCTACACTTCCCTTGAATCTAACTGAAGTGTTAACGTCTATCCTTTTTCACATCCTTTCTTCTGGGTGCAAAGAAGTCTACAGCCTGGAGTGACGATGTTTCTGAGCAGGTGTTTCGTTGGTAGAAAGCTGGTTGAGGAGGGAAGATGGGTGAAGGGAGGAGAGAAGTAGGGTCGTTTGAAGGAGAAGGAAAGAGGAGAATTAGCTAAGACTCTTCCCAAGTGGTGCATTTTTTCCCCTATAGGAAAGTGCATCTGAACATGGAAATTGATCCCAAAAGTTGAGTGTCGCCCTCCTGTGCTTGGTTTTTATCTTAATGAAAACATACAGTCTAGGAAGCTGGTTTTCCTGCACAATAAGGTGCATGTATATTTCTGCAAAGGCTTCTCTCAAAAGAGGACGGGAAAGCAGTGCTGTTGCCTTGTGAGGCTATAAACATTGACTGTGGGGTGAGGATAAAAATCAGCAATCAGACCTCATTTAGGGACTGTTATTACTATGATTTTAAAATTCAAGACGACTGCTTTCTTGGATGAGGCAGCCTGCATGGAGACAAGAAGTCTTTGGATGATTAATGGTTGGATTCCCCTAAGAGTCAACAGTCAAAGAGTCAGGTGAAATGAAATGAAAATGTTGCATGTCCCTAACATTTTCTCTGTTGGCTCAAAACTCCATGCCCGTTTCTCATGTCCTGTACTGTCTGAAAACTTTGTTTCTAAATGGCTGCAAGTTTAGTGGGAATCTTGATGGAGGAAGGCTTTCTTTGCCTTTCCCCCCACCTCTACCTTCAATGCTGGAAGCAGGAGCAGCATCCACTTCCGAAATGGCTTGCCTCCGGAAACTATATACGAACAGTGTTCAGGCCGTTCGTTCATAGGGTCACTATGAGTCGTCTACGACTTGACGGCATCAAACAACAACCACCACCACCTTCAAATGAGAAAAGGTGTACCTTGTTTCAGTATGCTTTGCTGTCTTGGGCTTCACAGATGTCTCACTTTTTACAAATTGAAAGTTTGCAGTAACACTGAGTTAAGCTGGTCTGTCGCTGCCACTTTCCCAGCACTCCATGCTTACTTCAGGGCTCTGTGTCATATTTTGGTAATTCCTACAATACTTCCAAATTTTCTTAATACTATTGTTATGTGCTACTGAGTTGCCTGCGAATCATAGCATCCCTTTCTACAACAGCTCTGATACCTGTTCTGGACTGAACCAATCTCCAATACATCTACCTCCATTGCCCTACTTACTGTATCAATCCCTCACATCCGGGCTATTCCTCTCCTGTACTGTCTCTCCACCCTTCCAAGTGTGATGTCCTTCTCCAAGGATCAGTCCCTTGTGACTACATGCCCAAAGTAAGTGAGACGAAGCTTCAAAATCCTAGGCTCCAAGAAGAAACTTTGGTTTCACTCTCTCCAAGACAGATGTATTTATTTTCTCGGCAGTCCATGGTATGTTCAAGCTTCTTCTCCAGCACCACAACTCAAAGGCATCATTTCTTCTTCTGTCATCTTTAGTCATTGTCCAGCTCTATGGTAAAGCATAAGCATGGCTTCTGTACGTACTGAGAAACAAATAAAACCGAAGCACTTCCCGTGACTCTCCTTATAATAATATTTCCTTTCTCCACGGCATTCTTGTAGTAAGCTGGATCGTTTCTTTTACTATCTTCTTTTAATTGTCTTTTTCATGTCACCTCTTCCCTCACCTGATTTTTTCCCTTTTTAAAAAAATTAATTTCAATGAACATCTACAGAGATTTTGGATTTCCATTCATTCCTTGTTGCATTTTTCTCCCCGCCCACCCTACCCCCACCCCTAGTTTGCTCCTCTCCTTGAAAAGCAAAAGAAAAACTCCTTCATTGGTATCCAATCCCCCAGCACACCCTGACCCTCACCCCGAGTGTACTCCACTCTGCAACCCTTATTCCAGACTCTTATGATAATCATAATGCCCTAAAAGATATTACTATTAAATTATTCTCTCCCTCACATGATTTGTACGATCATCTCCTAAAGAAAATACTCATATTGACTGCTGGCATTTTGAAAGTGACTCCTAACTGACCCTTCAGCCTGTTTTCCCAGACTGTAAATCACAAGAGGCGACCGCTCACCTTTCCTTAAGCAGCCGCAGTGCATTTAAACCACCCGAGAGGCCTAGTCTTTGATTTAGCTGTCTGACCCCTCTCCAAGCTCCTATTCTGCAGACCAGCCGCATACTCTTGTCACTGTTGATGAGTGCTGATGGGTCAAGTTGATAACTCATAGCAACACTATGAACGACAGTTCTGAACCCTGTCCTATCCTGCGCCATCCTCACAATCTCTGGAACATTTGAGCCCATTGCTGCGGTCACTGCATCAGTCCACCTGGTTGAGGGTCTTCCTCTCTTTCCCTGACCAATCATGAGATCTTCTTCTCTTTCCCTGTCTAATCATAATGTCTCCTCCCAGGAATTGGCCACTCATAACAAAATGTGCAAAATATGCCAGATGGAGTCTCACAGTCTTTGCCTTCAAGGAGCACTCTGGTTGCAATTTCTCCATGACATACTTGTTGGTTCTTGTCTTTGTTCACAGAATATTCATTGCTCATGCCCAACAACACAACTCAAAGGTATTAATTCTTCCAGGTGGAAGCCACTGACTGGGAAATAATATTTGGTAATGACATGTCTGATCAGGGACTTATATCTAGAACTTATAGAATACTCGAACACCACAGCAAGATAAAAGTAAACAACCCAATTAAAAAATGGGCCAGCTATTTGCAAACAAACTCATGAAGAAATGTTCAAAACCCCTAGCTCTAAGAGAGATGTAAATCAAAACAACTATGAGATAGCATCTCACCCCAGTAAAAATAGTAAAATTTAACAGAACAGCAAACAACAAATTCTGGAGAGGTTGTGGAAAAACTGGAACCCTTATTCACTCTTCGTTGGAATATAAAATGGTGTGACAAGTATGGAAAGATCTATAACACTTTCTCAAAAAGTTGGAAATAGAAATACCATTTGACCCAAAAATTACAGGTGGAGAATATACTGCAAAGAGAGCAGAACTGCCACCCAAGCAAATATATGCACACCCATGTTTATTGCTGCTTTGTTCACAATAGCAAATGGTTGGAAACAACCCAACACCCAACAACAAACTATTGACTAGAGAAGCTGTAGGATATTCAGACAATGGAATATTATGCAGCACTGAAATAAAATAACTTATTATATATTATTCAAAAT
>NW_006399785.1:3517061-3522244 GCF_000299155.1 Elephantulus edwardii
ATGTTTTCAGGTGTGTGATACTCACACCAGAGGAGATTGCTCACCTTTCTCCCAAGGCAACTCTGGTGAATTCAAACCATCTGAGAGGCTCAAATTTTGGATTATTGACATAATTCCATATGGACACTGAAACCACATATGTCCATTATCGGGCCGATTTTCCCAGCTTCATTTGCCTTTGAGACTGAGTCTCTGTCGAGTTTAACAAGGAAAGACGTGGTTAATTCTTCTCTCTCTGAGCCACTGGTGGATGTGAGCTTCAAGGGAAGTGAGATCTTAGCTCCCTACAAACCATGCCACCAGAGCAACCTCTACTCTCGTTCACATGCTGTTAATGTCCATGAAGCTGTTGCTAGGGGAGCTGGATTTGTCTCAGGAACTCTGTATGCATTGAACAGGGATTCAGATACTGGTCCATACAGCTAGGATCATCATCTCCAGGTAAAGCATAGAGTTCCACAAATGCTTCTATATCATACGGAAAATCAGCCCAAGGAGGTTTCATAGTGCCAGAGTTATCGGGTTGACAACATGCATCAGTCCACCTGGTTGAGGGTCTTCCTCTCTTTCCCTGACCAATCATGAGATCTTCTCTTTCCCTGTCTAATCATAATGTCTCCTCCCAAGAATTGGGCACTCAATACAATATGTGCAAAAGATGCCAGATGGAGTCTCACAGTCTTTGCCTTCAAGGAGCACTCTGGTTGCAATTTCTCCATGACATACCTGTTGGTTCTTGTCTTTGTTCACAGAATATTCATTGCTCATGCCCAACAACACAACTCAAAGGCATTAATTCTTCCTCTGTCATCCTTAGACTTGATGCAACTTTCGGATTCATAACAAAGAATTGAAAAGACCATGGCTTGAATCTGGGGCACCTTAGACTTTAAACTGACATCATTGTTCATTAATGCCTTGGAGAATTCCTTGACAGCTGTTACCAAAAATGTTGATTGTGGATTCAAGTAAAATGAGTAATTTTGTGTTCTTGATTTTCAGATGTAATCCATATTGGAGGCTGTTGTCTTAGATTTTCTGCAGAAAGTGTTTTTTGTCTTCTTTCTTTCAGCCATGAGGTTGATACAATGCAGACTTATAATGTTGGTTGTTGATGAGTCTATTCTGTCCTCATGCTACCTTCTCCTTCATAAACTCCAGCTTCTCAAATGCTTTTTCAGCATACAGACTGAACCAGTATGAGAAAGAATACAATTCAATGCACACCCTATTGTTATTTTTTATTATGCCAGGGATCTGTCCTATCTCCATTTATTTTCGACCTATATGCAGAACAGGTTATTCAGGAGCCTGGGCTGTATGAGAAGAAGTGTGTCATCAGGATTGGAGGACATTTCATCAAAAATCTGCATTATGCAGATGACATAACCCTGCTTGCTTAAACTGAGGAGGACCTGAAGAGCTTGCTGCAGAGGGTCAAGAACTGCAGCCTTCAATATGGATTAAAGCTCAATATCAAGAATACAAAGATCCTCACCACCGGACCAACTGAAAATAGCAGGATACATGGTGAAGAGATTGAGATTGTTAACAGCTTTAGGTTGCTTGGCTCCACAGTCAACCCTCTGTTAATAGTCAAGACATACTGAGATGGGAAAGTCTGCTGTTAGGGACCTCTCCAAAATACTGAAGAGCAGTGGTGTCTCTCTGGAGACTAAGGTGCGTCTGATACAGGCCATGGTCTTTGCAATCACTTGTTATGCATCAGAGAGTTGGACAATGACCAAGGAGGACAGAAGGAGAATTGATGCCTTTGAGCTGTGGTGCTGGAGAAGAGTCTTGAGGGTACTATGGACTGCTAGGAAAACAAACAGATTCATCCTGGAAAGGGTTAAACTGGGTGGCTCTTTGAAGGCAAGGATTCTGAGGCTCTGTCTAACATACTTTGGACATGTTGTAAGAAGAGACCAGTCCTTGGAGAAGGACATCATGCTTGGGAGGGTGGAGGAACAGCACAGGAGGGGAAGGCCCTCTATGTGGTGGATTGATTTGGTGACTGGGGTTCTCGGGGTGGGAGTGTCAGAGACAGTGCGATTGGCACAAGACAGAGCAGAGTTTAGAGCTGTTGTACATAGGGTCGCTATGAGTCGCAAGCGACTCGACGGCACATAACAACAAACAACATTTATTAAATCTATTCATAAACATGTGTTCACTTTTCTGATGATTGACTTTTCCATAATAACTCACTAGACTTCTTTTTTCAGTAAAAATTTTATTTTTATACCGGTTTACTCACAAAGTTTGTACATATTGTTTTTCACAATGGATCTTTCTCATTTCATTTGCCCCTCCCCCCATCCTCACCTCTCTGCTCCCACCATCCGCCACTTGGATCTTCATGCATGTTCTACAATTATATGGTCTTTGTTTATAGTATTTATCCTCAAGGGACTGAGTTAGTTCACTCAGCATAATGCTCTCCAGTTCCTCCCAAGTTAGATGTGATTTACAAAATCATTGCTCCTGAGTGCTGCGTAGTATTCTATTGTGTGAATGTACCATAATTTCTCAATCCATTCCATTTTGGTTGGACATTTGATGTACTTCTGGGTGGATTCAAAATATCAACCTTCTTATTAGAAGGTAAGCACACTGACCATTTAAGAAGCCAGGGACTCTGTGTTGTTAGATGCATTTGAGTTGACTATAATGTGTCATGATCTTATGTCCAGCGGATTTGAACCTTGCCTTATCTGTTGCTGTCATCATAATATCTGCTATGACCAAGAATATTGTTGCAATTTTTTCTCAATCCATCTTGCTTAGGGTTTTCCTCTCTTTTTCTGGCCCTCTAAGGAGCACTCTTGATAGCTCTTTCTTCAAGACAGACATGTTTGTTCTTTCAGCAGTCCATGAACTATTCAATTCTCATTCATTTCACTAGATTTCACAATCAACATCTATGGATGCAGCACTTAAGACATCAAAAGACATATTAGGAAAACCTGCTATCAAAGACGTCTTCAAAGTCTTAAGGGACAAAGATATTAAAGACTAAGGAGTGCTTGATGCAAGCCAGAGTATTTCCAATTGTTCTGAAGCATCTGAAATTGGACAATGAATAAGATTTGATGCCTTTGAATTGTGATAAAGGGCCTTGGTTTGTATTACTCATAACTCATAAAGGGGCTGTACCACACACAACTTGTGAGTTGTTGTGATGCAGAAAGTTGTGCCAATGGTGTGTCAAATGCCAGAAGGGTCACTCATGGTGTACAGGTTTTAGGAAAGCTCCCAGATTAAAACAGAGTAGGAAGCAGGATTGGTCATTCACTTCTTAAATAGACCCCTGAAAACCCTATGAGCAACAGAGGAATTTAGATAGTTAAATTATTAGAGGTAGCGCCCTGACTGGAAGTCACTAAAAATGAGGAGAAAGAGTAAAAAATATTCTTTAATAGTTGGAACATAAAATGTATGAAGTATGGATGTTGGAGTGAAAGTTGGGAACAATTAAATGGAACACAAGCGATCAGAAGATTAATTGCACGGGAAAGTCTGAAATCAGGAAATATCCAAATTGTTGAGGCCATGATGGCAATTTGAGGCCCAAGGTGTACCTGTTTCAGGCCATGGTATTTACAATCCCTTGCTATACATCTGAAAGCAGATCAATAAAGAAGGATGACAAGTTGACTCTGTACGGCAAGTGGACACACCGGGACTATACGACCTGGAACAATGTTTCACCAAAACAAAGACAGGCCTTAGGGCCGCAGATTAGAGTCACCCACCTGTGGCTTGGTAGCATCGCTTTCGGTCCAATAGGCCAACTAGTCTCTCTCTATGGTGTTAAGTACTGTCAAGTCGTAGGGGGAAAAAAGTTGTAAGGAGTTCAGCAGTACTTACAGACCCACATTAGATCACCATAAATATTAGTAGTATTAGTATCAGTAGTAACTGATAAATGTTGATAGTTACCACAAAGTTTCAGGCCTTTTGTTCATAGGGTCGCTATGAGTCATGCTTGACTCAAAGGCAATCAACAACAACAGTAGTAACTGAAAATATTTTCTATGTCTTGAAAATGGTGCAGCCAGTGTGCTTCTTAGAGGCAAGAATAGTGAAACATCTAGCATACCCTCACATGTTGTTAGGAGAGACCAATCCTTGGAAAAGGACATTATTCTTGGAAAGGTGGAAGGTCAAGAGAGGAGAGGAAGACTACAATGAGATGGTCTGTAAGTATGGGATTTGTATGTTATAGACGGTCAGGATGGCGCAGGGTAGGGCTGCGCCAGGCCCAGGGTTCCTATGTACAGTAGTCAACTTGCCAGCACTTAACAACAATGGAGAGAGACTCTGGTTTTACAAGAACTGGCTTCAAATTTCTTAAAGGAAAGAACATTTGAAGACAGACTTACTTTTACTGCCTTAGGTTTACATTGCGGTCAAGTATTTGGCCAATTTGTCACTGTTGTTCTTGTGTGCCGTCAAGTTGTTTGCAACTCATAGTGACCCTATGTCTGACAGCCTAACCCCTGCTCTATCCTGTGCCAGTCTTATTACCTCTGACACACCCACCCCAGTTACCCCAATCACTGAATCAATCCATCTCATCGATGGTCTTCCTCTCCTGCGCTGTCTTTCCACCTTCCCAAGCATGATGAACCTCTCCAAGAACTGGTCAGTCCTTGCAACATGTCCAAAGTATGTCAAAAGAGCCTCAGAATCCTTGCCTCCAAAGAGCAGCGTGGTTTCACCCTCTCTAGGACGGAACGGTTTGTTCTCCTGGCAGTCTGTGGTATATTCAATACTCTTCTCCACCAACACAGTTCAAAGACATCTTTAGCTTATTATTTTTATTTTTATTTTTATGTGACTGAAGGTTGTGTTTCTGGACTTCCTTTGTTATTGTTAGTGTTATGGAGGTGGTTTCCTTTAACTGGTGACAATAGCTCACATGATAAGAAGTCATGCGTTTGCCTTAATTATTTCTGATATTGGGGTAGTGACTTTACATGATATTGTTATTTTAATCACCTACGTGCATATCGTCAAACTAGTGTTTGACTCAAGCCAAGCAACCATGGGATTGACTTAACTGAACTTTTTCTTTTTTTCTCTCCTATAAGGATTGGTGGACGATTTATCAACAATCTGCGTTATGCGGATGACACAACCCTGCTTGCTGAAACTGAGGAGGACCTGAAGCGCCT
>NW_006399785.1:3523221-3549711 GCF_000299155.1 Elephantulus edwardii
GTAGAGGTCTCACCACAGTAATGTCAATTGATACACTCAAACTCTTAGATTCAGGCCATACTTCTTTTGCTGTGTTCATTCTAACATGTTCGAAAAATGTGGAAGCAGGGAGCTCTGGTGGCCTAGTGGCAAGAAGGTGCACTGCAACCCCAAAGTCATGCAGTTCAAGGCCACCAGCAGCTCCAAGGGAGAAGAAGGGGCTATCTCCTCCCTTGTGATTAAATGCAGGTGCAAACCAGCCAAAGGGTCACCTATGGGTCAGTTCAGACTCAATGATACATAATAACAACATAAAGAATGCACAAGACTGCATAGGCAGCTCTGGTGACCTAGCGGCAAGAAGCTGCACTGCAATCCCAGAGGTAAACGGTTCGAATCCACAAGATGCTCTGCTGGAGAAGGAGGGGCAATCTCCTCCTGTACCGGTCAGATCTGATTTGACGGTACACACACTCAAGCGACTTGATGGCACATAACAACAACAACAACAACAACAACAACAACAACAACACAAAAAAATAATAAGAAAAAAATTAAAAAATGTGGAAGCATTAACAAGACAGATGAAAGAAAAGAGGAAGTTTGAGGGATGTCAGTGAAAAGCATTTTCACTTCATTTCCTGAGTTTGGGTACTATCATGTCGGTTTTAATCCCCCCCCAAGTGATAAGTGATTTATTTCCTCATCAAGCAAAGTTCCGTGAGCGCCATTCAGAAATGTGCTGCTGCTTATTTCCCAGCTCCAAAGAGGAGTTGACAAGCCTCAAAAGAGAAGAATTGTAGCTAACAGGAGAATAATGGGAAGGGGGGGAAATCAATGCGGAGACGTAATTGAAAGTAAGTCTCGGTGGTCGAGGTAATTGAATGGTAATATTGTGAGCAGGGATCAAGAACTGCACAATCAGGCAATTGAAGGGGCGCGTCTCTCCTCTTCACTGTGGAAACTTCTGGCCTCTGAGATTGTGCATAAGAGATGTTATCGGATGTGCTCGTTGAAAGAACGGCTCCCCTCTCAATTTTGTTTCTTTTTCCCTGTAAAGAAATCCTTGTGATTCGGCAATGAGTCCAAGGCTGTGCCTTTTCATCGGATATAACCACACGAGGGCATGTTTGATCTTGTCCCCCTGACTGTCTTAGGGATTCAATCGCTCCCAGCTCGGCCTGCTCCATGGAGGCCCAGCTAATTACAACAAAGACGAGAAGCCCAGAAGGAAAGCTCGTTCCATCCAGCACACGCCAGGCTCAGTCACTCAAAGAAAACCTTAGATATTTTACTTTTCCAAATGAGAGGCAATTGGATGAAGACTTGTCGTGTGTTTCTAAGAAAGTGACAACTCTTTATAGGATATTTCTATTTTAAAAACTCAAAGCACACCCTTGAGAAGTTCTTGTTATCCATACAGTTAGCCTATAAATCCCAGTGAGATCAATATTGCATTATGACTGAAGTGAGGAGAGCTGGGTTGTGTGAACTTGGGCAAGTGTCTTAATCTCTCAGCCTGAGGGAAAAAAAATCTAGCCTTGTCAAGAGTGGAGAATAAGATTAATGAGAACAGGTTTTCCTAGCCCATCTCTTTGGCCACTGTTCTGACACTCCATGATCCCTAGTTGTTTATGTGTGCTTTGCTCTGGTTTTTGTTTTGTTTTTTAGTTTTCATTTTCCTTAAGTCTCCAAATTCAGCCACCCACATACTGACGCAAAGATGAAACTTGTTCCAAACACACAATGGCAATGCCTTCACTTCTTGAACTCTATCTCCAGGCACTGTAAGCATTTGTAAGTGTGCTGTGTTTCCCCTTTGAGGTGTATAGAAGAGGAAACAGAGCTTCCCAGTTCAGAGAGAATTCATATACATGTTGTTGTTAAGCGCCACTGAGTCCGTGCATTGACATGTAGCTACGCTACGGATGACCGACAGCTTGAAGCCCTGCCTGATCCTATCTCAGCCTCAAAATCTCTTCTGTGCTGAAGCCTTTGGTTAGTCACTGCACCGATCCACCTCCTCTAGGATCTTCCTCACCTTCACTGACCCTCCACTCCTTTTGTAGAGACTATATCCTCTTGACAATATGCCAAAGTACAAAGATGGACTCTCATCATACTTGGATCTAAGTAGAATTCCAGCTGTGCTTCTTGTAAGACATATTTTGTTTGCATTATGACCATCTGTCTCTTTCTGTCTCTCTCTCTCTCTCTCTCTCACACACACACACACACACAGAGATGCGTCTGAGCAGAAATCTCAAACATATATTTTATTTCATTGACTGAACACACACACACACACACACACACACACACACGACTTTTTAACTTCTTCCTCTCGAGAAGCCTGTTAATCTATTTTGTATTTTTACTGTTGTTTTATACTGTTGAGTCAATTATGACTCATAGTTACTGTATGAAAAACAGATCTTAACCCTGTCCTATCGTGTGCCATCCCCACAATCTCTGTCACACTGGAGCCCTGTGCTGCCGTCACTGGGGTCAATCTACTCAGTTGTCGGTCTTTCTCTCCTTCACCTTCCCTCACCTTCCAAGCATGATGTCCCTCTCCAAGGACTCATAAACATGTTTCATGTTGAGGTATTCTTAATTTCAGTTTATTTGGACTATATTTTTACACCTCATTTTTTTTCAACTAAATAATGCAATTGAAGTTTGATCTTGTTCTTCCAGCTTGGAATTTAATATTTCATGTAGGATACTACCTCAAGTTTGTCTTACATTGCTTTTAGACGTTTTCTATAATTGAAAGAGATGCATTAGTATGAAGACCTTCTTCTTAAAAAATTGTTTTTTTAGACCTTCTTATAGGGGCTGGTTTTGTACTGTCTTGTTGATAGGGATGGTTCCTTTTAATAGAAGTCAGACGTGGCCATATTTGTGTTGCCTACATTCATTTTACACTACAGCATAAGCTTTGAAAAAGGAATAGTCTTAGTTTGTCTTAAATATCTATCAAAAGTTCAGGACAGTTTCTTACAAATGATAACACCATAAAGCTCATCACTACCCAGTCAATCGCCACTCTTAGTGACCTTGTAGGTAGAGATAGAACTGCCACGTGTGGTTGTCAAGTTGGTAACAACATTAATGACAGCAGATTGCCACATTTTTCTCCCAGAAAGTGGTGGATGTGTTCAAACTGTTAACTGAAGTTAACAGCTGAGAGCTTTACACATAATAAGGCGAAACCCCAAAATCCTATAAGAAGGTTAGTGTTCTCAAGACTAAATTATCACAGAAGCAGACTGTCACCACTTTCCCCTCTGATGAGTTAGGCCTTAGTTAGATCCTTTAACAACTGCACCACGAGCACTCCTTCATCGGGGAATGTTGTTGGTCTCTTTCAAGTCTATTCAGACTCAACGACCCTATGGAAAAACAGAGTGGAACTTTGCCTTTTCCTGCATCGCTGTCACGATCACCTCCGTGCGGAGGCCCATTGCTGTAGTAAGAAATTTTGCTGTTGTTAAGTGTCATTAAGTTGAGT
The DNA here is from genome assembly GCF_000299155.1 of Elephantulus edwardii. Classification (NCBI taxonomy): domain Eukaryota; kingdom Metazoa; phylum Chordata; class Mammalia; order Macroscelidea; family Macroscelididae; genus Elephantulus; species Elephantulus edwardii. The sequence goes on from NW_006399785.1 coordinate 3,526,718, forward strand.
ACAACACATAGTGACCCTATGAACAACAGATCTGAACCCTGGCCTCTCCTGTGCCACCCTTATCATCCCAGACACACTTGAGTTCATTGCCACAGACACTGTATCATTCCATCTCGTTGAAGGTCTCCCTCTTAAGCTGACCTTCTGCCTTTCCAATTATGTTGTCTCTTTCCCAGGAATAACCTCTTTTTACAACATTCCAAAAATATGTGAGACAAAGTTTCACCATCCTTACCTCCAAGAGTACTCTGGTGGCACTTTCTCCAAGACACCTATGTTTATTCTTTAGTTATTCCATGTGATACTGTTCTTCAACACCACAACTCAAATGCATCTATATTTTTTTTTCTATTGGAAAAATATTTCTTTTTTTTAAGAGAAGAAAGAAGCATTTATTCCTTGTTTTCAATAATTAGTCTTCATCATAAATGGCAACCGAGAGCATATGAGCCATATTAGGCCAACAGTTAAATTTGTTGAGTACAGTGCAATTTAAAAAACAACAACATAACAAAGAACAAATAAGCAACCAACTGACTGAGGAAGTCTTTGGTGTTAGGTGCCATCAACTTGAGTACTACTCAGTGATCCTATGAACAGTGGGTCTGAATCCCATCCATCACGCTGCCATCTTCACACTTGCTGACACACTAGAGTCACTGTATCTGTCTATCTGGTTGAGGGTCTTCTTCTCCTTAACCGAGCCTACATCGTTTCAAGCACCAAGTCTCTCTCCAAAACATGTTATTGTTGTTTAATGCCGTTGAGTCGTAGACGACTCATAGCGTCCCTATGAACGAACAGCCTGAACACTGTTCGTACCTAGAGTTTCCAGAGGCAAGCCATTTTGGAAGTGGATGCCGCTCCTGCTTCTAGCTCCAAGACATAGTCCCTCCTAAAAAAGCACTCTGGCTGCACCCTCTCCAAGATATATTTATTTGTTCCTTTGGCAGTTCATGGGATGTTCAGCACTCTTTGAGTCTGCAATCCATTTTCAAGGTGTCAATATATGGAAAAATATTTAATGATGCAGGAACAACAACAGAGGTGGAACGAATACACAAAGTCACTGCTTCAAAAATAACTGGTTGGTGGTGAACTATTTCAGGCAGTAGCATCTAATCAAGGACCAACGTTAAGAAAGGAAAGAGCGGAAGCTGCACTCATTTGCTAAAAATGAAGACCCCTAGAATTGATAAAATACCAATTAAGTTGTCTTTTTTGTTTGTTTGCTTATTGATTTGCATATAATAATTCATATACATTGTGTTCCCTTCATGTACATTGTGTTTTATACAATCTTTCACTTACATTGTACTTCATGCATTCATATTCATTTTATTTTACATAGTGAGTTACTATTGACTTATGCCTATGATTACCCTGTCTTTTCAAGTCCCCAGTGAATCTTCTCTATTCCTTTACCTCCCCATCCCCTCATTAAACTCTGCTATCTTGATGTTTTCCACCCTTCTCCATTTCTCAGCTCCTCCTCCTCCCTTCTCATTTTGAACATTTATACACATCTTATTCAGTCCTGATATTATGTTTACTAACAGTCTTATACAACATTTGTCCTTATGAGACAATTGACTCACTCAGTATAATGCTTTCTAGGCTCTCTCATGTTGTATTTTACTAAACCATTGTTCTTAGTACTACATAGTATTCCGTTGTGTGAAAGATGCATCTATAGTTTTCCTGTCATCTTAGTCATTGTCCAGCTCTCACCTGCACAGGAAGTGAATGGAGAGACAATGGCTTGAATCAGCTACATCTTAGTCTTTAAACTGAGACCAGTGCAGTAAGGAATAGGAAATGCAAACTGTTAAATGCTTTTGAATAGATGGGATTGAGAATGAACATAGCTTGTGGCCTTTGTATAGTTTTATGCACTTTAAAGAAAGCTTTACATATTTAATGTCAATTCTTCACATATTCTATATCACGTACGTAGTTTATAAACATTATTTTTTCAAAATAATTGTTATTAGATGGAGCAGAGGACACTCATAGCTCAAAAATCTTTAAACCCTGAATCAATTTCAACATTCTCTCAATCATTTCTTCAGAAGAAAAAATTATTGCTGCTGACACAGCAAATCATCTGGCAAAGAAATTGCTGCAGGTGATTCTGAAACAGAGATTGCTTAGAAATAATTTCTGAAAAATCTCTAGTGAGAAGGAAAAAACTGGACATGCTTATTATTCTATGAACACATCTTGAAGATATGTCAGATCCCCATAGCATCTTATGGAGTCTTCCCACTGTGACAATTTAAAATGAAATAGACTAAGGATGTTTAATCACTTTTCCTTTACAATTTAACACTGTGTATTATTCTGTGTAATCACTTTGGTGCAGAAGTGTGAAAAATGTTGGTAAGATTTTTTTTTTAATATTAACATACTAAATGCTTTAGCCGTGCATTAAGATAATTAGTTCCCTATTTAGAGGAATCCTATGGTCAGGGGTTTGTAAGCAAGAAGTCTTTCATATCATGAATGAATATCCATTTACTTCTCCCCTTGGCTAGAAATTGTTTGGCTATTGGATTTTCTCAAATCCAATTGGATTTTCTCCTGTGCAGAAGGCATTCCCATCACAAGGCAAACAATCTACTATTAAACATGTTATTTAGCCTAAATACTAGCAATCATAATCTTTTGAAATAGAAAGATGAAAGAATAGAGTGTGAAAGCTACCAGTCTTCACTCTTCCCACTCCTGCATGAAAAACAAGCAAACACTCTTGGCACTAGTAGCCAGGAAATAAAAAACATATTGCAATGGGAAAGTCCACTGATAGGGACCGCTCCAGGATATTGAAGAGCAATGGTGTCACTCTGGAGACTAAGGTGTGTCTGATACAGGCTATGGTCTTTGCAATCACTTGTTATGCATCAGAGAGTTGGACAATGACTAAGGAGGATAAAAGGAGAATTGATGCCTTTAAGCTGTGGTTCTGGAGAAGAGTATTGAATGTACCATGGACTGCCAAGGAAACAAACAGATTCATCCAGGAGAGGGTTAAATCAGGCTGCTCCTTGGAGGCAAGGATTCTGAGGCTTCGTCTGACATACTTTGGACATGTTGTAAGGAGGGAGAGGTCCTTGGAGAGGGACATCATGCTTGAGAGGGTGAAGGGACCACGCAAAAGGGGAAGACCCTCTATGAGGTGGATTGATTCAGTGACTGGGGTAATTGGGATGGGTGTGTTGGAGGCAGTGAGATTGGCACAGGATAGAGCAGGGTTTAGGGCTGTTGTACATAGGGTCACTATGAGTAGCAAGCCACTCGATGGCATATAACAACAACAACAACATGCAGAGCTCTGGTGACCTAGAGGCAAGAAGCTGCACTTCAATCCCAAAGCTACAGGGTTTGAGGCCACCAGCTGCTCTAGAGAAGGATGTGCAGTTTCCTCTTGTGCAATTAACTGACTCTGCATAATGGTTGGCAATGAGTTGGTTCTGACTTGATGGCACACAACAACTACATATAGACAAATTAATTTGATAATTTGAAGGCAGAATCTATCTCTGCTATGGGTTGGTTCCAACTCTATGGTAAACAATGTTGTTGTTGTTGTTGTTAAATGCCATCAAGTCATAGGCGACTCATAGCGACCCTATGAACAGAAGACCTGAACATTTATATAACTTCCTTCATTTCTCCAAGTTCATAGGGTTTCAAGAGCAAGCTATTTTGCAAGTGGATGCCACTCCTGCTTTCAAGCTTGTTTTAATCAGGAAGCTCCACCAAATACTGTCCGCCAATATCGCATTTGGCTCATCAGGATCACAGTGTTCAGCGTAACAGCAACCATTAGTCACCTCTGTACAGCAAATTGACAGACCAGTGCTATACCACCTAGAAGAATGTTTGACCAAAAACAATTAAAAGCAGGCCCCATCCTCAGGCCCTGCAGGATTTAAAAATTCTGGCACACCCACATGCTGGTGGACTGTTAGCCAAAGACCCACGGTTCATCTTGAAAGTCCCACCTTCTGACACCCACTTAGAAGGAAAAGACCCTAACAACGTAAATAAATTATTACTTATATAGGGAGCTCTGGTGGCCTTGTGGTAAGAAGCTGCACTGCAATCCCAAAGGCATGGCGTTCCAAGCCATCAGTTGCTCTGCAGGAGAAAGATGGTCAATCTCCTCCTGTGCAATTAAACTGTCTCTGAACACCACATGAAGGTTGGCTATGAGTTGGTTCTAACTTGATGGCACATAATAACAACAACATGTTGAGAAAATAGTTTGATAGTCTGAAGGTGGAATTCTTGGAGCTAAGATGTCTGTGTGAAACGTGCCGAACAATGGTGCCGTAGGTTTAAGGGGAGTCTTTAGTCCGCACTTACGCAGGCTCTCTGCTGAACACAGGTGAGAAGCTCAACTATGTGAAGAATGTAGCCTTGAGATCTGAGACCATCAACAATACTATGTAGATGAAACCTTGTGTCTGAAAATGAAGGAGGACTTGAAACGCTTGCCGCCTAAATGCAAAGATTTAAATTCAAACACTTAACCTTCAATATGGATTGTATCTTTATATCAAGAAAACAAAAGTCTTTACTGCTGGGCCGATAGGCAAAATCACAATCATTTGTTGTTGTTGTGTGCTGTTGAGTCAGGACTGACTTATAGCAGGCCCTCTAGCTGGTTTTCAGAGTCAGTAAACCAAATGAAAGGAGATGGCCCATTCTTCTCCCGTGTGTCAATGATTTCATCTTGCCTAGATCCACCATCAAACAGCCTTGGAACCAGCAGCCAGGAAATCATTGAGAAAGTCTGCTGTCGGGGACCTCTCCAAAGTGCTGAAGAGCAATGATGTAAGATTGAAGACTGAGGTGCACCTGATCCAAACCTTTTCAATTATTTGCTATGGAGCTAAAATTGAACAATGAATAAAGACAAAGAATTAATATCTTTGACCAGTAGTGTTGGGAAAGGGAGCTGACCATCTCATAGACTGTCAAAAGAACAAATAGGTGTCCTGGACATATTTACTCCATGGAGGCAAGGGTAGTATCCTTGGAAGCAAGGATTGTGAAAATTTGTCTCACATAATTTGGGCATATTTTAAGAGGAGCCAGTCCAGGGAAATAGACATCATGCTTTGAAGGATGGAGGGTCAGTGAAGGAAGGGAAGACCCTCAACGAGATGGATTGACACAATGATTGTAATGGTGAGTACATTTCATGAGTGTGCTAGTGGCCATGAAGATGACACACGATAGAACAGGGTTCAGATCCACCGTTCATAATGACACCATGAGTTGTAGATGACTCAGTGGCACTTAACAATCGGGTGGAACAAACAGTCCTTCACCACTAGCTGAGAGAATGGTCATTCAAATTGACCCAGAAGTTTAGTTTCTCAGAAGGCAGGTTTAGGACAGGCTCTGGAAACTTCAAGCTGTGAAGACGTTATGGAGCAGTCCTACTGTGCATTCACGGGTTGCCATGAGGTGAAATCAAACGGGTGACAACTACCAGCAGTGATGTCATAGTCCAGAAAGGAAAATGAAGACTTTTGAAAATAAGTGTTAATATATCAGTGTGTGTGTGTGTGTGTGTGTGAATGTGTATGTGAATGTGAGTGTGTGTGTGTATATGAATGTGTGTGAGTGGGTGTGTGAATGTGTGTGTGTGAAAGAGTGTGTGTGTGTGTGAGTGAATGTGTGTGTGTGTGTGAGTGAATGTGTGTGTGTGTGAGTGAACGTGTGTGTATGTGAACGTGTGTGTGTGAATGTGTGTGTGAGAGAGAGAAAGTCTGTGTGTGTGAACACACACAACTTTCTTCGGGACACCAAGTACTCTTACGCGGTAGATGAATGTTGGTATTGGATCCAAGCAGCCAATGCTAAGCCCTCTTCTGGAGGATGTACGCACCTTGATGCTACTATCCCGTGCTCGAGAGCACCTGTGGAGACAGGTACTCTTTACCTTTCCTCTTTTTTCCATTTGCTTCCAATTGAGTAGAAAGATACCACTCAAAATAAAACCAGCAACACCATTGACGGTTTAGTTAGCCTTCTCTGTATCATATTTATTATGCTAATTGAGAAAAATATGTGTGTTATGTGCCTTTGAGTTGGAACCGACTCACAGCTGACTCTTCAGTGGGTTTTCAGAGGCAGCAAATGACACACGAGGAGACTGTCCATCTTTCTCCCACGGAGCAGCTGGTGAATTCGAACCATATGCCATTGGGTTGACAGCACAACTCCTTTCTACCAGACCACCAGAGTTCCCATACGATCACACATACCAACAACAACAACAGCAATCATTTTACATATATATGTAAATGTAAATTTACATATATATGTAAATCTCCCTCTGGCAAAGGGTAGGTTGTTGCCTCACATCTGTGATATGCTCACTCCAACACTGCCAGATGTGGTCATGTTAATAGCTACTAAATCATTGCCATAGGGTTGGAACTGACTCCTAGTTGACCTGCAGTGAGCTTTCTGGTTGCTGTAAATCGCACAGGAAGAAACTGCCTGTCTTTCTCTCACAGAGTTGCTGGTGGAGTCAAGCCACCAGAGGACTGTGTCGCCTTTGTTAGCTGAGCAATTGCCTACAGGCTACACAACCATCGCAAGGCGATTTATGGCTTGGAGAAGACAAAGGCTTTCATGCTTGTTCTTCCTCACGTTGCTCAGCAGTGCTTAAGAAGACACCAGTTTCCAAGAAAACCACCAGGCTATTTAATGAAGTAAGTATCTGTTTAATTTACAAACATCAGTAGTGTAACTGATATTAGTCTGGATAAAGACAAAGCACACGGAATTACACATGTACATCTAATTTTCTGTGTAAAAAAAAAATCAAACATTGTTGGAGAGAAACATCTGCGTCTTTACAGGGTACCTTGGGATTTTAATAAGAGCCAAGTCTGCTATAAATCATTATCAATTCTACATTGGAATTTAGAAGCAAACATGTTAACAGGGGAACAGAAAGGCAATAAAGGAGTTTTATTGTTTGGAAGGAGAAAAAAAATCACAGTTCTTTTCATTACAGTGTTTTTTTCCTATCCCCAAACCCCTCCCCCCAACAACAAAAAGAGCAAAAAAACTTCAAGGAAAAGATTAATTTGTCAAAGGTGTACTGTCTAGTGCTGATTGCTACACACCATTGCTTTTTTTTTAAAGTGAGGACAGGCTGTAAAGGGGGGGTGGGTTCATTTATTTTGGGCCAATGACCTCTTTTGCCCCCAGATTGCTTTTGACTCCTTTGGACTTGACATATTTTTTGCAGGTGCTCTGTCTGCGTGCAGTTGGACAATGACCTCAGTGGTCAGATGCCAAGGTCAACAAATGGACCAACACATATATGTATATCCCAAGATAACACCCTATGTTAGTATTACTGCAAAAAAACCCCAATCCTGATTTGTTTTTTAGATTTTAAAAATGTACAAAAATATCAGGACAATTATAAATTAATATATATTAAAGCATCGAGAAACAGCAAAAAAGATGACCTAAAATGTTAAGTACAAGGTACTTTGATACAATAAATATTTCTCCTCGAAATGGAATACTGTATAGGGATGTTTAGAATTCATAGAAACAAAAAAAATTCATATTATTACTAATTTATCTCTCAATAATCTATGGGTTCTTTATCATCTCCCTTACCATTTATATTACAAAAAAATTAATACTGGAAAATGGTAGATGAACACTTTTCTGTGCTTTTTCTGCTAATGTGGTGACATTTAACAAGAAGATGAAAGTGGAATCTGTGCTCACACTGCTGCTCCCAAATGGACCCCAGACCATCAGGCTGGTTTGCACAAACCAGACCTCATCCGTGTTGGACCTGTGTTCTGGAGTTGCATTGCCCTACCTCGGATCTTACTCACATACCAGTGTTTGGCCTGAGGTCGGGAACTGCTTTGACAGGAATGAGGCCAGAGGTGAGCTTTTGGCTCTGGGTGGGTTCACCTCAGTGTGCTAGTAGGTCATCTAATTCTGGGGGGTGTGCTTCTGTTTGCCTTCAGCATGTCACCAAGATGAATCTGTATTACCATGGTTCCCATGCCGTAATAATGCCTCCAGATAATATCTTTCTTCACACTTCTCCAGCGTAGGGGAAGCCTTAGTTCAAGCATTTCTTTTTTATTATTTTATTTTTTTGTCAAAGGCAGGAAAAAAATAAAAAAAGAGAGAGCAGTCTTTATTCTCATAATAAAAATAAGTCTGTTCTGTATTTTACAATATATTTCAAATATTTCCACTATGAAGCATCAATTAGTCCGACAAGGTCCATAAAGTCGACAAGCTTTTCCAGGGACCAGCGGGGCTGGGGTGTCGTCTGCCTAGGAGGGGCACCTTGTGCAGCCGCACTTCACCACCTTCTCCACCTCGTCCACAAACGAGGAACCATCAGTGCATTCGAAAGAGTATTTCCGTCTCTTGGTCCTCAGAGGTCCACAGCACTGCCCTCCTGCACAGACACCTTTGCATTCCAGGCGGGACACTTTCTTGGTGGTTTGGCAAGCGGCATAGCCCTGTTGCTTTTGGTGGTGATATCGTACCCGTTCTCCTCGACAAGAGAGTTCTAGAAAAGAGCAACAACCAAAAAAGCACAAACATTTTAAGAACTGCTGCTATTAATCTCTCAGAGTGGCCGACAAGGCAGTTGAGAAGACGCTCTATTTGCTTCCAGCTCATAAATGCTATTTTTAGGGTTATGCTTATATTACAAATATTATCTGCTGGTGGCAGAGCCTGCGGACCTCTGAAAAACATCCCTTTTTGGCCTTTATTTCCTGCAAAGTGAATGTTATCTAGGTGGTCTATAAATAGGCTGCTATTACCCTGACAAGAAAATTGGATTCCTAAATCTTTTCCTTTATGGCAAAAGTATACATCTCCTAGTTTCAGTTGGTTTTTTGTTTACCACAGGGAGCCATTTCTGAGAGTGTGGAACTGAATTTATTGGACCTGGAGGTTAATATTCATCAGTCTGTGGAGCATTCTACAAACTTAATAAATTACTCAGGTATGAACTCATGCAAACGGAGACATCTCTTAGAGCTTCGCTGGGCATATTCCTCTTGTCCATCTCTGTAATATATACAGTGCACATGGCAGATAGAGACCAGGCAAGATCTGAGTATGCAGACAAAGGAGAGGCAGAGAAGGAGCCCCTTTTCATCCCTCTCGCCAGCAGAATTCGCTGTGATAAATCAGCTGGTTCTCAGAACAAGGGCAATTTTCTTTGAAAACCAGAAGGGGCCTTTTTTAGCTCCATCTTCTCTATGCAGGGAGATCAAGTAATAATACTTAGAGAAAAGCGAGCAAGCGTAAAATGTGTGTAAAGTCAATGTGCTCCTGCAGAGGGACCTCCAGCTCACTGCTGGGGAGTGAGAACCAACCTATGCTCACCCCTCCTTTGGGTTTTCTCTTGAGGAGCTGTGGGTAAATCTGAACTACTGGAGAGGCATAGACTTAGCGTCAACAGTGCAACTTCCTGAGGCTAATGACACCGAAGTGGAAGGAGTGTTTTCATAGCCAATTATATTGTGAGGAAATGAAAAGATGTATGGTGATGGGGAAGTGTGCTGTTGGGGACATCTCCAAAGTATTGAAGAGCAATGGTGTCACTCTGGAGACTAAGAAGCGCCTGATACAGGCCATGGCTTTTGCAATCACTTGCTATGCATCAGAGAGCTGGACATTGACTAGGGAGGACAGAAGAATTGATGTCTTTGAGCTATGGTGCTGGAGAAGAATATTGAATATACCATGACTGTTAGAAAACGAACAGGTTCATTCTGGAGAGAGTTAAACCAGGCTGCTCCTTGGAGGCAAGGATTCTGAGGCTTCGTGTTACATACTTTGGACATGTTGCAAGGAGGGACCAGTCCTTGGAGAAGGACATCATGCTTGCAAGGGTGGAGGGACAGTGCAGGAGTGGGATATCCTCTATGAGGTGGATTGATTCAGTGACTGGAGTAATTGGGATGGGTGTGTTGGAGATAGTGCAATTGGCACAGGACAGAGCAGAGTTTAGGGCTGTTGTACATAAGGTCACTATGAGTTGCAGGCAACTCAATGGTACATAACAACAAAAACAACAACATTGTGAGAAGACATTTCTAGACCATAGATATGCTGTCCTTGAGGTCTAGAGTGTTCCATATCTGATGCTTTCTTTAGGGAGGTCCTGGTTTGTATGTGACCACTAACCTAAAGATTGGTAGTTCAAATCTTTTCACTGATGCTGCGGAAGAGAAGCCTGGTGTTCTGCTGCCATAAAGATTACCACCAAGAATACTCCACAGAACAGTTCTGCTCAATCATGAGATTTTCATGAGTTAGCATGGCCCACGGGATTAACAAAGGGTTTGTTCGGTTTAGTTTGGTGTGGTGCGTTTGAACACGTGACTGGAAATCTATGACAAGCATCGGTCTTCTCTCCTGCCTCTCTTCTCTTCTCTGCCCCCTTCTTTGCTACAGGAGCGAGAGTCACCCGGCTGGGCCGACTTACCCTGATCGCAGCTGTCACCAGTGTATCCGCTGCTGCATTCGCAATAGGGCTGCCCGAGCCCCGAGAGCCTGCACTTGCCATGCTTACATTTGATGGACTGGCAGGGGTTAGGCATCTCCTGCTTTTCGTCACACAGGACGCCTCCGTAGCCTCCCAGGCACTGGCAGCTGTAGGAGAAGCCATTGATGGGCATGCAGGTACCGTGGACACACCTGCAAGGAACAGAATCCCAGAGTAGGAATGCATAATGGCCAGAAGGTGGAATCAGCACACAAACCTATTACCATTGTTGTTGTTGTTGTTGTTATGTACTGTTTAGTTGAAACCAATTCATAGCCGCCCCTCTAGCGGGTTTGCAGAAGCAATGAATCACATGGGAGGAGACTGTCCATCCCTCTGTGGAGACATTGTGCCTTTGGGTTGGCAGTGCAACTCCTTACAACTAAAGGCACAAGAGCTCCCTTAAAGAACCGTTAGCACATGGGAGTTGGGAAGCAAAATGGTGCACACGCATGCTGGACTTAGAGAAACAAAGTCCTTAGTCACGCCATACTACGGATGAAGCTTGGATGCAATGCCGAGTGAGTTTCAACACATTGCTACTGAGTCGGAACAGACTTATATAGCTGACGCCCCAACAGGTTTTGGGGGCTGAAAATCACATGGAAGAAGGCTGTGAATCGTTTGCCCAAGGAGTTGCTGGTGGATTCGAACCCACGGAGAGGCGATGCCTTTGGATTTAACAGCACAACTTCCTGTGGTCGACTCCACCAGAGCTCCCTAGTGAAGCTCGCCTCCACAGATAAACACTGCATAATGCTACTTCTATGAAACAGAAAAATACACAGAGACTATTGATTAGTAGAGGTAAGCCGGGGACACAGGGAAAGAAGGGGAGAGGCAGTCTTCACTTAGAATAATTTGGGAGGGGACAGAAGTACCACATGTTTTGCTGGTCACACTGGAGGACTGGCTGGACTTCGAATGCTCCCGTGGGCACTTTGGAAGAAAAGTTCTGCCAATCAGTTCTGAAAAGTGACAACTATGAAAACTATGGAGTGCAGTTCTGCTCGACCACTTGTGGGGCTGTTCAGAGCTGGGACTGACTGAAGGCAAACAGTAATCGATGTCAAAGAGGTGCTGAGTTTCTGTGACTGGCAGAGAGCTCATTTGCAGAAACAGAATGCATAAGCTCACACAACAACCTGAAGTGAATCAAGGCCACTGAACAAAAAATGATCAACTGGAAACTGTTTTATATGTGTGTGTGTGTGTGTGTGTGTGTGTGTGTGTGTGTGTGTGTGTACATGTATGTGCAGCAGATCCTCTGGGGGGTTTTGAACCATGCGCCTCTGGGATTGCAGTGCAGCTTCTTGCCTCAGGTTCATCCTCGAGAGGGTGACTCCGGGCTGCTCCCTGGAGGCAAGGATTCTGAAGATTCATCTGACATATTTTGGAAATGTTGGAAGGAGGGGCCAGTCCTTGGAGAGGGACATCATGCTTGGGAGGGTAGAGGGACAGTGTAAGAGAGGAAGACCCTCAATGAGATGGATTGATTCAGTGACTGGGGTGATGGGGGCAGGTGTGTCGGAACAGGGTTTAGGGCTGTTGTACAGAGAGGGTAGCTATGAGCTGCAGGTGATTTGATAGCACATAACAACAACAACAGTGTGTGTGTGTGTGTGTGTGTGTGTGTGTGTGTGTTTACGACAGTTAACCAATTTGAAGAAATGGAAGGAGCATGATTAGCTGCCTTTGAGAGGTCTGGCACTAATGCTGCTTTCTTCCCTAACCCTAACCCTAACCCTAACCCTAACCCTAACCCTAACCCTAAGCCTAACCCTAACCTTAACCCTAACCCCCTTCTTCCCAGGATTGGGTTAAGAGTTAGGGTGGGTGTCAGCCTCCAGTATCCTGAACTTACTTGTTTCCCAGACAGGGGTCGCTGCTCCTCTGGCTGCACAGGGGCCCAATCCAGCCTTCCTCACACTCGCAGGAGAAGCTGGAGCGGCTGCTGGGCAGGCAGGTGCCGTGGATGCACACGTTCTGGTGGCAGGGCTCACAGCCCGGCAGGATGCCTCTCTGCATCGGCACCTTCCGGAAGTCCTGCAGCTCGCTGTTGATGTACAGGGACCGGATGCAGCCGTGGAAGCTGGTGCCGTTCTGCCCAGGGGCCTGGCGCAGGGCAGCCGCCACGCTGTTCTTCCCAGGCATGCCTGGGGAGGGAGACAGGGTCTCTGGACGGGTTCCTTGACCATATGCCACCCGGGCCCTTTAACCCCTTGTAGCAGTCCATTGTTACCATGACATTTAGCACTGGAGACAATTAAGAGATGCTCCAGCCTAGTGGGTTCCAAGCCAGATCACATCATATTACAGTAACTTGGGAGTATTTCTAAAAGCACCAAGATGGGGTACACCACTATAGACCTACCTGCAGACTATCTGGACAGGGTAATAAGCCTGGGAGGAAGAGATGCATTATGTTTTTGGGGATACCCTAAAGAAATTATTTTGCACAACCAGTACACCAAATAGAGTTCATATCACTGTTCATCATTTTTTAAAGTGCTTTATGACCTTCTATATTTTTAAAATTAATTTTAATGAAAGTTTAGAGAGACTTAGGGTTTCCAGTCATTCATGGTTGCACTCTTCCTCCCCACCCATTCCCTTCCCCCAATTCACCCCTCTCCTTGAAAAAGAAAATGAAAAACTCTTTCATTGTTGTGCAATCCCTCCCCCAAGTCCACTCCACTATGCAGCCTTCACTCACGACTTCTGTAATGACAAGAATACCCACTCATATGTCCCTTCTAAACAGTTCTTTCCCTCATCTGCTTCAATGCAGCACACATCATTCCTCCTTTCATTTTCTGTCTTCCCTCAACTCTGATGTCAGTCCCATTTTACAAAGTGTTCCTATGCAATATTTGTCCTTTTGTGTCTGAGACATTTCACTCCACATAGTGTCCTCCAGGGTCATCCATTTTGCATAATATTTCATTATTTCCTTGTTTTTCAACAGCGTGGTATTCCGTTGTGTGACTATACCACAGCTTCTTTATCCATTCATTTGTCAGGATGTGTTCTTTAAAAAAAAATCTTATGCAGAAGCACGCGTATACAGAACCTAACACAAGACCTTACATTTTAAAGGATAAATGGGAAGAAGCTATTATTAGCATGCTCTGTGGTCGTTACATACCATCAAGTTAGAACCGACTCATTGATGACCCCCCAGCAGGCTTTCAGAGGCAGTTTATCATATGTGAGGACATCGCCCACCTGTCTCCCACACAGCAACTGGTATATTTGAACCACCTGCCTAGGGGTTGACAGTGCAACTCTTCACCACTAGGCAACCAGGGTAGTAGGCTTTACTCCCTACATCCTTCTCAACCTGGTTACACATCCCGAAAGCCAGAGCACCATGGAGCATGGGTTCATAGCTGTTGTGCGGTACTGTCGATTCAACTCTGAATCACAGTGACCCTATGCACATCAGCTCTGCCCCTCCTCACAACCTCCACTGTGTTTAATCTACTGGTGCATGTGCTGTGGCAACTTGTGTGTGTCAAGTCTTCCTGATTTCTTAAAGACCTACCAGTTTTCCGTGTTGCTAGGAGAGGCTAGTAGCATGGGTATGTTGCTAGGAGAGTCTATTCTTTCTTTCTCTTCCTTCCTTCCTTCCTTGCTTTCTTTCATCTATCTAGCCATCCAGCCATCCTCTATCTCTGTCTCTATCTCTAACTGTCTCTGTCTCTATCAAAGTCTCTGTCTCTATCAAAGTCTCTGTCTCTATGTCTATCTCTAACTCTATCTTTATCTCTGTCTATCTCTATCTCAGCCTCTGTCTCTATCTCTATCTATCTCTGTCTCTGTCTCTGTCTTTATCTCTATCTCTGTCTCTGTCTAGCTCTATCTCTGTCTGTCTCTGTATCTATTTCTATCTCTGTTTCTGTCTCTATCTCTATCTCTGTCTCTATCTCTATCTCTAACTCTATCTCTATCTCTGTCTCTGTCTCTATCTCTATCATCTATATCTCTATCTCATGCTTGTAAGCATAGAGTATCAGTGAAATAGAGGAAGACCCCCCACTGACATGGAGTGTCACAGTGATTGCAGCAGTGGCCTCAAGTGTATAGAGATGGTGAGGAAGACACAGGATTCAGATCTCTTGTTCACATGGTTCCCATGAGCGGTACTCCACTGACAGCATCTAACAACCACCACTACTCCACCCATCGTGTCCTTCTCCAGGGATTGGCCACTGCTGATAACATGCCCAAATTATGTGGATGGAGTCTCACTGTCCTTGGCTCTGAGGAGACCCTGGACGAACTTCTTTCAAGTCAGATCTCTTTGCCCTTTTGCCAGTCCATGGCATAGGCACAGGTCATGATGCCTTGACCCAATCGTATCCATTATCTGAAAGATGAAGGGCTCAGAGTCGAGTCTGGAGAGCTCAGGCAAAATATGTTCAGTGTCACCTCGAAAATGGAGCTGGGATTATGCTGATAGCATGGCCGTCCTCCATCACTGCGGTGAGGCTCTGACCACAGTGGCAGGAGGTGGGGAGGAAGGGGTCTGCAGTGAGGCGACTGCCCTACTGAATTCTAACCCAGTCAAATACCTGGCCATCACTAACAACAGCCGGCTAGGCCACAGTTCTGAGTGAACTCTGGAAAACACACCTCGGCTTCCTATCTGGACAGAACCTCCTTCACACCCTATTTTTTTTCCTCACTAATTGAGAATGAAGCTTCCATCTTCCAAGAAATCAGGGTCAGGGAGTGTGTGTGTGTGTGTGTGTGTGTGTGTGTGTGTGTGTGTGAAATCCCTCCCAATAGCAATCTGCAGTCTGTGCATATGCATTCTACCACTGACAGTCATCTGGTAACTCTTACTTTGGCAAAACAGAGGAATCTTTCCATGGGCTTAGCCAGACCCTGAAATAGCTCCTGGAATGTAGCACAGTCAAGGCAACTACCAGGTCAAGGGGGTGGGGGTGGGGTGGGGTGGGGTGGTGGAGAAAGAGAAACCAGAAAGCCCAGAGAAGCTGTCTTCCCTGGTCCCAGCAATGTCCACTGTGCCTGGGCTCTGAACTCCACTCAGTCTCTAAGGGTTTAGTATAAAGTTCAAAGCCCATGACTCTGGGTAGGACCCTGCCAGACGTCACTGCTTCCTCTCCAATTCAAAGGACTCAAGAAACCTCACACTTATTGCCCTTGAACCACAGCAGACACATGACTGAACCCTCCTGGGCATTCCAAGGCTATAAAACGCAGTGAAGGAGAATATCTTTCTCCCTTTCCATTTGCAGTGTGAATCCCTACAGGCTAACCCATCAGAGTTCCCTCCCACTCAAAGGAGCCTTATTTTTTTAAGCCCTGTCCTTAGGTGGTGTTGGGGCACCCCTAAACTTAGCAAACCTACCTGGCACCTTTTCCCTGTTGCAACATCAACAGACAGCAAGATGTACAGTAACTACTGAACTAGCAGGCAGACTGAGCCTCTACTGAGGGTTCTCACATGCTTCTCCAAGCTCTTTCATCTCCCTGGGGACGCATTTTCTCAGCTATAAAAGGGGCAGATGGGACACAGTACCATACTTGGTGTCTGCATGGTTTACTGGCTTCCAGGTTCTCTGAGTCTAGACTTTCCACTGTGTCTCTGGCCTTGGTGACTTGATTACCATGAGCTGTTGTTCAGAGTCTCTAAGAGTCATAGTCAGCTCTATAGCACCTAACAGCAAACACAGGCTCAAAAGGCTGAGAGGTACTGTTTCCAGAAAAAGATGAACATATAAACCTTCGAATTCATTGTTGTTGGGTCAGCACTCAATAGTTCAGAGCTGCCCTTCCAGTGGGTTTTCAGAAGCTGTAAATCATATGAGAGGAGATAGCCCATCTTTCCTCCTTCAAAGCATCTGGTGGATTTAAACCTCAAGTCTTTGGGCTGGCAGTCCAACTCTTTTCCCACTCGGCCACCAGAGCTCCTGGGAGAGATTGTTGTTATTATTTGCTGTTGAGTAGGAACCATTGGTGACCCTCCAGCCACTTTTAGAGGCTGTAAATCCTGTGAGAGGAGACGGTCCACTTTCTCCTGGTGAGCAGCTGGGGGATTTGAATAACCTGCCTTTGGGCTGGGAGCATACCTCCTTCCCACTAGGCCACCAGAGAAGAATAATAGGAAATTTCTTGCTCTGGGACAGCATTTCCAGTTCAGTCTTAGCCATCCATCATAATCTTGCAGACTTCAATACATGTGTGTTTATGAGACTTTCTTCAGGGGTTAAACATGAACTTCTTTCATTTCTTAACTCATTCTGTTAAAAGTCCCACACATATATGTTCACGTGTTAAGACTAAGCACAAAATGACAGACCTACTAAAAGGAGGAAGAAATAATTAATAAAAGTATCCTTTTTCTTTTCAAAGCCAATGATTAGAAAAGGGTCAGTTTTGATCTTTGCTGCTAGGGCTACTGGGCCATGACTCATAGTGACCCTATGAACAAAGCTCAAAAAAGCTCAAAACCTTGCCCTATCCTGTGCAATCCACACTAACCCCACCATGTTCAGATCCATCCATTTGTATGAGAAATATCACATACATACTTGACTTTGTCTAGGATATCAAGATGTCCTCTCTGGCCATGCTTTTAGGTGCTTGGTACCTTCCTGACTAAAGGACTAAGTTTTAAGTGAAAATGAGATCTTGATCTTTTTTTCTTTTTTAAAATTAGGCTTTCTTCCATGCTATAGACAACTGGAATCCAGACAATTCACCAATCTACTGATAATATAGCAAGCCAGTTTTGGCTTGAAGAAAAACCAAGGAGTTTTAAGTTACAAACAAAGGGACCAGGCACCAAGACTAAAGTCTTAGACAGCGGTACACAGGCAGGGATCTCCATGGCAGGTCTAACCTTCCCCACAACTCCAGACTTCTAGTATTAAGTCATGCATCGCAAGAGTTGGACAGTGAATAAAGAAGACCCAAGAAGAACTAATGTCTTTGAATTGTGGTGTTGGTGACGAGTACTGACTATAGTGACTGTGAAATCAACAAACCAATCTGTCCTGGAGGAAGTACAACCAGAGTGTTCTTTAGAGACACAGAAACCGGAGCTTCCACTCACATCCTTTGGTTGTGTTTTCAGGAGGGGCCAGTTGTTGGATAAAGACACCATACTGGGAAAGACAGAGGGGTCAGCAAAAGAGAGAAAGACCCTCAACGAGACAGGCTGACACCATGACTACCAGTGGCCTTGAGCGTGACAGAGATCCATTCACGAGAATAGAGCAGGCTAGGGCAGGCTTCAGATCTCTTGTCCAGAGAGTCGCTCTGACAGCACCTAACGCAGAGTGAACTGGAGGAATGATCTGGTAATCTGTGTGCAATCAGGAGGACTTGCGGACCCTATGGATGACAGTCATCTGATCTACAAGCCATCCTCAGAATGGGGCAGGTCCAGGAAGTATCATACCTGCTGCATTGTGCATGGGGCGGCCATGAGTTAGGAACTGACTCAACAGCTTGACTCAGCAATTAAAACTGTGCTATGACATGGAACAGCATACAGCTTAAACCCACCTCAATGAAGCCTCTACCACAGATGCTTGGCATCCGCAAGGTAAATCAGATTTCTCCAGAGCATGTTTCTCTAAGGCATGGAAAGCAGGGTGTCCTGCTGCCCTCATTGGGGATGTCTGCTTCCGAAGCTGTTTAACAGCCTTTGCTACGTCAGGTTCTCAGGCCCTCGCTGAACAGTATGCACAGCCGGAGACGTAAGGTTTTCCTTTATTCTTCAGTCTCAGGCCCCTTGGGGAGGACTCTCAGGAATGAAAGGAAGGAAGTGCAGTATCCACTCCATGGTGGGGCTGGGAGGGAGGCAGCTTCATGCCAGATTTAGTGGATTCTCCCTGGGGCTCTCTTTTCAGAAAGACTATCTCTTTGAGTTTTATGATTTAAAATATTTTTTCCCTTTATTTTTAAAAACAGTATTTCCTTAAAAAATAATATTCTACCTCAAACATTCTCTTATTTATTTATCTTTCTCATTTTTCCAAGTGTGTCCGAGGTTGTGAGGATGGCACAGAACAGGACAGGGTTCCGACCTGTTGTTCACAGGGTCGCTATGAGTCATACGTGACTTGATTGTACATAACAACAAATCGTTCTTTTTCCTCTCTTTCTCTCTCTCTCTCTCTTCCTGGCTTTGGATTTTCTTACTCATCACATTCATTGCGACTTTATAAAATTTAACGATGTGGCATTTATTAAATTTAATGACGTGGCATCTAATGAAAGCAGAATAAAATCAAAGGATGGGAAAGTCTGGACATTCACAGATGGAAGAAGCCGCAGAAGTCCCGATGGCTGTCATTCCTGCCGTCTGTTAAACAGGAAGGTGCAGGGCAGAGCAGAAGGCTTCAGAGTCAGACGTGTCTGGACTCAGATGGGTGGTCTGTCACTTAGTAGCTTTGTGAACTGGAACCTGTTGTAAGGAACTGCAAAGGCTGTTCCTCGGGGTCGATAAAATAGAGAACAGTATGCCTACTTCCAAGATTTTCTGAGGATTAAGGTTGCAAAAAGGAAGGTTGAATTTGGAACACAGCACGTGTTCGGAAAAGATCACTTCTTCCCCCTGAAATAAGACACGTGCATGATTTCTTTCTCCAAATCCAAAGCATAAGCAGTGATCTGCAGTCCTGGCCAGTGCAGAAAGGTTCTGTTTTCTTCTTAAAGAGTCGCGTAGTTGGGACTTACTTGACACAGTGGTCTGCCACATTAAGAGCAGACTCGGTAGGGGATACTTTTGTGAGTTTGTTTTGTAGTTACAGGGGCTGTTCTTGTGGCATGGTCTGTAGCATGTTAAGCTGTTAATGAAAAAGATGCACATCTCTGGAGGTTCGAATCCACCATCTGCTACTTGACAGGAAGGCTCCTGCTAAAATTTAGAGCCTGGGTGACATGATGAAGGGTTGCTATTACCCCATATCTATGTGATGGCAGTGAGAAAACTACTTGGCAATATGTCTGCTTTCCTCACTATACTGGGGACAGAATGGGAATATTATTTTTCTTTTCTTTTCTCACTTTTGTATTGTTTTTGTATCCATCAACTAAATTCTCATTATGAAAAAAGAAAAATTCCTTCATTGGTATACAATCCCCCCCGTCCCCCCACCCTGCCCCCTGCCCTGAGTACACTCCACTATGCAACCTTCATTCTGCGAACTCGAGGGGAGGGGTGGGCAGGGAGAGAGATGCTACAATGAATGAATGGAAAACTAAAACCTCTGTAAATGTTCATTAAAATTAATAAAATAAAATTAAAAACAAAACAAAAAAATTCTCATTATGATGATTGCTGTTGTTGTTAGGTGCCGTCGAGTCGAGTATGACTCATTGTGACCCTATAAACAAAAGACCTGAACCATGTCCTATCCTGTGCCTTCTTCATAATCTCTGATACACTTGAGTCCATTGCTGTAGTATGTGGTGGGAGCTCAAGAAATATTTACTCAAACAAAAGACATTTGACTGTTTCCAAAAAATAGCAAAGCTGGAGAGGATGAAACCCAGCTGCTCCCTGGAGGCAAGGCTTTGGAAGCTCTGTCTCACATACTTCGGGCACGTGGCCAGGAGGGACCAGTCCTTGGAGAAGAACATCCTGCTTGGAAGGGTGGAGGGACGACGCCTCCACAAGGGTGGAAACCCCTGGATGAGATGGATTAACTCAGTGACTGGAGATGTGAGATTGGGTCTGTCTGAGACTATAAGACTGGCTCTGGACAGGGCGGGGTTCAGGCCTGTTGTACATAGGGGTTGCTATGAGTTACAGGTGACTCGACAGCACATAACACCACCACCAGCATAAGGGGTTATGACTATCTACTGTCAAAGTTTGTTTGGTTTGCCTTTTTTTTTTTTTTATAAAGCAGTATTGTGAATTTTCTGGATAATTTCAAACCATCCTCCAGTAAAGTCTTTGAAGTAGCATTCCAGGGTTACGGCTTTGAAGGGAATAATGAAGACTTCATGTAAAAATCTGTGGTGGTGAAGAAATCAGCTTCAGGGTACGTACCCCTTTTGGGTTTTAGATTCCACTCCATTCCGTGCAATGCCTCTCACTTAATTCAGCGGGGAGGTGTGTCCTGGAATCTTGGACTTAATTTTTTGGAAGTTTATGTCTCCAGTTTCTATT
Source organism: Elephantulus edwardii (assembly GCF_000299155.1). Taxonomy (NCBI): domain Eukaryota; kingdom Metazoa; phylum Chordata; class Mammalia; order Macroscelidea; family Macroscelididae; genus Elephantulus; species Elephantulus edwardii. The sequence continues at coordinate 3,547,462 of NW_006399785.1, forward strand.
TACTCTTCCAGACAGAGGCAAGAGATACTGCTCGACTGGCTCTTCTCTTTGTGGCCTCTCTCTTCTGGGATCTCACAGAACTATTCTTACACCTCGGTCCTTCACCTGTTGACTTTTCAACTTTCTTCTTTCTTAAAAGTAAAGTCACTCTATTCCTTTTCAATTTTCTTGTTTTGTACTCAGAGTCTTCAGTAAAATAGAACAACTCCAAGTCGTTTTGGACATAAATTAGTTCACTCATTCCTTCATGCTGTTTCCCTGAAGATTAGTCTATCAAATCCATGAGCAGTTTATACCCTACAGCAGCAATTCCAGCATGGGGACTTTCGACAGCAGCTCCCAGGAGGTGCCTGGTGGTTGTTATGTGCCAGTGAGTCGAACCACCTTATAGCTGACCCTTCAGTGAGTTTTCAGAGGCCACCAACTGCACGGGAGGAGAATGCCCATCTTTCTCCTTTGGAGCAGCTGGTAGATTCAAACCAGACACCTTTGAATTGACAATGCAACTCTTTACCCAACTAGGACATGGGGGCTCCCTAGTGAGACACATACTCCCCAGTTGGCACCATATTTGCTTCATTACTTTCTTAATGGTCTGATTTGACCTCTAACCAATATTCATTTGTTTCTATAATTAGTGTCAAAGAATAAGATGATATGATAAAATGTATAAACCATCTTGATACAATTGTTGTTACATGATTCAATTAGGCTCAGATTCAAATGTGTAACAAAGCACAAAAGAGACAGAAAGATATCATAAACACCCTTCTCTACTCTAACTAAATATTTATTTAGACCCAGCACTGAGCTCACAACAATAATGTGGGCCTCTTGTTCTTTGTCTATCTTGAAGATGATTGACCATATTAGTTAATGACCATGGCACTAGGGACAGCATCTTTAGAATTAGCCTGGGATGGTAACATAGGAGCTGGGGACTCACCAGAATTTGGAAGCGCTCTTACCTCCTACATAGAGTGGGGAGTCTAAATTCAGAGTGGACTGCTTGGACAAGTTGCTGATGACTTTGGGGATCCCTCCATCCACGGAAAGGGAGAGGCTCTGATCCAGGGCAAGCAGTTCCACGATATGGAAGTTCCCATCATTGATCGTCTCCACACTGCAAAGGAGAAACAACTTAGAGCGATGTGGCTGATCCCAGCAAGGGCTTTCTTTTAATTAAAGAAAAAGGGTTACAAAAGAAATGGTAGTAAGTACTCCTTGAGAAAAAACATATCACATTAGTGAGTATCAAGTTCAATAGCTGATCTTTTTCAAACAAAAACTATTGAAAATATGATCAGTTTATCTGGGAATTGGATAAAATTATATTGTGAGGTTTCCTGCCACCCCCATCACAAAATATTCATTTGTTTTACTCAAATAGTTCCTTCTTTGTCTTTGTATAGGTTTCACATGACCACAATTAAGGATTCTCCCTATTTCTAGTGGTATTTGCTGTTACTAGGTTCGTTTGCATTCCCTACTATACCCACAGCTACTCTATGAACAAGAGCTCTGGACCTTGCGCTGTCTGCACCATCCTCCTGATTTCCACCTTATGCCAGCCCATTGTTGCAGTCACTGTGTCAATCAATCTTGTTGAGAGTCTTCCTACTTTATCTCTGACCTTCCTTCCACCTCTCTCAGCACAATGTCTTTTTCAAAGGCTGGCCCCTCTTGACAACACGCTCAAATATGAGAGTCAAAGTTTCAATCTCCTTGCCTCTAAGGAGAGCCCTGGGTTCACTTCCTCCCAGACAGAGTTAATTGTTCTTTGGGCAGTCCACAAAACACAAAATACATCTCTGCTGAAATAGCGTATAGAAACTCACATATCAGATAGGAAAAAAAGTATTAGAGAAATGGAGTTAACTGAAAGTGAGGGTTGACAAATAGGAAAGCAAAATTGAAACGCAAAATGACTAGTTGTTGCATAGTTTCAAAATATCCCATTCTAGTATCCCAGCAGGTAAAAATGACAATAAATCCAACTAAAATATATGATCTGAGTTAGAAATATATTTAACTTTCATTGTTGTTGTTGTTGTTATGTGCCGTCGAGTCGCTTGCACTCATAGAGACCCTATGTACAACAGCCCTAAACTCCGCTCTGTCCTGTGCCAATTGCACTGCCTCTGACACTCCCATCCCAATTATCCCAGTCACTAAATCAATCCACCTCATAGAGGGCCTTCCTCTCCTGCACTGTCCCTCCACCCTCCCAAGCATGATATCCCTCTCCAG
>NW_006399785.1:3550476-3551398 GCF_000299155.1 Elephantulus edwardii
CCCTTGCTCTGTTCTGACGACTTTCATTATAGAGGTAAAATTCCATGTCATAATGGAAACTCGTGTCAAAGACTAAATAGTAAAGACAGAAAAACCAGGAAAGAGAAATTGATTGGAAATAATTAAAATCATTAAAAATGGAAAAGGACAGGTGCTGCATGGTGCCACGATTGTAGAATAGGACTGACATCAGGGTTTGGAGTGAGACTGAGAAAAATTGGATAAATTATGTATACTGCATTGAAACATATGAGGGAGAGAACTGTTTGAATGAGATATACGATTGGGTATTATGGTTATGACAAGAGTCCAGAACGAAGGTTGCATAGTGGAGCTTACTTGGGGTGGGATTCTATACCAATGAAATAATTTTTCTTTTACTTTTCAAAGAGAAGAGTGAACAGGGGGGTGGAAGGTGGGCAGGGAGAAAAATGCAATCATGAATGTATGGAAATCCAAAATCTCTGTATATGGTCATTAAAATTAAGTTAAAAAAATGGAAACATGGCAGAGAATGACAGAAAGGTAATTCCTAAGTGTTCTTAATACCTAGGATTTGTATACAAATGGGTCAAGCTTGGAATAAGACTGAAACAGTGCCTGAAGAATGCTGATTCCCCCCCCCCCCTTTAAACATCCAATATCTAATCATATCTCACTGACACAGAAAAAAAATCAAAACACGTGTGATTGGAGAATAATATTAATTGCATTGCATAATTTTGAGAACATCTGAAAGTTTCCTGGATTAAGGGGTAAAATGAGTGAATTCACGTAGAGATCTGAGATAACTTGCATAAGCCATTTTTAAAATAAATATTAGACATCCAAGTCAAGGTGTGGAGTAGTCAGCAGGGAGCTGTGCTCCTAACTCCAAGGCAGCACCTCTCTCCGGTGGTTCAAATCCACCAGTGGCCCCACA
>NW_006399785.1:3551853-3553067 GCF_000299155.1 Elephantulus edwardii
CTTGGAAAAGTAAAAGAAAAATTCTTTCATTGTTATACAGTCCCACCCCCCAAGTCCACTCCACTATACAGCATTCATCCTGGACTCGTGTCATGACACCAATACCGAATCATATATCCCTTTTAAACAGTGTTCTCCCTCATCTGTTTCAATGCAGCACTGTTTTTTAAAAGCTGTTGTTTGTTGTTGTTATGTGCTGTCGAGTTGACCGTGAATCATAGTGACCCTATCCACAATAGCTCTGAACTCTGCTCTACTCAGGGCTAATCTCACTGTCTTTGACACACCTCCCCTTATTACCTCAGTTATTATGCCAATCTGTCTCATCTGGGGTCTTCTTCTCCTGTGCTGTCCTCTACTCTTGCAAGCATGGTGTCCTTCTCCAAAGCTTGGTCCCTTCTGGCTACGTGCCCAGTGTATGTGAGAGTTTCGAAATCCTTGCCTCCAAGGAGCAGCTTGGCTTCACTCTCTCAAAGATAGAACTGTTAGCTCTTTTGGCAGTTCATGGTATATTTAATACTGTTCTCCACTACCACAACTCAAAGGCATCAATTCTTCTTCTGTATTCCTGGTCATAGTCTAACTCTCTGATTACCAGAAAGTAATTGTGAAGACCATATTGTGGATCAGGATTACCTTAGTCTTTAGACTGACATCATTGCTCTTTAGCACTCTGGAGAGGTCCCTGACAGAATATTTTCCAAAGGCAATTCATTTTTTTTATTTCCTGACCACTGGTGCCAAGAATGTTGATTATGGAGACAAGAAAGCTGAAATTAACAATCTCAATCCCTTCTTCATCTATCATGAGGCTGCCAATTTGCCTAGTGGTGAAATTTTTTTGTTTCCTTGATTGTTGCTGTTGTTGTTGTTATGTGCTGTCGAGTCACTTGCTACTCATAGGGACCCTATGTACAACAGCTTTAAACTCTGCTCTGTCCTGTGCCAATCTCATTGTCTCCGACACACTCATCCCTATTGCCCCAGTCACCGAATCAATCCACCTCCCAGAGGGCTTTCCCTTCCTGCATTTGCCCTCCACCCTCCCAAGCATGATGTCCCTCTCCAAGGACCGGTCCCTCCTTACAACATGACCAAAGTATGTCAGACGAAGCCTCAGAATCCTTGCCTCCAAGGCGCACCCCGGTTTAACCCTCTCCAAGATGAATCTGTTTGTTTTCTTAGCAGTCCATGGTACCCTCAGCAATCTTATC
>NW_006399785.1:3554317-3555575 GCF_000299155.1 Elephantulus edwardii
ATCTCCTATGTCCTCTTCTTTGGCTCTGGTTGTTGGTGCATATATCTGAATGATAGTGGTATTCAGTGGACTTCCTTGTATGTGTATGGATATTATCCTGTCACTCACAATATTGCACTTCAAGATGGATCTAGAAATGGCTTTTCTAACTATGAATGCAACCCCATTTTCCCTCACTTTTTCATCTCCGGAGTAGTATATGATCATCTGATTCAAAATGCCCCATGCAGGTCCATCTCATCTGAACCATACCTAGTATGTCAATATTTATGCATTCCATTTCCTCCTTAACAATATCTAATTTTCCCACATTCATGGTTCTCACATTCTATGTTCCAATCACTAGTGTCTGCTTACAACTGTTCCTCTTCCTTTGTATTTCCATACTCAGCTGCCCTTTCTGCCATTCTATGTGTGTCCTGTTGTACACAGGCCTGCTATTTTGGAAGTGGATGGCCAATCCTTCTTCCTACTGTATGTCAATTTGAATGTTCAGACCTAGAGAAGTATCCAACAGATAAGCATTTTACAGAAAAAGTGAAACTATACCCCCTATTGTGGAATTACCCATTAGCTTCAGTGTTGTCCCTGCCCTTACTGAGCTTGAATCCATATTGCAGACTACAATACTTGACCCTCTGCATCCAATGCTCCAGGCTCTCCTCAGTTTCAGCAAGCAAGTTTGTGTCATCAACATAACTCAAGCTGTTGATGAGACTTCCTCCAATCCTGCTGCCACATACCTCCTCATAAAGTCCAATCTCCTGATTAATCTGCTCTGCAGATAGACGGGAGAGGTATGGAGACAAGAAGGATCTCTGAGGCATTCCTTCCCTGATTTTGTACCATGTGGTGCTTCCTTCTTGCTCTGTTCTGATGCCTCCTGCTCCAAGTATAGGTTTCACACGAACACCACCAGCTGTTCTGGAATTCCCATTCTACATGTTTAATCATTCTAAAATTTAGCATCTTTAGCATTGACAAAGGGAATAATATGCTAGAAATCACTTTGTAGACAGCATTGTACTGATTGTCATAGTCTTAAATATCCTTCTGTTCTACATGCGGTGAGCAGAACTGTGAAGCAGTGCTTAAGCACGCGGATTTTGGAGTCAGATAAGCCTGGATTTGAACCCTGGCTCTGCATACAATACACTCCTGCACTTAGATTATTTACAGTCACTAGTAAGGATGCTTTAGGAACAGTATTAAATGATCCAGGAGGTATCAAGAGAAGATGGAAAGAATATACTGAATC
>NW_006399785.1:3557025-3565179 GCF_000299155.1 Elephantulus edwardii
CAGAGTTTAGCGCTGTTGTACATAGGGCCGCTATGAGTTGCAAGTGACTTGACGTCACATAACAACAACAACAACAAGAAGAAGTAAGCTTCATCAGCAAATGCATATCAGGATTTCTCCCTCCTGTGAGTGGTTTGGCCTACAAATGAAATGTCTTTTGTATAGTGCATTGCACAGCATCTACCACATATACAAAGTGTAATCATCAATAGTAATATCATTATCATCATCATCAAATAAACAACATCATGTTAGGATCTACTTAAGATATTTAATTCAGATTTCATTTTTAATACTACATGTTGTTTTTAGTGATTGCCATCAAACACAAATCATAGCAACACTATGAACAAAACCTGCTCTTTCCCTTACTATCGTAATTCCTACAAGTTCATTGAGTTTCCAGAGGCATGTTATTTAGGAAGTGATGCCACTCCTGCTTCCAAACTTCTCTTAAACTGGGAGCTCCACCAAACACTGCCCACCATGGGTAACCATTATGGCATTTAACACCCTGATGGCACAAGATTCAGCATCACAGCAACTCCAGGTTACCTCAGTACAGCATATTGACAGAAAAGTGCTATATCATTTAGAAGAATGTTCCTCCAAAATATAATAACAACAGACTTTTAAACACAAAGGCTGTCCATGAGGTCTTGTTGACTTCAAACAAGAGGCTTAAATAAAGCCAGTCTCACTCATTTCAAAACACCAACTCCCATTGCCTCCCCCAGTTACAGTCTCAATCCATCTCTCCTGAGTCTACATAGTGATTGTAATAATGGGCTTAAGCATGGCTGCGGGTGCGATGGTGCAGGATGGGACATGTTCTGACTTGGTGTTGACAGTGTCACAGTCATAGCTGACTAGAAGGCATCTGATGACAACAACAACAAAAACAAAAACAATAACAGTAACAATAGCAACAACCACGGCTACATCTCACTGTCACTGAGCCAAATCCAGCTCATCCAGTCTCTGATGAAGCAGCTGGTGGACTGGAACCTCTGACCTTTTGGTTGGCAGCCAGATGCATTAAACACTGTGCCTTCAGAGCACTTTTTATTTTCATTTTGAAAAAATATTAATTACAAGGAAATGATGAACTGGCAGAAATATAATAACTTACTCGGAACAGACCTTGCTCAAGTTACTCAAAGTTTTTAAAGAGTAACATGAAAATATTCACACAGAGAACCTGGCAGCACGTTGCTTCATCCCTGAGGTCATATAGGACCGTGTAAGTGGTTTTATATGGATGCTCTGTGAGCACTGACCTTAATTAAATCATAAATATTAATACTGAGGCTGCCTTTTCTCCTCTGTAATTGCAAAAAAAAAAGGATGAACATGGACTGAGAAATAAGTTCTTGGACAGGCATGGGTCCGAGGCACTCAATCTAAGCGTGCCATCACCAATGCTGTTACTTGATGTGGTGCAATTGGATGATTTAAGACCTTTCAAGTTTGGCAAACCTAAAGTCAGTGTTTCAGCTAGGAACTTGCAGTGAGGGTTTTTATCACTGGTTCACTTTATGTGCTTCTCTTTAGTTCTTTTTCTGTGTTGCTAGCCCCTCAGCACATTTTTTTTTCTTTTTTACCTCCAGAGACATGGATGTTGAAACTTCCTACACACTTTGTCAGACAGTGCTGATCCTTGGATAAAAGACGGCATGCTAGGAAAAGTAGAAGGTCAATGAAAGATGAGAAGACCCTCAGTGAGATGGGTGGGCATAACAGACAACAGTGGGCTGGAACATGGCAGAGACCATGCGTGTGGCACAGGCCAGCCTTGTGCAGGGCTTCCATGGTGGACTGGAGCATTGGAGCATGGCAGAGACCATGTGCGTGGCACAGGCAAGCCTTAGGCAGGGCTCCCATCTGACATTCCTATAGTTGCTATGCCCAATAGTCAGCTCCACAACACCCACTATCAATTGAAAGGCACATTAGTAGAGAATTGATGAATTATGTATTCCTGTTTTATTAGAATATCCAGAAGCTGTTATTGTTGTTATGTACCATCAAATCATACCTGACCCACTAGTGGGTTTCCAAAGACAGTGAACTGCATGGGAAGAGAATGTCTTTTCTCCAATGAAGTTGCTGGTGAATTTGAACTGTATAGCTTTGCACTGACAGTTCAATTTCTTACCACTAAGCCAACTAAGCCAGCAGAACTCCCAGATCCAGTAGAGTGACTGTTGTTAAGCGGTTAAGTCAACTACAACTCACAGTGACCCTATGAAAAATGGCTCAGAACCTTTCCCTGTCCTAAGCCAATACGACTGTCTCTGACACATTTGACCCCATTGCCACAGTCACTGTGTTAATTTATTTCATTCAGGGTCTTCCTTTCCAGGGCAATGCTGACCCCCCATTCTTCCAAGCACGATACACTTCTCCAAGGGATGGTTCATTTGGGCAACACACCTGAAGTATGTGACAGAGAGTTTCAAAATCCTTGTCTCTAAGAAGCAACCTGGTTTCACCATCTCTAGGAGAGACCTATTTTTTCTCTGGGAAGTCAATGGTATGTCCAGTTTTCTTCTGAAGTACCATAACTCAAAGGCATTGATTCTTCTTCTGTCATCTTTAGTCATTGTCCAGCTCTCTGATGCATAGCAACTGAGACTATGACCTGGATCAGGTGTACTTCGGTCTCCAGACTGTCATTGCTCTTCAGTACTCCAGAGAAGTCTCTGACAGCAGATATTCCTAAAGTAATGGATCTTCTGAGTTTCTGACTACTGGTGCCAAGAGTGTTAATTATGGATCCAGGTAAGATGAAACTGCCAACAACCTCAATCTCTTTTCCATCTATCTGGATGCTGCTAAACAGCCTGGTGGTAAGAATCTTTGATTTCTTGATATTGAGCTTCAATCCATATTGAAGGCTGTAGTCCTTAACTTTCTGCAGGAAGTACTTAATTCCCTCCTCAGTTTTGGCAAGCAAGGTTGTGTCACATTAAGATTAACATATATACTTGTGTTTGTTTTTAAAAGTAACATTAAGTAGAAAATGAGGAGGCTTTAGGTATACTTAGGGCAGGTAACAGTAAGATCCAAATTCAAAAGACATTTAGGACAGAGATATAATTGTCCGAAGGAATAAGAGACTACTCAAACCTCAACTCTGAGAAAGTTAAGACTAGAAGAAGTAGATTGTGCCCAGTTACCACAGTTGGTCACAGCAGAAAAGATAATACAGGCGATCATAGATCAAGTGGGGATAAACGGGACACAAAATTCCAGAATATATATACAAAGAAAGGTAAAGTTCATTCTGGAGACTAAGGTGCATCTGATCCAGTTCATGGTCTTCGAAATTATGTGCCATCCATCAGAAAACTGGACAATGATTAGGGATGATAGAAGAATTGATGCCTTTGAGCTGTAGTACTGGAGAATATTGAACCTATCATGAACTGTTATGAGCAAAAAACAGGTTTGTCCTGGAGAGGGTAAGACCAGGAGGCAAGGATTCTGAAGCTCCATCTGACATACGTGGAGCATGTTATAAGGAAGGACCAGTCCTCGGAGAGAAACATCATGCTCATAAAGGTGGAGGGACCGTGCAGGTGGCAAAGACCTTAGATGAGATGGCTTGTCTCAGTGAATGGGGTAATGGAGTTACATGTGTCAGAGATGGTGAGGCTGGCACAGGATAGAACAGGGTTCAGAGCTGTTGTACCCAGTGTTACAGGTGACTCTATGGTATGTAATAACAATGTTCATTGGAACAATGTTCATTGTTCCAAGAGAAGCTGATAGAACCTTGAGGCTGCCACCAAAACCCAATTCCATGGCTCAACTTTCAGCTAAAACACAGACAAGGCTAAAAGTTAACCAATCAGTGACAGCTGAGTGACACTTCTCAGAATAACCAACCATTAAAGCAAAGCAAGTAGCATGTTCTAAGAATAAGACCATAAGGCAGGGAAGGTAAGAATAAACACAATAACAAAAATGAGAATTACAAGAAGTTAGCAGGAGGAAAAAGGTGATTTCATTACGGGTATTATCATTAATGCTCTAAAGGAAAAAAAGTATATATGAATGGTTACATGAAAACCCAGTTTGCTTTGTAAACTTTCACTCATATCACAATAACAGAAAGAAACAAATAATTTATTTTTTATAACAAACTCTACTATGATTGTTGTGCAACTTTGTGTATATATAATAAGACAGGTGGAACTGTTAGAAAACAACATAAACAAATTTACAATGAGAATATGAAAGATGTGATCATGCCTATAATTGTGTGAATTTCAAAACTAGTTTTGTATTGTATTTTCCCCAATTTGTGAGTGACATTCAGACTGAGGAGTCTGGTGAGAAAACAAATCTGAAAGTGACTGTGTAGATTTTTCTCCCTGAAAAAATATGTACATGTCAATTCTGGGAATTCTAAACTCCATTAAGAGTTACCACTGAGCTCAATTCCTTTTTGATCTTCATGAAATTTAGAGAGACCTTCTTGCCATTCAAAGTTAATTACTATGACATTTTCTATTACTGTCTTAAAGCAAGGGAGCATTGGCAGCAAAGTCTGGTAGTGAGTTTTGCGGCTAACTCAAAGGCTGCATATCTTTGAAGGTTCGAATCCACCAACTGCTCCAAGAAAGAAATATGGGCAGTCTCTTCTGGCTGCAATTTACAGCCCTGGTAATATGATGGAGGGATGTCATGAGTGACTTTAGGACTCAAGGGCAGGGAGTGAGGTTGTCTTTGAATAGGACACAGAGGGTGATGAGACTTGGTCAAAGCAGAACATTATACAAATTAGTATTTCACACTGTTTTCTAAGACATGAAAAGCTGGAGGATACCTCAACACCCTTTGCCTGAATTCTGTTTTAAAAGACTGAGCACTCAGCAATGGTGCAGCATATCACATGCACCTGTGTGTACATATGCACTCGGGAACATGTAACATCCCTTTGGGTTCTGATGAATATTGATAAGCTCACTCTCACCATTCTCTGGAAAACTATGTATTTGATGATTCAGAAAAATCCCAAGCAAACCTTCCTTCTGAGAGCATACATAGTGTTTACTCTGTAATTTCTTTACTATACACATTTATTACTTGAGATTCTATGATATTAAATTTCTAGTCTGCAAATGGATGTGCAAGCAAAAAGAAATTACTCCATGATTCCTGGTGGTTTGCAAGAGAAAAAGAGTTTTAAACAGGACTTACAAGGAAAGATGGGGTCTCAAATCTCTCCTGTTTTCTTTTTACACTCTCCTTTGGTGGTGGTTATTGCTTTGTGTCATCAGGTCAACTATGGCTCATAGCAATGCTGTACACACTAGCTCTGAACCTTGCTCTATCCCAAGCCAGTCTCACCGCCTCTGGCACACCTACCACCATTACCCCAGTTACTGTGTCAATCCATCTCATCCTGGGTCTTCCTCTCCTGTGTCGTCCCTCCAACCTTCCAGGCATGATGTCTTTCTCCAAAGATTAGTCCTTCCTGGCCACATGTCCAAAGTATGTGAGACAGAGTTTCCAAAACCCTAGACTCCAAGAAATTACTTGGTTTCATCTTTTCCAGGACAGACTTCTTTGTTCTCTTGACAGTCCATAGAATGTTCAATACTCTTCACCAGCACTACAACTCGAAGGCATCAATTCTTCTTTTGTCTGTTTTGGCTATTGTCCAGCTCTCTGATGTTGTTGTTGTTGTTATGTGCGGTCGAGTTGTTTGCGACTCATAGCGACCCTATGTACAGCAGCCCTAAACCCTGCTCTATCCTGTGCCAATCTCATTGCCTCTGACACACCCATCCCAATTACCCCAGTCACTGAATCAATCCACTTCATAGAGGGTCTTCCCCTCCTGCGCTGTCCCTCCACTCTACCCAGCATGATGTCCCTCTCTAAAGACCTGTCTCTCCTTCCAACATGTCCAAAGTATGTCAGGCGAAGCCCCAGAATCCTTGCCTCCAAGGAGCAGCCTGGTTTAACCCTCTCTACGATGAATCTGTTTGTTTTCTTGGCAGTCCATGGTACATTCAATACTCTTCTCCAGCACCACAGCTCAAAGGCATCAATTCTCCTTCTATCCTCCCTAGTCATTGTCCAACTCTCTGATGCATAACAAGTGATTGCAAAAACCATGGCCTGTATCAGGCGCACCTTAGTCTTCAGAGAGACACCGTTGCTCTTGAGTACTTTAGAGAGGTCCCTCACCACAAATGCATAGCAAAAAACTGCAAAGACCATGGTCAGATCAATCACACCTTAATCTCAGCTTAGGTAGGATAGGTTAACAATGGGATCTTAAGAGTCAAGGATCTCTCTAAATTACTGATGAGTAATGATAAACGTTTGAGGACGAAGGCAGAAAGCAAAGAGTACTAGAGGGATATCTATGTGTGTTTCACTGACTATACAAAGGCATCTGACTGTGTGGATGACAATAAATTATGGTTAAATTGAGGTGAACACTTGACTGTGCTCATGTGAAACTTATAATTGGACCAGGAATTAGTCCTCAGAACAGAGCAGGGAAACTACTGCATGGTTTAAAATTGGGAAAGTTGTACACCAGGGATGTGTCCTATTTCTATACCTTTTCAATCTATATGAAGAACCGATTATCTGGGAGGTTGGGCTCTATGAGGAGAAATGTGGCATCAGGATTGGAGGAAGACTCAGCAATGATGTGAATTATGCAGATGACACAACCCTGCTTGCTGACCCTGAGGAGGACCTGAAGAAGCTCAACATCAAGAAGACAAAAATGCTCACCACTGGGCCAATTAGCAGCACCAGGATGGATGGAGAAGAGAGATTGAGGCTGTTAACAGTTACAACTTGCTTGAGTCCACAATCAACACTCTTGACACCAACAGTCAGGAAATCAAAAGATGAAATGCATTAGGTAAATTTGTTGTCAGAGACCTTTCCAGGGTATTGAGAAGCAACTATGTTAGATTAGAGACTAAGGTGTGCCTGATCCAGGCCATGGTCTTCCCCATTACTTGTTATGCATCAGAGAGCAGGACAATGATTAAGGATGACAGAAGAATTGTTGCCTTTGAGTTGTGGACCTCCAAGAGAACAAATAGTTCTGTCTTGGAGAGGGCGAAGCCAAGTTTTTCCCTGGAGACTAGGATTTTGAAGCTCCCTCTCACATGCTTAGGGCATGTGGCCTGGAGACACAGATCCTTGGAGAAGGACATCATACTCAGAAGGGTTGAGGAACAGTGCAGGAGAGGAAAACCTTGGATGAGAAAAATTGATACAGCTACTGGGGCAATGGGAGTAGGTGTTTCAGAGTCAGTGAGACTGGCTCAGAATCAGGCAGGCTTTAGAGATGCTGTACATAGGGTCACTATAAGTTGTAGGTGACTCAACGGCACAGAACAAAAACAAAAACAAGGTACACATGACTCAGAACATAGTCTTTCCAGTTACTTCCTACACATCTGAGTGCTGGAAAATGACTAAGGATGACAGAGAGGAATTAGTGCCTTTGAATGAGAGTGTTGGAGAAGAGTGCTGAACAGCACATGGAATGTCACAAGAACAAACCGAAATGTTTTGGAGAAGGAGCTAGCAGAGTCTTCTTTGGAGGAAAGATGATGAAACTTCATCTCACATACTTTGGGCATGTTGCCAGGAGAGGTTATTCTTTGGAGAGGATAACATCATGCTTGGGAAAGTGGAAGGTCGGTGAAAGAGAGGAAGACCTTCAACCAGGCAAGCTGGTACGGTGACTGCAGCAGTGAACTTGAATGTGGCAGAGATTGTGAGGATAGCAGGATTGTGAGGGTAGTGTTCAGTTGGCTGTTCATTGAGCGCTATGAGTTGTACTTGACTTGATAGCTCCTAACAAAAAAACCAACAATAACTTCTACCATAAAACTACCATAAGTATTTTAATGATTTAGTAAAGGGAGTTTTGTTTTTTGAACTCTGGCATTTTGACTTAACAATAGACTATGTGGTTTTAGGAATTAGAAACTATAAATACAATGGCCATCTTCTTTTGAAATGTGCCTCCTCTGTTTCTAAAAGGAAAGGATTAGGAAGCCAAATGAGAAGAAATTATTCACACATCACTGTATCGAAAGGAATTGGAAGACACAGAAGAATTTCAAGAAACAACATATGATCAAGAGCCTATGGTGA
>NW_006399785.1:3566544-3581863 GCF_000299155.1 Elephantulus edwardii
GACAGTGCGATTGGCACAGGACAGAGCGGAGTTTAGGGCTGTTGTACATAGGGTCGCTATGAGTCGCAGGCGACTCGACGGCACATAACAACAACAACATATTTAGCTACTGAGGGCAAACATGGGCTTGGTTATTGTGGACGTTGTGATGGAGGGAGAACAGGGCAAGATTTCTTCCTGATCTCCACATTGTTGCTATGAATTATAGTCGACTGGACAGCACCTAACAACAACAATATAAACTTGTATCTGCTTTTTTTCCTAAGGTAATTGTCATAAAATAATTTAGTTTTTTAAAGTAAAAATTAACAAATCAAAATCAAATTTATAATCCTCAGTCAACCCTAATGTTCCGAGATTTTAATGAAACTTTTGAAGAAACTGACCTTCAAATTTAAATAGAATTGTATTAGACTAGATGGAAGGGCCTCTTTGCTCTTTAATGCACTATAACTTCACTCTGAAGGATGTTAAATTCTTATGTGGGGGCTAGTTCTCACCAACTGGATATTTGAGCATGACGAACATTTATTAAAAGCCACAAGAGACAATTATTGAAAGTATGCCTTGAGTCAAGCATGTTGTTAGGATTTACATTCATGACCACCAGAAAATCCTAATTTTCAAATGAAGAAACAGACACAGGGTTGATTTCCCGAGGTAGCTCTGGTGGTCTAGCAGTAAGGAGCTGTACTGCTGATCCAAAGGCACACGGTTTGAATCCACTAGTCGCTTCCCCTGAGTAAGAAGAGCAATTTCCCCCTGTGCAATTTATTCCCTCTTAAAACCCATCAGAGGGTCAGCCATGAGTTTGTTCTCACTCTAAATTAAAATAAATAAATAAATAAATAAATAAATAAATAAATAAATAAATAAATAAATAAATAAATAATAAATAGTGATCCTATCACATGGCTTATGAAGACGTTATAGATTGAACTGTGTCCCCATTTAAAAGTTTTTTATGAGAAAGAATGTGGAATTTGGTTTAGAGGAAGACTTATCAACAACCTCTTATGCAGATGACACAACCTTGCTTGCTGAAAGCGAGGAGGACTTGAAACATTTGCTGCAGTAGGTCAAGGACTACAGCTTTCAATACAGATTACATCCTAACAAGAACACAAAAATCCTCACTATTGGCCAATATGAAACACCATGATAAGTGGAAAAAAGACTGAAATTGTCAATGATTTCCTTTTACTTGGATCTACAATCCCCCTCAGTACAGCAGCGGAGAAATCAAAAGACAAGTTGCATTGGGAAAATCTGCTGTTTAGGAACCTCTCCAGAGTGATAAAAAGCAATGATGTCAGTCTAAAGACAGGTGCACCTAATCCAAGCGAGAGCTAGACAGTGACTAAGCATGACGGAAGAAGAATTGATGCTTATAAGGTGCGGTGTTAGGGAAGAGTACTGACTACCCCATGGCCTGCCAAGAAAACAATCAAGTCTGTCCTGGAGAAAGTGAAATCAGAAGGAATCCTTGTAGGCAAGGGAGGCGAAACATCATCTCAATACTTTGGGCATGTTGTTAGTTGTGGCCAGTCCTTTGAGAAGGACATCATACTTGGGAATGTGTAAAGTCACCATAAGAGAATAAGACCCTCAACAAGACCGGTGGATTTAATGCCTATAACAACGGGTTCAAGTATATGAGATGGTGAGGATGGCACAGGATAGGGCTGGGTTCAGGATCGTTGTTTGTAAGGTTAGTATGAGTTGGAATAGACTGTTGTTTATTGTTGTTAGGTGCCATCAAGTCAAACATGACTCATAATGACCCTATGAACAGAAGATCTGAACCCTGTTCTATTCTGCGCCACCTTCAACACTTCATGACACACAGAGTCCACTGCAGCAGTCACCGTATGAACCCACCTGGCTGAGGGTCCTCCTCTCCTTCACCCCCCCTCCACCCTTTCTAGCATCTTGTCCCTCTCCAAGGAATAGCACCACCTACAACATGTCCAAAGTATGTGAAACGAAGCCTCACCATTCATGCTTTCAAAGAACTCTCTGGCTTCACTCTCTTCAAGACATATCTGTTCATTCTCTTGGCCATCCAGAAGATTTTTCAGTGCTCTTCTCCAACACCATAGCTCAAAGGCATCTTTTTCTGTCATCCTTGTTCATTGGCCAGCTCTTGGATGCATAGCTAGTAAATGGAAAGCCTATGGCGTGAATCAGATGCACCTTAGTCTTCAAACTGACATCAGCACTCTTCACTAATTTGGAAGAGTCCCTAACTTGCAGATTTTCCCAGTACAATATATTAATGTTGTACTACGTACAACATTATATATACCATAGACTAGGCCGTCTAAGCTTGATCCCAGTTCGTCTCTGATGAACTTTATGGTTTTGGGCTTTACTCTCAGGTCTCAAAGACTCTACTTTGAGTTGATTTTTGGGTATGATGTGAGATGTACATCCTGTTTCTGTTTTCTGCAGGTAGTACTCCACTTTTGTCAGCACCATTTGTTGAAGATGTTGTAATTTCCCCATTTTATAGTTTTTATTTCCTTGTCGAATATCAGTTGACCATAGATAGCTGGGTCCATTTCTAGGTTCTCAATTATGTTCCATTGATCAGGTGCCTGTCATTGTGCCAGTACGATGCTTTGTTGTTGTTGTTTTTTAAATGTCATTGTAGCACTTTTCTCCCTACCCACCCCTCCCCTCCAGTTCATTCTTCTCTCTGAACAGTAAAAGAAAAATTCTTTCATTGTTATACAATCCCTCACCCCAAGTCCACTCCACTTCGTTCTGGACTCCTGTAATAACAACAATAATATCTAATCATATATCCCTTTTAAACAGTTCTCTCCCTCATCTGTTTCAATGCAGTATACATTATTTATCCCATCTTTCTCAGTCTCCCACCCCCACCCCCTATGTCAGTCCTCTTTTATAACAGTGGCATTCTGCCGCATTTGTCTATTTGTGACTGAGATATTTCACTCAGCATAATGTCCTCCAGGGTCACCCATTTTGTGTAATATTTCACGAGTTCCTTGTTTTCCAATGCCGCATAGTATTCCAGTGAGTGAATATACCAGAGCTTCTCTATCCATTCATTTGTTGATGGACACTTGGGTTGTTTCTAACTCTTTGCTATAGTGAACAAAGCCAAAATAAACATAGATGTGCATATATCTGCTTGGGTGGCAGTCCTGGATTCTTTAGGGTATATTCCCAGTAGTGGAATTGTTGGGTCAAATGCTGTTTCTATTTGCAACTTTTTTGAGAAAGCGCCATACAGTTTCACAGTGGTTGCACCACTTTACACTCCCACCAGGATACAAATGGCAACTTCAGATATGCTTAATTGTCAAAGACTGTGGAACACAACTTCCTGGGCAACTGGCTAGAAGAGATCCATATTTGTTCTCTTTCACACACACAAAAAACCAAAACCGTGATCTAACAGTCTGTTGAGCAGTATGATTAATATCACATGTAAGTAAAATCTTGCTTCAGGTTATTTTAAAATGGTTGGAACAGCGAATTGACAAGGAACGAACAGAAATTCAAGCTGTAATTAGAAGGAGCTCTTCAGAATACTGAAAAAGAACGATGTCAGTCTAGAGACTAAGGTGTGCCTAATCCAGGCCACAGTCTTCACAATTACTTGCTATGTTTCAAATAGTTGGGCAATGACTAAGGATAACAGAAGAATCAATGTCTTTGGGTTGAGGTGCTGGAGAAGAGTCTTGAACATACCATAGACCACCAAGAAAACAAATAGGTCTGTCTTGGAGAGGTTGAAACCAAGTTTCTCCTTAGAGGCAAGGATTCTGAAGCTCTGTCTCAAATACTGGCCACATGGCCAGGAAAGACCTGTCCTTGGAGGAAGACATCATGCTTGGAAGGGTGGGGGGATAGTGCAGGAGAGGAAAACCCCAGATGAGATGAATTGATATAATAACTGGTGCAGTGGAGGTTGGTGTGTTGGAATTAGTGAGACTGGCTCAGGACAGGAGAGGATTCAGAGTGGCTGTACATAGGGTCACTATGGATCGCAGGTGATTTGACAGCATGTAACAACAACAATATACAGAAGGTAAGTGATATTATTGTTGTAATAATAAGGATCTTGGTTGAAACCAAAGACATCGGAAAGTTTACTTTTGCTTCCTCTCCTGCACTGTCCCTCCACCCTTCCATGCATAACATCCTTCCTTGCAACATGTCAGATGAAGCTTCAAAATCTTTGCCTCTAAGGAGTAGGCTGGTTTTACCCTCTCTAGAATGAACCTGATGGCTTTCCTAAAAAGCTATCCGATTTAGAAAATGACAGCACAGTAAAACTAAAGAAATTAAGCATGCATTTTTTTAATAAATGTTAAATCTCGTTCCTCTCTCATTCAGAAATTTTCAAAAATTATGTAACAGAAGTCTTAGCGCTTCAAGATCGACTTTTCCCTTGGCCATGAGGCCAGAGAACAAGATGGTATTTAATACCTTCACTGAAAGTTTTGATAGTCTACACAGAAATAATTATCAAAAGGGAGGAAACTTTAAAATCCCATAGAATTTTCAAACTGAAATTTGAAACATGATTTAAAACTGTTCTAGAATGCAGGCTCTTTTGGAACCACAGAGACTAGATTAACTCCTTCTACTTTGAACTTGTTGTTATATGTCATCAAGTTCAGACTAACTCATAGCTCACCCTCCATGGGAATTTCAGAAACTGTACACTGCATGGGAGAAGACTGTCCATCTTTTTCCCAAAGAGAAGCTAGTGGATTTGAACTGCCTGTCTTTGGCTTGGCAGCACAACTCCTTACCATTAAGGTCACCAGAGTGTTCTAAATCTTAAGTCAAATAATAATGTTGTTATTGTTGCTTTGTGCCATCGAGTTGTTTGCAACTCATAGCGGCCCTATGTACAATAGCCCTAAGCCCTGCCCTATCCTGTGCCAATCACACCGCCTCTGACACACCCATCCCGATTACCCCAGTCACTGAATCAATCCATCTCATAGAGGGCCTTCCCCTCCTGCGCCGTCCCTCCATCCTCCCAAGCATGATGTCCCTCTCTAAGGACCCGTCCCTCCTTGCAACATGCCCAAAGCATGTGAGACGAAGCCCCAGAATCCTTGCCTCCAAGGAGTAGCTTGGTTTAACCCTCTCCAGGATGAATCTGTTTGTTTTCTTGGCAGTCCATGGTACCTTCAATACTCTTCTCCAGCACCACAGTTCAAAGGCGTCAATTCTCCTTCTATCCTCCCTAGTCATTGTCCAACTCTTTGATGCATAACAAGTGATTGCAAAGACCATGGCCTGTATCAGGCACACCTTAATCTCCAGAGAGACACTGTTGCTCTTGAGTTCTTTAGAGAGGTCCCTAACAGCAGACTTTCCCATCGCAATACGCTTTTTGATTTCCTGACTGCTGGTGCCAAGAGTGTTGACTGTGAAGCCAAGCAAACTGAAGCTGTGAACAATCTCAATCTCTTCGCCATCCATCCTGACGCTGCCAATTGGTCCAGTGGTGAGAATCTTTGTCTTCTTGACATTGAGCCTCAATCCATATTGAAGGCTGCAGTCCTTGACCCTTCGCAGCAAGTGCATGAGGTCCTCCTCAGTTTCAGCAAGCAGGGTTGTGTCATCTGCGTAATGCAGATTGTTAATAGATCTTCCACCAATCCTGACACCACAATTCTCCTCATAGAGCCCAGCCTCCCGGATAATCTGGTCTGCGTACAGGTTGAAAAGGTATGGAGATAGGATGCATCCCTGGCATACACCCTTGTCTAAGAATGTCTGGCTGAAGTATTGTGCTATTTTGAAGAACGTATATACATAGTGTTGTTGTTGTTGTTGTTAAGGGCTGTTGAGTCATTGATGACACAAAGCAACCCAATAAACAAAATACCTGAACACTTGTATAACTTTCATCTAGATACACAAATAGATACATGTATTTCTGATCAAAATCACAACATCAACTCGAAAGACTAGATAGGATGTCTGGGGCCATGAAGTTTAAGTTAATGTTACAGGTCCTTTCAGTTAACTAAGACCCACAACATCCATATGAACAAGAGATCTGAAGCGTGGCCCATCCCACATCATCCCCACAACACCTGTCATGCGCCAGTTAGGAAGGAAGGAATCATCTGAAACAAGGAGAATGAGAATGGTCACATCACTTGAAGACTACCTTTGATGTCACAAAGCTGCATAAGCAGAAACTGTTGGATTGATTTTTGTTCTGCTGGGTATGTTCACAGTAATGACAAAATATGATTTCAAAATGTATTGTTCCATTTTGTTTGAGAATTTACTGCTGATGTGGTGGTTGTGTGTCATCGAGTTGGAGCTGACTCGTAACTGACTCTCCAGGAATCACAAGAGAAGAGACTGCCAATTTTCTTCTGCGGAACAGCTTCTGGATTCGAATCCCATGCCTTTGGGTTGGAAGCACAGCATCTTACCACTAGGCCACCAGAGCTCCTATACTACTACTAGAATCTTTAGTGTGTTGATGGCGCTATCTATCACAATGCTGCCAATCGGCCCAGTGGTGAGAATCTTTATTTTCTTGATGTTGACCTTCAGTAAGTGTGCTTACAAAACCCTATAACTGTCTGTAAAGTTATTCTTCAGAAATAAAGTGAGAACATGCCACAGTCACCTTAGTTCTACTAACAAAGGAACACTTGCTACATATTTGTTGGTTATTTTGTTTGTTTTTTAGTAAACAAACCTGGAGTTATGTTAACTCCTCTCTTTAAGAAAATAATTCCTCAAAATAACTGTCTTAATTTCAATTTATTTGGAACAGTAATTGGTATATAAATGGAAAAAAATTAAGAAAAAATTACAGAGGCATTAACATAATGATTATCCCTACTCCCCACCCCAAAATTCTACCAGATTTCACTCAAGGAAAAGAAACAAAATCCATTTCCCCCAGTGATGAAAATTTAACCAGGCAACTGAATATTTGCACCTGAAAGAAAATTATTACCACATAGAAGGCATGGATGCATATGAAATGCTGCATAATTTAGAAAACAAACTGCTACCCATGTAAATTTTATATTGTATCATAAGAAATGCGACTGGACTGAAACGGAGAAAAATATTCTCTGAGGCAAGAATATGGAAAAAATCACCCCCTTCTAAAACAATGAGAAGATGTCAATTTTCTGTCAAGAGAAAGCACATCAATATTTGAAAATTCAATTCGATCCAACAAAGTCTCTACTAAATAGTTTATGGGGAAGCTGTAAGCAACAGAGCTACTGGTGGATTCTGTGAAAATGATGAAGAAAAGGTGTCTTTCTAATCACAGCGTTCATGCTCTAGTTAAAGCTTCCACAGGAAGAGAGGAAATGGAAAAATTTAGAAATCAGAGAGAAAACTTGGAGGACTTACAAGTTAAAGGTGGAAGAAATGAAATGATTAGGACCTAGTCTATCTCATGTCTGTACTAGAGAAGCTGGTATGGTCTTCCAAAATATAAGACATGTTTAAATGGAATACACGAACAGAGTTCAGTCTGAGAAATTCTGAATTTGTGAAAGTGATGGTTTATTGTTAGGTGCCACTGAGTGGACTGCAATTCTTAGTGACTTAGGAACTAGAGGTCGAAACCCTGCCCCATCTAACACGTTCCTCACGATCTACACCACACTCAAGACCACTGTCCCAGTCACTCTGTCATCTATTTTGGTAACAGTCTTCCTTGCTTTTGTTGACTTCTACTTTTTCATTATTATTATTATTATGATGATGATGATGATGATGATGATGATGATGATGATGATGTCTCTGTGTGTGTGTGTACCGTCAAATTGGATCTGACTGGTACAGGTGGAGATTACGTTTCCTCCTCCAGCAGAGCATCTGGTGGATTCGAACTGCGTACCTCTGGGATTGCAGTGCAGCTTCTTGCCACTAGGCCACGAGGGCTCCCTAACTTCTACTCTTTCAAGCATGATGTCCTTTCCCAGAAATGGGCCCCTCCTGAGGCCCAAAGTTCTTTTTGTTTTCTTGATGTCAAGATGCAATCCATATGGAAGACTGCAGACCTTGACCTTCTTCCGCAAAGGCTTTGAGTTCTCCTCAGTTTTGGTGAGCAAAGTTGAGTCATCTGCGTAACAAAAGTTGCTGATGAGTCTTCCTCCAGTCCTGAAGTATATGAGACAAAGTCGCATTCTTTGTACCTCCAAGGAGAATCCCATTTTACTTCTTCCATGACAGATTTGACTGCTTTTCTGACAGTCCATGGTGTGGCCAATACTCTTTGCCTCCAAAACAATATAAAGGCATCAATTCTTCTTCAGTCTTCCTTATTCACTGTCCAATTTACACAAGTGATGAAAAATACTATGACTTGGGTCAGAGGCTCCACAGTGTTTGAACAGACATCCTTGCTCTGTTTTGATGTATTCAGGTCGCTATGAGTCAAGTATGCCTTGATGACACTTAACAACAACAACAACAACAACAGGGAGAGAGTTCAGTTGGCCTAGTGGATAGAAAGTTATGCTACCAAACCAAAGGTGGTTGGTTTTAATCTGCAGCCCTCAGGCCTGATTTTAATTGGTTTTGGTCCAACGTTCTCCTAGGTCGTATAGTCCTGGTGTGTCCACTTGCTGTACAGAGGTAACTCGTGGTTGCTGTGATGCTAAACACTGTGACACTGATGTGTCAAATTCTATAATGGTTACCCCTGGTGGACAGTGTCCGATTTAAAGAAGCTTGGAAGGAGGAGTGGCATCCACTTCCAAAACAACTTGCCTCCGAAAACTCTATGAATGTGGAGAAACAACAAAACTAATACAAGTGTTCAGGTCTTTTGTTCATAGGGTCGCTGTGAATCGTCTATGACTTGATGGCACTTATCAACAACAACAACATCTATAGTGTCATCCCCATCACTGTATGTTACTCATTATTTATTGCATCCGGTGGCTTTGTGGTAAGGAGTTGTGCTGCCAATGAAAAGACATTGTCCCACCACCTGCTTTGAGAGAGAAAGATGAGCAAACTCTCCTGAAATGTTTTTCTTCTGCAAACCTGCTGGAGGGCCAAGTAGGACTCAGATACAACCCGATGATAGAGACCATATGTAATAAAATGCATCAAAAGAAGCCTTGGAGATGTAGTACCTTATGTGCCTCACTATAAGCATAAAGGTTGTCAGTTTGAATCCACCAGTTGTTCAGCAAGGAAAATGGGGCATCTCCAGGCAAGAACTGTAGCTTCAAAAACTCAATGGATGGTTACTAGGAGTCTTGGCCATCTTGATGGAAGTGGGTTTGTCTTTTTTGGTTTGCTTTCTAAGTTTTTAACCTGTGGGTAGGTTATTGTTGCTGTTGTCATTAGGTGCCATTGAGTTGAGTATGACTCATAGTAACCCCATGAACAAAAGATCTGAACCCAGTTCTGTCCTGCACCATCCTCACATTTCCTGACACATCAGAGCCCATTGCAGCAGTCACTATGTCAATCCACCCAGTTCAGGGTCTAGTAGGTATTATTGTGGTTGTTGTTGTTTTTAAGTGCTGTCCAGTGGCAGGTGACTCATAGCGACCCTATGAAGGAGAGTCCTCAACGCTTGGGTGTCTCTCATCCTCTCTTCAGATTCATAGGGTTTCTGGAGGCAAGCGATTATGGAAGTGGAGGCCACTCCTGTTTCCAAGCTTGTTTTAATAGGGGAGCTCCACTTCACACTGTCCGCCATGGGTAGCAGCCATTAACACATTTGACACATCAGTGTATCAGTGTTCAGCCTCACAGCAACAGTAGGTAGCATACATAATGAAATTGTATCTCTGATCCAAGATGAGGAGATGAGTATTTCTCCATCCTGATTTTTAGAAGAAAAAAATGAGACCCAGAGGGTTTATACATTTTTTTTAAAAAAACACAAGAGATGTCAAACTGGGTGGTTGAAACTTCAAATATGCTGTCTTTAGAGCATTTGTTCTTTTCTATTATTTAGATTTTAGTTTTGAGTGCCGACATAGTCAAATGACTCAGAAATCAAAGCAATAAAAAGAGAGGGCCATGTCAAATTTTTCCTTCCATCCTTCTCCTTGTTCTCCATTTCTAGTTTTTCTTTACATTTGTATGTGAAGATATAAATACTATAAATATACTAAACACTATTTTTTCACTCTTCTGCCTTGTTTTAAAACCAAACTTGGTAGAATGTCTTGAAAATTTTTCACTATTATATTTAGCTTCTTCAGTCTATCTTGTTTTTCCTCTCTTTCCCTTCACAATGCTTTCCACTGAATGTGTATACCGTGGTTTATTTGGATAAAATTGCAGGCTATTTCCAGGCTTCCATTTTTTATAAACAGTGCCATAGTGAATTACTTCATAAATATATCATTTCTACTTCTGCAGGTACTTCTGTAGGGTCAATTTCCAGAAGTGGGATTATGCGGGTCCAAGGGTTAATATCTTTATAATTGTGACAGGAATTTCTAAATTGCCCTGCACAGAAATTGTAAACAATCTCTATTTCCACCCTCGATGTCTGAATAGAGAGGGTATACTTTAAATGACTCTGCTACACTCTAGAAAGAGATACCAGGAAGAATTTGCTATAGAATTGGCATCTGGAGAGCAGTAGTGAGGACTAGGATAATATGCATAGGTGTGGGCAGCACCATGGCATATGGAGAAGATTCAGATTGTTAACAATTTCCACTTAACAATCAACACCCTTGGCACCAGCAGTCAGGAAATCAAAAGATGAATTGCATTAAGAAACTCTGCTGTCAGGGACAAACATGTCAGTCTAGAGACTAAGGTGTCTCTGATCCAGATCATGGTCTTCACAATTACTTGTCATGCATCAGAGATCTGGGCAATGACTAAGGATGACAGAAGAAAAACTGATGCCTTTGCATTATGGTTCTGGTGAAGAGTAGTGAGACTTCTAAGGGAACTAACGGGTCTGTCCTGGAGAAAGTCAAACCAAATTGCTCTTTGGAGGCAAGGATATTGAAGTTGCATCTCACATAATCTGGGCATGTTGCCAGGATGAACCAGTCCTTGGAGGACATCATGTTTGGAAGGGTGGAGGGGCAGAGCAGGAAAGGAAGACCCCAGATGAAATGGATTGACATAATAACTGGGATAATAGGGGTAGATGTGGCAAAGACAGTGAGACTGATTTGCAGTTGACTCAACAGCACATATCAGCAACAAAATGTATGTGTATGTATATATGTTATTGTTGATATGTGCCATTGAGCCAACTGCAAATCCATATCTATACCTATATGCCTGTATATATAGGCAATGGAGTGGACTGCAAATGCAGAAG
This sequence comes from Elephantulus edwardii, assembly GCF_000299155.1. Lineage (NCBI taxonomy): Eukaryota > Metazoa > Chordata > Mammalia > Macroscelidea > Macroscelididae > Elephantulus > Elephantulus edwardii. The sequence goes on from NW_006399785.1 coordinate 3,577,853, forward strand.
TCACATACACTAAACAACATGACTTCAGAAACTCTATGAACTTTAATAAATGTCGATAGTTATAGAAAGGCTTCACACCTTTTGTTCATAGGGTCCATATAAGTGGTGCTTGACATGAAGCAATCAACAACAAAATATCTTTATACATACAAGTGTTTATACACAGGCACAGACATAGACGTACATATATAGATATCTATGGAACTCGAATTTCAAAACCATCTCAGGAACAGGTTTGAGGCCTTGAGCACCAATGAGTGTAGACCAAATTATCTCTGAGAGGATATCCAGAAAATCATCCTTGAAGAATGCAAAAGATCATTACAAAGGATAAAAGATCATTACAAAGGCTAAAGAAGAAGAAAAGACAAAGATGGATGTCAGATGAGACTCTGAGTATTGCATTAGAGCGCCAAGAAGCCAAAGCTAAAGGAAGAAATCAAGAAATCAAAGAGCTGAATAGAAAATTTCAAAAGGCAGCTCAGGACGACAAAGCAAGATGCTATAATGAAATGTGCAGAGAGCTGGAGTCAGAAAATAAAAAGGGCCGGACGCGCTCAGTGTTTCTTAAGCTGAAGGCGCTGAAAAACAAATTCAAGCATGGGTGGCAATACTTAAAGATAGTTTGGGTAGAATGTTGAATGATCCAGGAAGTATCAAAAGAAGATGGAAGGAGTACACAGAGTCACTGTATCAGAAGGAATTGGCTGACACAGAGGAATTACATGAAATAACATATGAGCAAGAACCTATGGTGATGAAGGAGGAAGTTCAAGTTGCTATGAAGGAATTGGCAAAAAACAAGGCTCCAGGAGTTGACAGCATACCAATTGATTTATTTCAACAAACAGAAGCTCCCCTGGATGTGCTCACTAGGTTGTGCCAGGAAATCTGGAGGATAGCCAGCTGGCCAACTGACTGGAAGAGATCTATATTTGCTCCATTCCAAAGAAAGGTGACCCAACAGAGTGTGGAAATTATTGAACAATATCGTTGATATCACATGCAAGCAAGATTCTGCTGAAAATTATCCAAAAATGCTTGAAACAACATGTCAAAAGAGAACTGCCAGATGTGCAGGCTGGATTTAGAAGAAGTCACGGTACTAGGGATATTATAGCTAAAGTAAGATGGATCTTGGCAGAAAACAGAGATTACCAGAAGAATATCTATCTGTGCTTCATTGAATATGCAGAGGCTTTTGACTGTGTGAATCATAACAAGCTGTGGTTGCCTCTGAGGAGAATGGGAATCCCAGAACATTTGATTGTGCTAATGCGAAACTTATACTTGGACCAAGAGGCAGTCGTCATAACAGAGCAGGGAGACACTGGATGGTTCAGAATCAAGAAAGGTGTCTGTCAGGGATGTATTTTCTCTCCATACCATTTCAATTTGTATGCAGAACAAATCATCTGAGACGCTGGGCTGTGTGAGGAGGATTGTGGCATCAGGATTGGTGGAAGAATCATCAACAACCTGCGTTATGCAGATGATACAACCCTTCTCGCTGAAACTGAGGAGGACCTGAAGCGCTTGCTGCAGAAGGTCAAGGACTGTAGTCTTCAATAGGGATAGAAGCTCAATATCAAGAAAACAAAGATTCTCACCACTGGGCCAATTGGCAGCATCAGTATGGATGGTGGAGAGATTGAGATAGTTAATAGTTTTAGTTTACTTGGCTCCACAGTCAACATTCTTGGTAACAGCAGCCAGGAAATCAGGAGACGAATTGCATTGGGAAAGTCAGCTTTGAGGGATCTCTCCAGAGTACTGAAGTGCAATGACGTCAGGCTGGAGACTAAGGTGGGCCTGATCCAGGCTATAGTCTTTGCAATTACGTGCTATGCATTGGAGAGTTGGACAGTGAATAGGGATGACAGAAAGAGAACAGATGCCTTTAAGTTGTGGTGCTGGAGGCGAGTGTTGAATATACCATGGACTGCTAGGAGAACAAACAGGTTTGTCCTGGAGAGGCTGAAGCCAGAATGTTCCCTGGAGTCAAGGATTCTGAAGCTTCATCTGACATACTTTGGGCATGTTGCAAGGAGGCACTGGTCCTTCGAGAGGGACATCATGTTTGGGAGAGTGGAGGGGCGGCACAGGAGAGGAACACTCTCGATGAGATGGATCGATTCTGTGAGTGAAGTGGTGGGAATGAATATGTTTGAAACGGCGAGGTTGGCACAGGATAGAACGGCGTTTAGGGCTCCTGTACATAGGGTCACTATGAGTCGCAAAGGACTCGATGGCACATAACAACAACAACAGTGGAACTCTGCTGTGGTTGTTAGGTGGTGTAAAGTTGAGTACGACTCATAGCAATATGAACAACAGATCTGAGCCCCATCCTATCTTGTGCCAACCTCACAATCTCTGACACACTCAAGGCCATTGCTGTGTTAGGAACTCTGTTAGCACTGCTAATCTGAAGGCCACTAGTCAAGTTCAAATCCATCAGTGGCCCTGCAGGATAAAGATGGGCAATCTCTTCCCATGTTATTTATAACTTCTTGAAAATCCCCTGGAGGGATATCTATCTATCTATCTATCTATCTATCTATCTATCTATCTATCTATCTATCATCTATCTATCTAACTATCTATATCTATATTTATATCTCTATCTATTTATGTCTATGTAAGTCACATTCATAGTGCTAAGAGCAAAAGCTATAAGTGAAAAAAATAGAAATCTTCCTAAATAGAGAAACAAAGGCTTATAAAGAATACAGTAAAGATAGAGCCCATGGAATCTTTATACCCAAAAGAATATTTGAGCCTGTTTTACAACGAAATAGTAAAACCCCAAAGTTTTACTGTATAAGATGAAGTCAAGGAAATCAACAGAAGAGAGTTTCATGGTAGGACATGGGAGAAAACATAAGCTCTAAGTTAAGAACAAAAGGGACATGTAAACATAAAAACTTGGATTTTATTTTGTAAATGACAACAAATTATGGGATGGATGAAGCAAAGACTTGCAGCCCGAAGAAAAAGACCTGTGTTCAAAGGCATTCACCGTGGCATTGTTTGCAAAAAAAGGAAGCTTGGAAGCAACTCAAGTTTCTTCTTTAATAAACTTGGTCTATATATATGTACATTTTCTATTTTTATTAACTCAGCGGAATACACTAGAGAAAAAAGAAAAAGATAAAGGGTAAAAAAAGAGAGAGGAGGAAGGAAGGAAGGAAAGAAGGAAGAAGGGAGGGAGGACAAGGGAAGAAAAGCTTTGCAATTTAAGACTAGACTGGGCACAGTATGAAGATTCGATGGGAGAGACAACAGGTATGCATCCACACATTTCAGAGAAAAAAATGATAGTGACAGTGGGCATGGGATAAAGTAAACAGAAAGCAAGAGCTCCTGAGTGTTGCAGATTGAGGGTAAAATATTTTTATAATTATTAATGAGACAGAAAACCAAGAATGAGAAAGAACAGAGAGAGTAAAGAACAGGAGGCCAGCAATTCCATGACTGAAGGCCTCAAGCCATGCCTCTCTGTGTATTTATTGAGAATCATAGGGAAGGTAAACAAAGGAAAATCACAAGGGAGTAGAAAACAAAAAAACAAGGGATCCTGGAGAAGTCTTTTGCAGATAAGGCCAAGTTCCTCTCTACTGTTTATCTTATGCTAATCTCAGGATTCAAACCTTGAGTTGCTATAATCAAGGATGCTTTCGGCAGAATGTTAAATGATCCTGGAAGTATTAAAAAAAGATGGAAGAAATATACTGAGTCACTGTATCGAAAGGAATTGGAAGACACAGAAGAATTTCATGAAATAACATATGAGCAGGAGCCTATGGTGATGAAAGAAGAAGTTCAGGCTGCTTTGAAGGAAACGGCAAAAAATAAGGCTCCAGGAATAGATGGTATACTAATTGACATATTTCAGTTAACAGATGCTGCCCTGGACGTGTTCACCAAGTTTTGCCAAGAAATCTGGAGAACGACCACTTGGCCAACTGACTGGAAGAGACCGATATTTGTTCCTATCCCAAAGAAAGG
>NW_006399785.1:3583017-3605601 GCF_000299155.1 Elephantulus edwardii
TCAGTGACTGGGATAATTGGGATGGGAGTGTCAGAGACGGTGCGATTGGCACAGGACAGAGCGGAGTTTAGGGCTGTTATACATAGGGTCGCTATTTCTCCTTGCTCACCAAAGGACACAGTATCATATCATAAGGTGATGACCTAAAGGCAAATGTCCCTTTTACTGGCTTATGTCCTCTGCTGCTTACTGTGTCTGCCTAAGAAAACCAAAGCATATTTCTGAAGGTGCAATACAAACAGAGAATGCAGCTCATGCCTTTCTGGGTCACAAAGATTCCTGCACCACTGAGCCTATGACCTAGATGAGAACAGCACGTGGGAATGACTAGAGATTGAAATGGGACGGAGCTGATCGGGGAACCAGAGTTAGGAGCTTTTGCCAACTTTTCTGGAGGACTGGAAGTCCTAAAGGAGCCTTGTCATGCTGTCCTAAAGTCCCAAAGATGAAGGTCAAAGCACTTGAGGAACTGCCCTGACAAAAGAATTGCCTTCTGTTTCCAATTGAAACTGTAATCTGTTAATTTCCCTAATAAACCTCATCATCGCCAATATGGTTGAGTTCCCTGTGGCCATGGCAGCTGATCCATGAGTCCAGAGACAGAACAAGAACGCTGGGAGGGAGGATTGGCATGCAAACTGCCCGAAGCAGGTGTGAGAGCACGGGGCATAGGTGACCTCATGGGAATCAGCTTTGTGCTATGGGTGTTGTGCGTGGGGATTAGTCCTCCTTGTGTTAGTGGAGGTCAGGCCTTTACACTTGTTATGCCTTCTGTTTAAGACAGAGTATGTTTAAGACAGAGTAGAACTACCTCAAAGAGTTTCATTGTAGAGAGGATTAAACCAGGCTGCTCCTTCGAGGCAAGGATTCTGGGGCTTCGTCTGACATACTTTGGATGTGTTGTAAGGAGAGACAGGTCTTTATTTTTTTATTTTTATTATTATTATTTTTTTTTGAGACAGGTCTTTAGAGAGGAACATCATGCTGGGTAGAGTGGAGGGACAGTGCAGGAGGGGAAGACCCTCTATGAGATGGATTGATTCAGTGACTGGGGTACTCGGGATGGGTGTGTCAGAGGCAATGAGGTTGGCACAGGGTAGAGCATGGTTTAGGGCTGTTGTACATAGGGTCGCTATGAGTCGCAAATGACTCGACGGCACATAACAACAACAACAACAACAACAACAACAACAATCTTTATAGGAGCAGAAAGCTCCTCCTCCTCCCCCAAAACAGCCGGCAGGTCCCATCACCAGCTTTTGTTTTAATCCCTATCACTAACCTTGTGATTAGCCCAGTGTTTTGATAATTGAAAAGGCAGAATTCTTACATTTTAACAATAATGCTGATTGTTCTTATTGCTGTTTTGTACCACAGAGTCTGAACCTGAACCTACACATAGCTGACCCACTGGTGGGTTTTCAGAGTTCATTGCATGGGAGGAGATTGCCCATTCTTCTCCAGTGGAGCAGGTCGTGGCCTCGAACCGCATGCCTTTGGGATTACAGCACAGCTTCTTGCCACTAGGCCACCAGTGCCCCTTAATGATGATTAAAACATAATATCTTTTTTAGCTTTTATTATATATTATGCACTGGTTTTATTTTTGCTTGTTTCTTACATTTCATACATGGTTGAATTTATAATCTTCATAATGACTTTGTAGGGTAGTGCTATGTTGTTATTTACAAGACAAATAAATATGTAAAGTGACATGTTATATAGAGAGTCACAGAAAGATTAAGCACCTTGCCCAAGTTTCTATAAATAATGGGCAACCCTAGCTCTGATCACCCATCTACAATGAAGTCATACCTATCAAATACTAGATTCTTCTAATGTATTAAAAGATGCTAACATTTTTGGTATAAAATTTAACTATTTTTCCTAAGAGGAATAGTTTTAGGGTGTTCTGTGAGGCCCTATTGTGCAAAAATATCCAAGAATCTGGGAGTATTTGAAATTCTGTTCTGTATTTCCTTCCCTCTTGATGAGGGCTCCTTTATACAATCATTGATAAAAATCTTCAGAAATTTTCCAGTCCTTCTGGGCTCATGACATTGTAGGCAATTGTTTACGGAGTTAATTCTCCACATACTTTCCGTCCTCTTGTCATCCTTGACACTTCCTCTTCTTCTGTTGTTCCATGTGAACAGAAACAAATTGGTGGGACTTGGATGGCTATTTGCAAGCTTTTAAGATCCCTGACACTATGCCATGTGCTAGGAAGTAGGACAGAAACACTAAACATGCTATTTGGAATAATTAACTAGAATGTTCCATGAAACCAGGATTCTAAACTTCCAAACCAAGCAACCAAATCTCATGAGGATTTTTGGTTGTACAAAAGCAAGCTCAGCAGTTACACTTTTTTGTTGTTGTAAACATGTCTATTACACAATATCCCCGAAGTCTTAAAATCAAACAGCTTAACTGAACTACTAAAAAAATTCCACCACTAGCATGGCAATCGTTTAAGAACTAGATAGGAACTTTAAGGAAATAGCGACTTTATGCTGATGGGGAAAACAGCCAGGAGAAGGTCGGTCTAACAGTGGTTTCACTGCCTGAAGAATGTGATCAATGTCACTAAATTGTAAGCACAGAAATGGTCCAATTGGTGTATGTTTCAGTCTGTACATTCTCAACATCTCCAATTGACACTCTTGGTACCAGCAGCCAGGAAATTAAAAGACGAATTGCATTGGGAAAGTCTGCTGTCAGAGACCTCTCCAAAGTACTGAAGAGCAATGATGTCAGTCTAGAGACTAAGACACGCCTTTTACAGGCCATTGTCTTTGCAATTACATCAGCGAGCTGGACAATGACTAGGGATGATAGAAGGAGAATTGATGCCTTTGAGCTGTGGTGCTGGAGAAGTTTCATCTGGCATATTTTGGACATGTTTCAAAGAGGGGCCAGTCCCTGGAGAGAGATGTTATATTTGGTATGATGGAGGGGTAGCACCAGAAAGGAAGACCCTCAATGAGATGGATTGATTCAGGTACTGGGGCATTGGGGGTAGGTGTTTCAGAGACAATTATATTGGCACAGGATAGAGCAAGGTTTAGGGCTGTTGTACATAGGGTCTCTATGAGTCGCAGGTGACTTGACAGCACATAACTGAAACAACAACAATAATAAATTAAGAGAGAAGGTATGTTTTTTGACAGTTCTCTGTTTCTATGGAGAAAGACAGAAACTGTCAACAACTTCATCTTACTTGGATCCCTAATCAATACTCTTGTTACCAACAGTCAGGAGATCAGGAGATGCGCTGCAGTGGGAAAGTCTGTATTCAGTAACGTCTCTAGACTGTTGAGGAGCGATCATGTCAGCTTGAGAACTCGTGTGTCTGACTGAAGCCATGGCATTTTCAACACTTGCTATGCATCTGAGAACTGGCCAATGAATAAGGGTGACAGGAAAAGAACTGATGTCTTTGAGTTCTGGAGTTGGAGAGGAGTACTGGCAATCATCATGGACTACCAAAATAACGAGACATGTCTTGGAGAAGGTGTACCCAGAGTGTTCCTTGGAGGTAAAGACGATAAAGCTTCATCTTATATACTCGGGGAATGTATCTAGGGGAGGCTATTCCTTGGAGAGGGACATCATGCTTAGAAAGGTTGAGGGAGAGTGAAAGAGAGGAATATCCTCAACTAGATGGATAGACACAGTAACTGCTACAATGGGCTCAAGTGTGAGAGATTGTGAGGAGAAAACAGGCTAGAACAAGTTTGAGAGCTGTTGCTCACAGGGTCACTCTGAGTCATGCTCAACTCAATGGCACCTAATTGCAATAACAACATTCATTCCAATCTGGAAAACCACAAACACACCTACAGTCTCTCTCACATGTGCTCTCTCTCTTTCTCTCTCTCACACACACACACACACACACACACACACACACACACACACACACACATTCGTAAGTGGTCATGTATCATCATCGAGTTGGAACTGACTCATAGTGGACTCCCCAGCAGGTTTTCAGAGGCAGCAAATCCTTTGGGTTGGAAGCACAACTCCTTACCAAGAAGCCACCAGTGCTCCTTCATATTCAGAAAATACAGTAGATAATTATGCTTCTTTGTTTATCTTCTATTGAAAAATAATATATGGATTTACTTGATATGGTATACCAATGAGGGGTTAAATGAAAACTATGTTTGTCCTGGACTTCACAGTAAATTTCTCGACTAGATGATGTTCCAACAGACGTGTGGACTTCTGATTCATACAGAAGTATGCAATATGATATGACCATTATAAATGTCACAGCTACACACACTCTTATTTGTTAGGCAAAAATGGCAGTTAACAGAAACAAAAAATAAGCACTTTTCAGTAAATCCTCATTTGGAAATAATCACTTTGGCTTATAAGGCATATTTAGGAATATTTTGTGCATATTTTATGACAATGCTAGTTTGAGTAAGTTAGCCTCAAGAGTCTTTTTGCTATAATTTCTGGGAAGTTTAGGCTATTTGATTTTATGAAATAAAACAAAATAGACTATAACAAAAACCAAAACTGAACCACAGCTTTTCTTGCAATTTTCAAACCAGCAGAAACAAATGGAGATGGTGTCATTTAAGGCTAAGTAATATATAAAATGTTGATTTTAACTCATTGCCATTTGAAAATGAAAAAACTACTGTATTAAAATTGGGAACCAGTAATTGTAATTGTTTTGTTCCCATGTTCTCAAAATTCTCCTGTGGACTAGTTCACCATCAAAATAACTTATCAAGTTATATTGATGACTATAACAGACATCTACTTAAAGCAGTGTTATAAGAAATCAAGCAAGGGACCAAGGCTTCTAAAATACATTGCTACAGGACTAATGCCAATAGTGTAGAGGACACTATCTCCCTGCTTAAAAGGAGCCTTAGTGTCGTAGTGAATGTGCTATAGTTCTTGCTGAGAGGTGAGCAGTTCAATTGCACTGCTCACTCTAGTCACTCTATAGGAGCACAAAGGGCAGTCTTCAATTGGGATTTTATAGTCTCAAAAACCTGGTGGAGGGCAGCAATGAATTGGAATTGGCTCAATGGCATTGGGTGGTTTTATGTCATAGTGTGTGGCGTAGTGGATGGCTGGTATGGTTACTAACTAAATGGTGATAGGTTTGAGTCCACCAGCCGCTTCCAGAGAGAAAAAGGGCTTTATCTTCCCATAAGGATTTGCAGGTTCAGAGGCCTGACGAGGAGTTGCCATGAGTAGGAATCAACTCAATGACAGTGGGTTTCTGTTTTTTTGTCTTTATTTTTGAACTTAATCAATGCCCACTAAATGGTAGCCCACCATGTTTGAGCTATAGATGCACGTTGTTCACCACATATATTATTTTCTACACCAGGAATGTGTTCTATCTCCAGACCTTTTCAATCTATGTGCAGAAAAGATTATCCGGGAGGCTGGGCTCTATGAGGAGAAATGTGGCATCATAATTGGAGGAAGATTCATCCACAATCTGCATTATGCAGATGACACAACCCTGCTTGCTGAAAAAGAGGAGGACCTGAAGCGCTTGCTGTAGAAGGTCAAGGACTGAAGCCTTCAATAAGGATTGATGCTCAATATCAAGAAAACAAAGATTCTCACCATTGGGCCAATTGGAAGCATCATGATGGGTGGTGAAGAGACTGAGACTGTAAAAAGCTTTAGTTTGCTTGGCTCCACAATCAACACTCTTGAGACCAGCAGCCAGGAAATTAAAAGACATACCGCGTTGGGAAAGTCTGCTGTTAGAGACCTCTCCAAAGTTCTAAAGAGCAATGATGTCAGTCTGGAGGCTAAGGTGTGCCTGATATAGACCATGGTCTTTGCAATCACTTGTTATGCATTAGAGAGCTGGACACTGGACAATGACTAGGGATGATAGAAGAATTGATTCCTTTGAGCTGTGGTGTTGGAGAAGAGTATTAAATATACCATGGACTGCTAAGAGAACAAACAGGTTCATCCCAGAGAGGGCTAAACCAGGCTGCTCCTTGGAGGCAAAGATTCTGAAACTTTGTCTGACATACTTTGGACATATTACAAGGACAGATCAGTCCTTAGAGAGGGATGTCATGCTTGAGGGGGTTGAGGGACAGCACAGAAGAGGAAGATCCTCGATGAGATGGATTGATTCAGTGACTGGGGTAGGGTTAGGTATGTCAGAGACAGTGAGATTGGCACAGGCTAAAGTGAGGTTTAGGGTTGTTTTGCATAGGATCATATGAGATGACGGCACATAACAACAACAACAATGTCAATCGATATTTAAAGGAGAAGAAAATGTTACGTCATTTTTCAGACATCTGTTTTTACAAACCAAAAAACAAAACAACAAATCAAGCATTCTGGCTAAACCCTGGGCAAGTATCTAGGGAGAAGTGAGCATATGCAATCAAGTTTTGATTAAGATTTTTTTTAGGCTATACCAGTCACAATCATGCCGATCACTCCACAAACATGAAAGCTTTATGTACAATACCCTGGTGAACCTATGGGTTGAATGCTCACCTCCTTGCCCTAAATTTGGAAGTTAAAACCTCTATCAGTCACTGCTGATTGTTTCTGTAAAGATTACAGTATAGAAAATCCTACGTGGTACTTCTTCTCCATCATTTGGGGTTGTTGCTTTGAGTCAAAGGCAACTCCATGACACACAACAACAACGAGAAGGCTATTTGTCACAGAGGAATGCTCCCCTAAAAATTCTGATTATGTCAAGACTTTTCCTTCTTATACTTCGCCTTCTTGATTGATTTCAGTTATGTGGTTGGAAACATTGACTTGTAATACAAGCACATAACTTTGTGACACCTGCTCTTTGGGGTAGCAGATGTTTAAGTATGCAAAGAAATGAGCTGCTCACAGAAAGCCAGGGAACTGGCATTACCCAGTATAGGAACTGTGCTGTCAAATTGAAGGAACTGGCCATCTTTCTCTTGAGGAGAAGGTGGAGGTCTTGAGAGGCATGCATTTGGGTTGGCAGGACAATTCTTTACCACTAGACACCCCCTAACTGATGTTTAGTCTCATGCAAAAAAACCCAACAAAAATAATCAGAGGAGTAGGCTTTCATGTCTGCCAAGATTTAGAACCCACATGTATCACCCTGTCATGGCTTCAATTCACCAATAGAAATACGTTTTCAGTAAACTCCTCAATGGAATTATTTAGTTGCCTCCAATATTATTCTTACACGTCCATAAGCATTAATGATCTAGACTGCCTTCATAATGTTTAGATCCATAGTACTTGGACTTTGATTCTCTAGAGCTCAGACTGCATGCCATCAGATACCTTGGAGTCAACTCTGACAAATAGACTTAACGTACAGCCAAGCAAAACATGGCCTGACCTTCTGCCATCTGAGAGATTGTTGGGTACGTTTGAGTCTATTGTTGTGGCTTCTGAATCAGCCCATCCCACTGAAGGTTTCCCTGGCCTTCTATTTCACCAAACAAGAAAATCTCTATGGATTAGAATTAATATCCCTTAGTACACAATTATTGTTATTGTCAGGTGACATCTCGTCAACTACAACCCATAGCCACCCTATGAACCACAAAGCTGGCCCTTACCTTCTTCAGCACCTGTGCCCAACCTCATCTTATGGTCACGGTGTCAAGCCATGGAAGGTCCTCCTCTCTGGATTTTGTCCCCTTCCATCTTTCCTATTATGATGTCCTTTTTCAAGGACTGATCTCTCCTGATAACATGTCTGACGTTTGGAGTTTCACCATCGTTCCCTCTAAGGAGGACTCTGTTTTACCTTCCTCCAAGACAGACTTCTTTAACACCACAAGTGAAAGATAGCAAATCTTCTGCCATCCTTATACAATCCTCAGGTTCCAGATGCACAGGAAACAAATGAAAATGCTCTTGTTATGTGCCATTGAGTTGATCATGACTCATAGGGATCCTATGACGAATGGTTCTAAACCTTGTCCTATCCAGAGCCAACATCATCCTTTCTGGCACAGTTGACAATCACTGCCATAGTTTCTTTGTCATTCTATCTCATCAGAAGTCTTTCTCTCCTTCTTTAACACCCTACTCTTCCAAGTATGAAGTTCTTCTCCATGTAATTGCCTTCCTGGCAATATGTCCAAAGTATTTGAGATAGAGCATCAATCCTTGCCCTCCCTGGGACAACCTGGTTTCACCTTTTCCAAGACATATATGTTTATTCTTTTGACAGCCAACGATGTGTTCAGTATTCTTCTCCAGCACCACAATTCAAAGGCATCTATTGTTCTGTCATCTTTAGTCATTGTTCAGCTTTCAGATGGACAGCTTCTTAGCAAGCAATTGAGAAGACCATGCTTAGCAAGCAGTTGTACCTTAGACTTTAGACTGACATGCCCTGGTTTCAATCAAGTGCACTTTAAACTGGCATACTTACTTTCGAGCACTTTGGAAAGATCCTTGACGTCTGACTTCCCCAATGTTACATATGCTCTGATTTTTTACTACTGTTGCAATGGGTATTGATTGTGGATCCAAATAAAGCAAATCACTGGCAACTTCTTTTTTGACAAACAGTAGTTGGTTAATAAATATGTTTACAAGTTAAGTTCAAACCACTCATTGTATTAGGCATCTTGAATTAGATCTTCAGGAGCTACTATCCCCACCTGACACAAGCCTTTCCAATCACCTGCTATGCATGTGAAAGCTGAACAATGAATAAAAATGACAGAAGAAGAATAGGTGTTGGAGAAGAGAACGGAATATCCCATGGGTTGCTGAAATAACAGATTTATCTTCGAGAAAATGCAAACAGAGCGTTCCTTGGAAGCAAAGAGGTAAAGCTTTGTTTCACATGTTTTGGGCATGTTGCTAGGAAAGGGACATAACCCTTGGAGAGAGGGAGAGTCAATGAAGAAGAGAAAGACCCTCAACAAGATGGACTGGTACACTGATCACAATGGGCTTTCATATGGTGGATATTCTGAGGATAGATGGTACAACATAGGGGAAAGTTTTGCTCTATTGTTCATAGGATCACTATAAGTCATAGTCGACGTGACAGCACCGAATAATACAATCTCCTTACGAGTCCCGGTTTCTGCACTACATCTTTGTTAAGGGTCCTCCGCTAATCACGTCTCAAATGATCTCCCTTAAAACATTGCCGCACACTTTTAAATTGTCAACTGTGCTTTGAAACATAATTTGCCGTCATTTGCAGCATTATGTTAAACGTGCCTACTATTTTTACTAAGCTCCTAGCTAGTCCATTTAGCACAAACCCTATAAGCAAATTGTTCACTCCTCACTCCAAAAATTATCTAGGGGGAAGTGGTTCTGCACCAAAATATTGTTTTCACCTTTCCCAGTAACAGAGATCTTCACCTGTAAATGGCAGAAATGGGCTGAGTGCCGGTATCGTAGCTGGCACGCACGCGTCCCCGGTAGAGCTCTACCGCCACATGCTGTCTGTTGCCCTGATACAGGAGGATCCCACTGTCTTCGTCCGTGGCGATCTAACAGGAGGCAACCGTGGCATTACTAGGATGTACCATCAACCAAACGACTGTCATCAACAAGAAAGATGAGTGCTGAAATTATTACTTGAAAGATGCTTGATAGGGCTAAATGACTTTGCTGTGTCAATAATTCACACATGTTTTTAAAAAGACGCTAACATATGCTTAAGTGCTCTGATGTTTTCAGATCTTTCCTGGTATCTCCACTTACCTGCTTCTTTGATGGACGTTCCTGTGTATCTAAAAGATGACAACAATGTTCAACACTGATTCTCATTTTTCATTAAATACCAACTTCTTTCTTCATAATTATTCAATACACAGGGGGTGAGTGTGTGTGTATCTCTGATTGTACCTGTATCTCTAGACCTTTTGGGTTTCTGAAGGAGTAGCTAAATCCGAATTAGGGTTTCAGGTTGGGAATATCACTGTCACATTTCATATCCATCTGGTACAAATTAATTCTGGAAGGCAGGGAGGCTGGCTCTTCAAAAAGGCCAGACATGTTTCCCGGCCTCATTCATCATGATTTCAATAGAATCCTTTCTCCATTACTTGAACATTAGTGTAAATAAACTAAAGGATGTGGGTCATGGGAAATGGGACAAAATATTCATTCAAGATACTTTAAAAATATTCTGCTAAACAGAGAAAATAGGCACACAGATTCACCCCATAGATCCCAGGAAAATGATCTCTAATCTAGTCATTGGGTCCCTAGGATGCAAAATGGTTAATACTTTCAGGTTATTAGTTCAAGTCAATACAGAGGAGCTTTCGAAGCAAGACTTGGAAATCTACTTAAAAAAATTAGTCATTGAAAACCGTATGGTTTTCTACTCTGACACACAGAGTTGCTATGAGTAGGAATAGCACAAGTAAATCAAACCAGAAGTTATAACCTTTTATTTTTTAGATATAATCTAAGCTCCTTCTAAGGATATCTGGTGGCCCTGTGGTAAGGAGTTGCACTGCCAATCCAAAGACAAGCAGTTCAAACCCATGACTCACTCTATGGAAGAAAGATGAGCAGTCTCTTTCTGTCAATTTACAGCCTCTGTAAACTCACTGTAGGGTCAATTATGAGTCAGTTCCGACCTGAGGCAGCCAAAAACAGCAAGCTCTTCAAAGTCACTCATGCTGGAGAGACTTGATCAGTTGTCCACTGTGATTGGTTGGCACAAGTGAAAATCTGTTCTGTGCTTTCATGCAAGTTCACAAAGGTTCCAGATGCAGCTTCAAGGTCCTGGTTGCATATTGTGCTGAAGTGACCTGTCACATCAGCTAGTGCTCTCTTCCTGAACTTTGTACTCAGAGCCACGTTTCCCTACTAACAATCCTGAACTGTAACCAAAGCAATAACCACAATTGAACAAAAGGCCTTGGTCATGGTGTTAAATGCTGCTGAGTGTGTTTTGATTCAATAGGACATCATCTATCTCAGAGTAGAACTGCGTTCCAGAGAGATTTCAAGGCTATGGCCTTTGGGAAGCAGACAGCCAAGACTTTTTTTTGGGGGGGGAGCACTCCTGGTTAGGTTGGAATGGCCAATCGTTTTGGCTAGTAGTTGAGCAACAAAACTCTGATGTCATTGCTGTAATCTGTCATGCAAGTCAGAACTGACCCATTGTCCTCACGTAGCTTTTCAGAGGCAGGTAAAATCACACAGGAGATTGTTCATTTTTCTCTTGTGGAGCAGCAGGTGTGTTTGAACTATCTACCTTTGGACTGGCAATGTAAATCCTTACCCCTAAGCCACCAGAGCTCTCTGTGAATTGTCGTAGGACCATTAAATGATTGAAACAAACCCAAATTCTGGCTCTCACTTAGATTTGAAAACAGAAATGTTAAAGAATTAATGGAGTTTTTCACTCAAAGAACATTCTCTGATGTTGCATCAAATATCCTTTAAATTTATTTTTTTTTAAGAATATCACTGAGAAGTGACCCTGTATGTCCAATCTTTTACACAGTATCAGATCAACTCTCTCTTGGAGTCTAGGGTAGGGATGAGGAATCTTACCTGAAGCGTGATGTTTGTTTGAGGCTGAACTTTGGCTGAAGGGATCTGAAGATAAGATTCTTTGCTTACAAAATTCACACTGACCAACTTTTCACACTTCTGTCCCTGGTAGCCCGGTAAACACTGGCATATCGGCTCATTTGTCCTGGTGATGCACTGAGCTCCATTCTGACAATCAAAATTATCACAAGGGCTGGTACCAGGGAAGACCATGGGTAGAGGAAACTCACAGAACAAGCCACTAAAGAGTAAATAGCAAAAAATACATATTCATTGTTTTGGGGTAACTGAACGGCCAATGTCAATTGAGTCCTGTTAAGACCTAACTCAAGACAGAGACTCTACCTTTCTGCATTTACCTGTATCCGGTGGCGCAGATGCAGGCATAGCCATTCACTGCGTCAGTGCAGCGGGCTCCATTTTGACATTTGTTGTCTTTACAGTCATCAATATTGATTTCGCAACGCTCGCCTGAGTATCCTGGGGCACAGTCACATCTGCGTGAACAAGCAGTGAATGCTTTCAAACAAGTAATAGGACCGTTGTATTTCATTAAACAAAACAAACAACAAAAAAACAACCCCACAACCAACAACCCAAAAAACAAAAGAACACAATACTTTATAAAACTTATTAGTACTGAATAAGAGGTGCGTAGATTTGGGGAGGAGTTAGGAGAAGGAGGAAATTATCAACAATGAATGATTTTTTTTTTTTTTTTTACAAAGTGAACTGGGATGGTAGGGAGGAAAATGTGCAACAATGAATGAATAAAAATCCAACTTTTCTGAAAACTTTTATTAAAATAACAATTTTTTTAAAAAGGCAATTCCTCCCCCCGCCCCCCGATTTGTAACATACATAGCATCTGATCTTAAATAGATGCTTGGAAAACCATACTGGATTTCAGTGTATTCATTCTTGGTTTCTCAAACTACTTATTATAGGAAGGAGGATTTTAACTCCCTGGTTGTAAAGAGCTTCTACAAACCAAATAAGAGATGGATGTAGTAAAGGTCTTTTGCATTCCCTCCTGCCTTGCCTGCTGTATTTGTCTAGCAAATCCTCTAATTTTAGTTCTGTTCATTCATTAAGCCTTTAGGATGATCAAAGTGCCCGGTTGCAAAGTTTACTGGCAAGATTAAGCATATTTAAACATGTGATTAACATGTTTTCTTTTCTAAGACAGATCAGATGCACTTGAATAAAATTTAATTTTAAGAAAAGCAAATATGTTAACTTTGGAAGCCTTAATTCTCAGCAAACCCAGCTAATGATTATGGTAGAATAGGATTGATCTAGTGAGGCAGGGGAATTGAGGTAACAGCTGTGGGGCCGATCCAGCCTGTCCCCTTGAGTGGTGCTAGGGCATTAAGGGCCAAAGGTGGTAAGATAGCAGGCATTCTTGTAGAACTTCCTATGTGCCAGGTTCTGTAGAACACTTTGCATGAGATTAGTTGAATCCTCCTGACTTCCCTGCTCTCTGGTCATACTATCATCACTCTGGCATTAGCCTAAAAATTGGTGTGTTTTAAAAAGCCTTTAGTTAGCACTCTTTGGTTTCTGGCTACCTTAACTTTACGCACATGGTCTCGCAAATCACCAATAGCTGTGGGCCTAGGATAAGAGAAAGAGTACTTCCCACACTAGGCAGCAAGACTTGAGGTGAGCAAGACTTGTGGTGGCAAGATCAGAGGGAGACTGGAGTAGACTTTATTGGCGAGACCCTGATGATGGTGTTGGAAAGACTGTGGCATTGCTTTGGAGAAACTGTGGTAAGCTCTAAGAAGAGGAGCCCTGAGATCAAGGCCACAGTTCAGGGTGTATGCTCTTCTTGCCAGATGCTTGAAAAAGGAGCTGACTTATAACATGTTGGATGCTTGTTTGGTGGAAGGCAAACTTTGCTAGTTAATTTAGATTTTAATGCTGAACTGAAACCTAGACCTGGTGTTGAAAATGAGTCAGCTCGCCATCACATGAAGTGATGAAGACTTGATGTATAACAGAACAACAGTATCTAGACCTCTATCATCTTCCTAACTATTGATATTCTTAAGTCCACTATTACCATTGGTTCAATAACCCAGCACTATTTTTACCAAATATAGTGTCCTCTCCTAGTGATGGATCTTTCCTGATGACTTAGCCAAGGTAAGTGAATCAAAGTTCTGTCATCCTCACCACACTAAATAAAAGGGTTGATGTACCTTTTCCAATGACATTCAGCTTAGTCAAGAACCAAAAGTAAGTAGACAGGAGTTCCTAATCATGGCACTGCACTATTCAGTAATTAAACCTGCAGGCTCCCTTTAACACTGCTCTTCTCTAATCTTGACCACTGGAATTTCTAGCCATGTCATTAAGGACCTAGAATTTTATAGTTGCTTAAGGCAAAACTATACAGCATATGCAATGGTTTTAGAATTATGCACAGAGCAGTTATAGAGACTCATTAAAAACCAATGAAGTTCTGGCTATAGGGTGGTATGGTAATGACTTGCAAATTATCTCTGTCACTTTCCTATTAGTCTTCACTTGTTATTTTTGTTTTGTTGTTAGACTATTTGTTCTTCCTTTTAAAAAGGGATCACTGACTGAAGAACAAAGCCAGAACATGAATATTAAGCAATATAGAATTTAGGTCTTGAAATTACAGAACTGGATTTGTAATCTGGATTTTTACCTTCAAGTAAAGGGTCTGAACCCTGTCCTAACCTATGTAATCTTCATAATATCTGATATAATCGAGTTTATTGCTGAAGTCATCGTGTCAATCCATCAGGTTGAAAGTCTTCCTTTCTTCTGCTGACTCTCCACCTTTCCAAGTATAATGTCCTTTTCCAAGTAGTATTTCCTAGCAACATGCCCAAAGTATGTGAGACAAAACTTTGTTATTTTTGCCTCCAAGGAGTAGTCTAGCTACTGTTTGTTCTTTTGTCAGTCTATGGGATTCAGGACTCATCTCTAGCACTGTCATCTGTATACACTGTCCAGATCATATGTATAGCAAGTGACTGAAAAGATCATCACTTGAATGAGATGCATTTTAGTCCTCAAACTAACATCATTGGTCTTCAATAATTTAGAGACATCTCCGACCCCAGACTTTCCCAGTTAAATATGTCTCCTCATTTCCTGACTGATGGTACAAATAGTGTTAGTTGTGGATCCAAGCAAGATGAAGTTGTTGAACATTTCAGTCTTTTCTTCATCTCCTAATGATGTTGCCTACTGGGCCAGTGATGAAAATTTGTTTTCTTGGCATTGAGATCCATTTTGAACATTGTATTCTTTCATCTCCTGTAGTGAGCGCTTTAAGTCATCTTCACTTTCAATAAGCACGGTTGTGTCATCTGCATGATGTAGCTACTGATGATTCTGTATGCTAACAAAATAATTTGAGAGGCTTGACTACAAGAAGAATATGTCATCAGATTAGAGAATGATGGTTCATTAACAACCTAGCTTATGTAGATCTCACAATATTGCTTGCTTTAAAAAAAAGAAAATTTGAAGCACTTATTAATGCAGCTTAAAGACAATTTTCCTCAGAATGGATTACAAATCAAGAGAAAGAAAAAAATCTTTATATATAAAGCAATTAAGAACATCATAATAAATGGGGGGAAAGTGGATGTTGTCAAGGATTTCATTTTACTTGTATCCATATCAATATCTATGAAAGCAACTATCAAGAAATCAAATGACATATTACAATGACAAATCTGTTGCCAAATATTTTTAAAAATGCTAAAGAGTAAGGATTCCCATTCAAAGACACAGTTAACTCAAGCGATAGTACCGCCAATTGCCTCATTTATATGAGAAAGTTAGGCAATGTATAAGGATGGCCAACATACATGGATGTATTTGAATTTGCAAAGATTATTGACTATATTGTAGAGGGTCAGAGAATAAATCTGCCTTAAAAGAAAGACAACCATTTATCGCGGCTTTGTTCACAATAGCAAGGAGTTGGAAGCAGCCTAAGTGTCCATCAACAAATGAATGGATACAGAAGCTGTGGTATATTCACACAATGGAATACTACGCTGCATTGAAAAACACTATTATTCATCATGTAATATTATTAATCATGCAATATTATTCAAAATGGGTGACCCTCGAGGACATTATGCTGAGTCACAAAAGGACAAATATATCTGATATATCTCAGTCACAAAGGACAAATACTGCATAGTGCCACTGCTGTAGAATGGGACTGATATCAGAAATACAATCAGTATGCTCCTTACAATTGAAGACTGTGAGAATTTCACCACAGGCACTTTGGGCGTGTTGTCATGATGGGTTAGTCTCTGAAGATCGATGTCAGTGAAGGAAAAGAAGCTTCTCTTTTAAATGAATTAACAAAGTGGTTGAAACAATGGACCTACCGATGCTCAATAGAGATGTTGAGTATGATGGAGGATTAAGCATGATTTCTTTGTGCGTGCACATATATGGTGGTTATGTGCCGGAGTTGCTAGATAGCACCTAAAAATAAAAAATGCTTCTCCTGAGAGTAAGAGATGTCAGTTCCGCTAATTTGAACTAAGAAACAAAATGTGCTCACTGCATAAACATGTTTTTCCTATAGCCAGTTAGTTCTAATGCTAAATCATATAACCAAGCAAAGTAAACAAGTCTTGAGTTAAATGAACCCTAAGTGGCCATATACATCTGAAATAGATGGACAAGGCCAGAGAACAGAACTCCTGTCAATGTTAATGTGCAGCTGCAGTGCCAAGCATTAAAAGAAGCAGCTATCCTTTGAAACATTTTGAATTATTTATCTGAGAAAAGATATCAAAGCAAAAGATAAGAGAGCCACACATCCACCACAGTTAATGTCTAAGAGCTATTCTATATTCTCTCCTCTACAAATTATCTTTTAAAGCCTATTACAACTAAGAGTCACATTATGATCAATGCTTTTGTCTTTTTTTTCTCCTGAGATCCAGTTTCAAACCAGAAAGAATACATTTAAATCGGAATTCCCTAAAGTTTGTATTATCAATAAAACCCATCACATTCCCGCAGCTCTATTATCTGACAAGATGGGAGGAAAAAAGCAAAGAATATAAAATATACTGCCCAGAAGCCCAAACGGCAACTAAGTAAGATGCATGCTTGAAAATTCTGCTTATGGCACAGCATGGCCTAAAAATACCTGAAAGCAATTTCAGAGATTTATGAGGTATATAATAAAACAAGAAATGTAAGACCAGCTCTGTTAGCTTAGAAATAAGAAAATGAATTTGCAGTAACAGTACAACTTGTCCAAACACCATTTGTCAGAAGAGGTTTTCTTTGGCAGCTCCACAGCGTGTTGGTCTGTAAGTTTATTTTCTTTTTACAACCATTTTTCCCATTAGGTACAATTATTTAATGTATATTTAGGCAAAAAATGGTATATGTTTCACACTTTTTTACCCAATATTTTTGCTAATGTGTGTCTATATTATATATATATGTGTGTGTGTGTGTGTGTGTGTGTATACACTTACACAAACAAAACACAAACATAGTTATATACATATAGAAAAGACTTCATGCTGAGAATGAGGGAGAGTCATGGTCCTAGGGATATTGTAGTTGATGTTAGATGGATCTTAGCTGAAAGCAGGAAATATCAGAGGAATGTCTATCTGTGTTTCAATGACTATGCAAAGGCGTTTGACTGTGTGGATCATAAGAAACTGGCTGACTCTGAGAAGAATGGGAATCCCAGAACACTTGATCATTCCAATGTGAAACCTATATTTGGAACAAGAGGGAACAGAAGAGCAGGGAAAGACTACATGGTTCAAAATTGGGAAAAGTGTACTCCAGGGATGTGTCCTATCTCCATATCTTTTCAACCTGTATGCAGAGCAGATTATCCGAGAGCCTGGGCTCTATGAGGAGAAGTGTGGTGTCAGGATTGGTGGAAGATCTATGAATAATCTGCATTATGCCGGCGACACAACCTTGCTTGCTAAAACTGAGAAGGACCTGAAATGCTTGCTGCAGAGGGTCAAGGACTGCAGCCTTCAGTATGGACTGAGGCTCAATGTCAAGAACACAAAGATTCTTACCACTGGACCAATTGTCAGCATCAGGATGGATGGCGAATCGATTGAGATTGTTAACAACTTTAGTCAGCTTGACTCCATGGTCAACACTCTTGGCACCAGTAGCCAAGAAATAGGAAAGAAAAAGAACAAACAAACAAAAAAGTATTGTGATGGGAAAGTCAGCTGTTAGGGACCTCTCTAAAGTACTCAAGAGCAACGGTGTCTCTCTGGTGACTAAGGTGCACCTGATACAGGCCATGGTCTTTGCTATCACTTGTTATGCATCAGAGAGTTGGTCAATGTCTAGGGAGGATAGGAGAACTGATGCCTTTGAGCTGTGGTGCTGGAGAAGAGCATTGAATTTACCATGCACTGCTAAGAAAACAAACAGTTTCATCCTGGAGAGGGTTAAACCAGGCTACTCCTTGGAGCCAAGGATTCCGGGTTTTCATCTGACATACTTTGGACATCTTGTAAGGAGGGACTGATGCTTGGAGAGGGACATCGTGGTTGGGAGGGTGGCAGGATGGCACAAGAGTGGAAAACCCTTTATGAGGTGGATTGATTCAGTGACTGGGGTAATTGAGATGGGTGTGTCAGAGACAGTGCGACTGGCACAGGACAGAGCAGAGTTTAGGGCTGTTGTACATAGGGTCGCTATGAGTCGCAAGCGACACGATGACACATAACAACAACAACAGCAGCAGAGAAAGAGAGGATGACTCCCAACAAGATGGATTATCTAAGGAGCTTTAACAGCGCGTCTAGTATATCAGAGATCGTAAGTAGGATTCAGGATAGGGCAAGGTTCCGATCTCTTGGTCATGGAGTTGTTATGAGATGTAGTCAATTTGAGGGCACCAAACAATGTCACCATCATATGTACCTTTTGAAATAAAACATGGAAAATATATTAATATGGAATGTTAAAAAATATCTTCTTATGGGGCTCAGTTGGCAAACAAACAAACAAACACCCCACACGTAAAATATACATATCATTTGCATATAAGCATGTACGTATATGATTTCCAACAGGGAAACAAAACCTATCAAATAGGGAAATGACATCCTCTTCAACAAACGGTGCTGGCAAAACCGGCAAACTACCTGCAGTAACTTGAAACAGGAGCCATATCTCAATACCACACACAGAAAGCAAGTCAAGCTAGATCAGAGATTGGGAAGAAAAGCCAAAAACCATAAAGTCCATCAGAGACAACTGGGATCAAGCTTAGAAGGCTTAGTCTATGGTATAAAGAGACTGCCAAATACAGCCAGAAATGCACAATCTAGAGAGAATGAAATTGATGAATTGGACCATGTAAAGATTAAATCCTTGTGCACATCAAAAACTTTCCACAATAGAGTAAAAAGAAAGCCTACTGACTGGGAAAAAACTGGCAAAATAATTTCAGACAAGGGTCTCATATCAAAGTTTACAGAATTCTACAGGGCCTCTACAAGCAAACGACTGATAATACAATTTCAAAATGGGCAATATGGAAAGACTTTTCACAGAAGATTTTTGGATGGCCAACAGACACGTGAAGAAATGCTCAAAATCATTAGCAATAAGAGAGATGCAAATCAAAAGCATAATGAGATGCCATCTCACCCCAGTAACAGTGGCAAAGTTTAGCAGGACAGCACTACATTGTTGGTGGGATTGTCAAATGGTACACTCACTCTGGAAGGCAGTGTTTCCTCAAAAAGGGAATGATGGGCAAGGTCCAATGGTACTGATTTTTTTAAATAATACTAGTTTATTTACAAGATTAAAATACTTTGTTTTCTAGAACAGATTCTTCCATTTTCTACCTCACCCCCACCCACCCATCAAATGGTACTGACTTTATAAAACATAACTGATGAGAATGACTGTATGGAACATAATATAAATGAATAATAGTGTGAAACATAATGTATATCAATTTTGTAATGGAATCAATTTTTTTAAAAAATTGTAAGCAAAAAACAACTGAACATAGAAATTCCATATGACCCAGCTATTCAACTGTTTGAAATATACCCAAGAAAATCATAACTGAGGCACAAAAGGAGACTTGTACACCAGTGTTTATAGCAGTGTTATTTGCCATCACAATAACATGGAAACAGCCCAAATGTACAATCATAATCAACTGGACTGAGAAATTATGGGACATTCACACAACTGAATACTATGCAGCATGCATAGTAGAAATTTTCTAAATGGGGAAGGACTGGAAAACATTATACTAAGTGAACTAACTCAGTCCCATAAGAAGAAATACTGTATAAAACCATTATTATAAAACTTGTATGAGAATCTAAATGGCGGGGGTGGTGGGAGCAGAAGGGTGAAGATAAGGGGGTCCTTAGTCATAGGTTTGTACAATTTCATGGGTGTAGGAAAGAGTGGGAAAAGGAAATTGGAAAGATCAGATGTGGAAAACAGTATATGCAAACTTTGTAGTAAACCAGTATAAAATAAAAATTTTATTTAAATTCAAAAAGAAGTATGTACGTACATATACACACTACAGTAGTAAGAGCACATTCTATGACTTAATCTGTTTTCTTGCACCAAATAACAACATTAAAGACAACGAAACACACAATTTCAAAAAAGATGGCAACTAATTTATATCTAATTAAAGATTAAATTTTTAAGATGAATGTACTTATTTTGAATAGGTTTCCCCACATTACTAATCTTTTCTAATTACAACACACAAAGCACTATAAAAATTGTATAGCAGGCAATTAATATTGGAAAAAACACCACGGTCTTCTCAATTAATTCTTATGCAACAAAACTTGGTAAATAACAAAGACTGACCAAGGAAGATCTGATGCCTTTGAGCTGTGGTGTTACAGAGAGTATGAACTATCTCATGGACTACCAAGAGAATAAAGAAATTTCACTTGGTGAAAGTGTACCAGGGTGCTCTTTAGAGAACTGACAGAAAAACTTTCTCTCACACACTACGGGCATGTTATTAGGAGGGTTGATTTCTTGAAAATAAAAAAAATTAAAAAAAAAACAAACAAACCACAAACAACTGGGGAAGGTAGAGAGTGGCAGAGGAAGAGGGGAAGAACTTCAATAAGATCAACTGCTATGGTGACTCCAAAAAATGGACCTAACCATATGAGATATGATAATGATGGCACAGGATAGGGCAAGGTTCAGAAGGTTGCTGTGATTTAGAGTCTACTCCATGACACATAACAGCAACAACATTAATCTTTGTGGAAAACAGTAGCATCAGTTATGTTGTTAGGTGCCGTCAAGTTGAGTATAATTCATAGCGACCCTATGAACCACAGACCTGAATCCTGTCCTATCCTGTTCCATCTTTCATCATCTCGAGCACACTTGAACCTACTATTATGTCATTGTGTCAGTCTGTCTGGCTGGGAGTCTTCCTTTCTTTCTCTGAGCCTCCACATTTTCAAGCACGATATATCCTTTTCAAGCAACAGCCTCTCCTAGCAACATGCCCAAAGAATGAGAGAAGAAGCTTCACCATCTTTGCCTCCAAGGACGCACATCTCTCAAGACATATCTCTCTAAATGTGAAAAAAAAGACATATCTCTTTGTTATTTTGGCAGTTCAGTTTGTTATTTTGCCAGTTTTCATTTCTAACATCACAACTCAAAGCCATACATTTTTCTTCAGGATTGGAGGAAGATTCATCAACAATCTGCGTTATACAGATGACACAACCCTCCTTGCTGAAACTGAGGAGGACCTGAAGCGTCTGCTGCAGAGGGTCAAGGACTGCAGCCTTCAATATGGATTGAGGCTCAGTGCCAAGAAGACAGATTCTCACTACTGGACCAACTGGTAGCATTAAGATTGATGGTGAAGAGATTGAGATTGTTCACAGACAGGTTCAGTTTGCTTGGCTCCACAGTCAACACTCTCAGCACCAGTATCCAGGAAATTAGAAGACATATTGTCATGGGAAAGTCTGCTTTTAGGGACTTCTCCAATGTATTGAAGAGCAATGGTGTCTCTTTGGAGACTAAAGTGCATCTGATATAGGCCATGGTCTTTGCAATCACTTGTTATCCATCAGAGAATTGGACAATGAGTAGGGAGGATAAAAGGAGAATTGATACCTTTGAGCTGTGGTGTTGGAGTGGTGTGTTGAATATACCATGGACTGCTAAGAAAATGAACAAGTTCATCCTGGAGAGGGTTCAACCAGGCTACTCCTTGGAAGCAACGATTCTGAAACTTTGTCTGATGGCATACTTTGGACATGCTGCAAGGAGAAGGACGTCATGCTTGGAAGGGTGGAAGGACAGTGCAAGAGAGGAATACCCTCTATGAGATTGATTGATTCAATGACTGTGGTAATGAGGGTAGGTGTGTTGGAGACAGCGAGATTGGCACAGGATAGAGCAGCATTTAGGGCTGTTGTACACAGGGTCACTATGAGTCGCAGGTGACTCGACAGCACATAACAACAACAACATCCTTATTTATTATCCAGCTCTCAGATGCATAGCAAGTAACTGAATAGACTGTGGCCTGCCTCAGGTGCACTGTACTCTTCAAAAGGGCATCCTTTCTCTTCAGCATGTGAAGAGGTTCCTGACAGTAGACTTTCCCAATACAATATGACTCTTGATCTCCTGCTTATTAGTACCAAGAGTGTTTACTATTAATCCCAGCAAGATGAAATCGCTGACACCTTCAATACTTTATCCACCTGTCATGATGTTGCCTATTTGACACCAGCGTGAGGACCTCTGTCTTCCTGAGATTGAGATTTATTCCATATTGAAGGCTGCAGTCCTTGATCTTCTGCAGAAAAATTTCAACTTCTCAGAACTTTTAGCAAGTAAAGTAGTTCTATCTGCATAACACAAGCTGTTGGTGAGTCATCCTCCAATTCTGATGTCATTTTTCTCTTGATAGATGTTGAGATTGCCATCAGGTCAAGAATTACTCATAGTGACTCTATCAACAAAAGACCTAATGCCTTTCCATAAATATTGCCA
>NW_006399785.1:3605701-3606472 GCF_000299155.1 Elephantulus edwardii
AGATGAGCTGAGTATAGAGCTGAGTAAAAGGAAATGCTTGCCAACTTCAGTCTCTTCTCCATTGCTGCTGATGTTGCCAATTGGGCCAGGTGTGATGATTTCTGTGTATTATTTAATCATTACCTTTGGGCCAGTCCTGCTTCATGGTTGAGCCTCCGTGGGCTTTCGGAGTTTGCATAGATGGGGACTGCCCATCTTTCTTCCCTGCAAGCAATGGTGAATCTGAACCACCAGAGAGGGTCACACAGGTGCACAACTGCCATCAGACTAAACCCCCAGAGCCAGTGTCACATGTTCTCTTGATATAAAATGTGTGATAACATCTACATATGTACATAAGCCACAAAGCAATGCCCGGAAGTAAAGCTAATAGCCATCAAAACTACAACAGTTAGATAATCATGGGCAGATCAAGACGTTTCCAAGAAGGAAAAAACAAACAAAACTGCTTATTTTGTTGTTTGATTTTTTTCCTTCTCAATGATTTGAAAGGAATTGCTTATAAAGTTTATCTCCCAGGAAGTCTGACCAGTGTTCATATTCAATCAGTTTTTCCCCCTTACTTAATACATATTGTTCATTGCCTTCAAGTCTGTCATGAGTCATAGCGACCCAATGAACAAAAGTCCCGAGTCCCTCTACAACTATTGACATTTATCAAAGTTCATAGAGTTTCTGGAGATATGTTACTTAGGAAGTGGATGCCACTCCTGCTTCCAAATAGTTGTTGTTGTTGTTATGTGCCTTCGAGTCGCTTGCGGCTCATAGCGA